>NW_015090990.1:13908364-14024296 GCF_001431845.1 Calidris pugnax | reverse complement strand
GGCTTTTTTTTTTTTTTTTTTCCTTCTACCCGAAATTAAGAATTGCTACATTTTGTAAAAAAAAAAAAAGGAAGGGAAAAAAAAAAAAAAAAAAAAAAAGAAAAGCAGTGCAGGGTTGAAAAACAACAGAAAGAATCGAGAAGGAATGGCTTTTGTTACATTTGACAGCCCTCAGCTAGCTGCATAGTTGGATTTATAAAAGGTTCTTTAAGAGCAGCAGCTTTTCATGGTGTAAGAGTGCCACACAGCTCTGGTTCCTGCAGTGCCTCACACCAACAACTTCAAAACTAACTCACTGCAGATGTCCCTATGATCATCTAATCAGACATCAAAAGCCATACACTGACAAGCTCCTGTGCTGATTAGGAGTGTTCTATGTATGTTCCGCCGCGTAAACAGACACACAGTAGTTGCTTTAAAAATAGATTCACCCACATCAGAATTCCCCTTTGAAAAACTCAAACAGTTTGGAACTCCCCAGCTGAATGACAGAAAATTCTTTTAAATCTCCCCAGATCAGTTCCACACAGCAGTATCTCAAGAGCAGGAGTTAAATTATTAATAGGAAAACTTTTACCAGGAAAAAAGTAAATGCCTTCCAGAATTTAAAAACCTTGCTATTCTGAATGACAGTCTGAGACCACAGCACCTCAGGGAAGCAGGCTGGCCTTTACCCTGCAACACACACTCTCATACCCACAATGCATTTCCATCTCTACTTTATTTGTTGTCTAATTATTACATGTCAACAAGCACTGGATTTAAAGCGTCACAAGTGCATCATCCTTCCAGCACTGCAAGTTCTTGAAGAATTACTGTATTTCTCCCGATCTCTGGTTTCCTTCTCATAGCCCACCTCCTGAAATCACATAACTAGGGGAGAATTTAATATTGAAATTCTAACACATGCCAAGGAATCAATTTAAAACTACCTGACCTAGTCAGGGTGAGTAAACATACTGGGCAAAAGTTTTATCTTCTAAAATCAGACACACAATATAACCCTCATGGCAGTACAGTCCCTTAGCTCGAGCCTTAGCAGAAACCCACTGGATCTACCCCAGATACAGACTCTACAGCATTACTCCATCACTGTGTCAGAAACAGACCTTTTGTGCCCTGCCCTGCTTTTAAGTAGCCTGAGTAGATGAAGTAATATTGCTGCCCTTTTCTTATAACAGAATATTCACACATTTTGAACATACTACTGATAATCTTTATCTCAAAGCCAAGCTCTGATTGTAGCATACCTTTATATTTTCGTACGTACATAAAATAGTACACAAAAGAAAAAATCACAGAGCTGCATCCTTACACACGCTCACATTATGCTAATCTGCAGACACTTAATCAGGAAGGCTAATACATTACAAACACAATTAACAGCCAGAAGAACCAGAGGCAGTTTTGACCCTTTTTAACAAGGGCTTGAAACATAAAAATGTTCTGATTATATATGAACCTTACCCAAAATTGCAAATTATATGTCCACAATGCATAAAACACAGCCAATTTCAAATCACATCTAGGTAAAAACTGAAATTGTATCGAGCCACTGCAGCAGCTCTTCAATTGATCCAGCATCTCATTGTATCTTTAAATATGGATAAAAGCAATTTAATCAGCCATTCCCATTGATTAACTCCAAGTTAACCTAAGTATTTATGGAGGAAACATGCAACTATAAAAGAAAAGAAAGTCATGCAGAACATAGCATGCCCATAATAATCAGGAAGTTAACAAGAGGGGGTGAAACCTTAGTTCCACCAGAATTAATGCAAAACTCCCATAAACTTAAACAGGACCACAATTCTCCAGTGAACACTCATGACAGATCAAGTCTTAAGATAGTAGGGAAATTCGTCCCTGGGCAAAAAGAGGGATAAGCAGAAGTAATAGCTCCTGAAGGTAAAGTTCAGATGTTTTAATTATACCTTAGCAGCTACCACCTGGATGAACTGGACTGAGCAAAAGCACCAAAACATATTCTGCTCCCAAAAAGTTCAAAACCTCAAACCAACAGAACCCCACAATTTAGACTTTCTGATCCGCTGCATCTTTATCAGAATGGACCTTGAGTAGATGGATCCATCTAGGAACTTCTGAGTTGGCACAGAGAACCTGAATCTGCAGCTCCTCTCAGCAAGCTGGGGGACAAATATTGAGCAAGTGTTAGGTGGTCAAAGAATGCTTCCTCCTTCTGAAAGGCTCAGTCACACAGCTTGGCCTCACTCCAGGGGAGATCCCTGGTGGAAGACTTCACACCCGTTGCTCACCCCACTTTCTGAAGCCAGGCCACTCACAGCAGAAGCTACGGCCACCAAATTTTTCAGAGAAGTGCATTAAACTAACTATGCTTCCCTGAGATCCTTTCTCTAGAGACTTAGAGAGGGAAGTTTCCATTTTTAAAAGCCTAGCCAGGGCTCTGTGATTTTAACTAGACAGATCTTAACAGTTGCCTTCATAAAATAACAAATTCATTAACAAACACCTCTTCTTCAATAACAAATTCAGATGTTTGTTAGCCCTATTTTTCCCTGATTATAGTCTCTAAATTTTTTAGTGGCAGCTATCATGATAAGGAAGGAGAGGATTGGATGAAAAAAGAAACTCAAATTTTGTACCATCTGTTAAATGACTTCCAGTCTGAGAGAACAGATGCTGGACTTCACTATCAGTTTTTGATTGATCTACAAGTATTTTGTTAATTGGGGCTAAAACTACAGCTAAGACAAAATACATGTCAGATAAAATATGAAAGAATAGTTCAAATTCTTCTCAGACTACCTGGTCACTCAGAAATGATTTTTTTAATTTTGGTAATCATCATATGGCATGAAAAGAAAAATAATTTTCCTTTGAAGATTTGGTATAACATCTAAAAAGCAGAATATATGCTCTGCTTAGATTCTGCAAATACTGTGAACAGCTCAAATGGTTTATCAGGTTCATCCAGTTCACCTGAACCGGATAGTAATTTCCTTTTCTTATATTACTGCGTTTGCTGTTTTGTTTTATGCATTACTTATTGTACATCTGTCCTGCGCTCCCCTAGAGACAAATCAGTGCTGTCTTCAGAGATTCATGAAAATCACCTCCCAAAAATCTGATCAACTACTGATGTATCAGTACACTGCATGTAAGACAGCACAAAGAGTAACTACAAGTATTTCCACATAGAACCAAACTGTCAGTTCTACATGTGCCAAACACCAAAATACCAGAAGTGCCAAAACAATTAGGCTAATTATGGAAGTCAGTTTCAATTACAAAATGATTGCTACGGTAATTGTGACATAAATACAGGGACTTAAAACAATTTTCAGTGCATGTACTAAAAATTATCTACAAATAGCTCTGGTTTTTCTAACTTGCATGTGAATGCAAGGAAGCAGTTTAATGTGAAAAAATATGTGTTTGTGGCAAAGGAAATGCTGTATTAATTTTAAATTTTCAGCAGCAATATACAGAACAAGTGAATTTTGTCTAAATACTGCTTTAATACTTGCAAGAAGGAGCGTAGCTATATTCAAAATGCAGTGTTCAGTTGTTTGTGCCATGTTTTTTCATTTGTCAGATATTGATTCTTCCCTGTGTTTTAAAACAATCTGTACCTAATTTAACCTATGTTATTTAAGCTTTCTACGCTTCCCAAAACATTATGCCAAAGCATATTTCAGTATGATTGACGACGAGACTTTTAGAAGTGGTACTGTTGCAAAAATAAGAGCTGCTGTAATGTATTTTGCTGTAACAGATTTTCACTTTAACAATAAAAACTTTCAACCTTCTGGGCCTTTTTTCCCCCCACTTACATGACATTTTAAAAAAATAAGAGAGCATTCTCCACTGTTGTTATCTGTCCAGCTTTGACTGGTACCCCTACAGCTGACGGAGGGATGCTCTGTATTCTAGGCATGCAGAACTCCTTTAGGCCTACATGATTCTTGTGTACAGATGCAAGTTAGTGAAGCACGGTCATGTTTTAGCCTCCAAACATAACTGCAGTCCTCATAGCATGGCACAAAATGTGCTTATCACCACTATTATAATATTTAAAAAAAAAAAAAAACAAGCCAAGAAAACACTATCTTTGACAGTCAAAAAGAAAAGCATTCAAAACATGTCCTGGAATGCAACAAATTTCACCATTTTTTCCATCTTCTTTTCTTCAAATTTTCATGGTTATAAAATACCAGAGGTCAGCATTGCATGACATACTCACTTTAGACATTTATCAAATTTTCAGAGAGAGCAAGATCTGCACTGTTAACCAAGAATTCTTCTTTGTACTTCCATTTATCAGACTAACTCAGTATTTCATTAATATGTAAGTTCTTGCAGCAAACATCAAGAAAAACCTCTTGGCGCAAACAGGTCTGACAAACGACACAGGACTTTGACAAAGTCCAGCCCCTTGTAACACCATAATGTACTTGGAAAGTCACTAGCACTTTTAAAATTGCACCATTTAGCAAGTACCACAACCATTGCAAAATAAGATGAACACTAAATATTCAGATGCACACGTATTTGGCCATGCAAAGAGAAACAACGAACAGTCACCTAAAATCCTGTGTTGGTCTTCAGAATTACAGAGTTAAGATAAGACCCATAAAACATCATTTCCATGCAAGTCATCTGACTTCCTATTTACTTACCTCATTCACGTGAACTTAACTGGAAGTATAGTTATAAATACAGCATCTTCGGCTGAAAAGATTCCCACCTCCAGCATGTGTTGCTGAAACCCAGTTCTTTTCTCCTGTTCCCTAATGTACCAATATGGTCATTTGTGGAATCCTGCTATAAACTAGTTGTCATCTAGGCTGAAACACACCCAATGAAGAGGCTGGGGGTTTCTGAGCAGGTTTTTTTTTTGCTTTGAAACAAACCAGGGATAGTTTGGTTTACACAACAGGGAGTGAACTGCAACACTGTACAGGGAAGCTAAAGGGGAAAAGGCATAAATTTCACAAGCAAATGAAAAGCAGATGCAACTGTGCCATCATTTAAGGCAGCATTCATTTGGCATAAAGTAGTGTAGAAGCAGACCCACCAGAGCTTTCTAGGCAAGCATCGTCTATGAAAAAGCTCTATTCTGCTTGATACACATATGTATCCCAGCTGACACTCAGACATTTTACAGATATAAGTAATATAGAAACACCTTCCCCACACACAAACACGAAACTTCAGGCCTTAAAATTGCAAAGTAAAAAATGTGGCCCAAGTGTGACCAAGACAGTATCACTTCTAGAAGACTGAAGACAGCCTACAATAACATCTGATTAAGAGTTACTGCCTCCTCACCGATTGTATCTTTGCACTAATATTTAGCAATAGCAATGTTGAAAAAAAGAATTGTCCTCAAAAGAGAAGAGTAAGGTTGTAAAACAGAAAAGTGAGAGAAAGAAGAGACCGTGCAGGGTAGTAGTAGGGTGCCAAAGGAAGACAAAAATGCCATGAGAAAATTAGGGAAGTGAAAAAGGGTGCAAAACCAATGAAGTACATTTTTTGCACTAAGCAACTGGACAACATGATACTGAACAAATAACCAAATGCTAAAAGTTCAGTTCATATTCCAGTGCCTTATGTCACCATTGAGCTTTATGTAAATCTCTTCTTTTAAAAAAAGAAAACCACTGTTAATTGACTGTATCATCTAAAATATCCATTTTGTCCAGAGAAAACTCTTCCCTTTATAGAAAATGAATACGGTGCACTTTGGTTTAGATTCAAATTCATTTATAGCTTATAAATTTCCGATATACCAACAGGTAGGAACAGTTTTTGCCTTTAAGAGAAAGGAGAATTACATGACACTTACTGCCACAACATGCTTGAGACTGTGGTCACTGGGATGAGAAGCACTTGGGTGGAAGTCAGCAGGCGGGCCCAAAGCTGGATCACTGCTCCTGCGTACTAGGAGTGGTGTGCCTAAGAGACAAAATAAAGAGCAATGGTTCAAGGGTGCTACAGGAACACAAGGAAAAGCTTCATGTGATTTAATTGAGAGGTGTACAGTGCTGAAATAAAAGTTTTCCTGTGGCAATATCCACCTGGGGAAAAAAAACTAGATTTGATGGTGTTGTGCCATTTAGCATTTACTAAGCTAAGAAGAGAGAAAAATTTAAGCTCTGTTTTACAGACTTTTGTTCATGAGCTACTAAATAAGGTGAAAACTTCTGACAAACAGGAGAAAAAGGTAACTTCCCGGAAAAACAAATGAGTAATGTGACTACATGTACCATTAAGTTCTGACAGGGAAATCACAGACTTGATCTAAGGAATAACTGCGAATACAAGAAGAACTGGACTGCTACGGTTAGTTCCTGCAACTGGTAGTCATTACTTAACTAAACCAGAACACGTGGTCTAAAGCCTTTCACTTAATACTAAGGATAGCTCTCATTGAGCTGTTCCCCATTAAACCACCAAATTGGGATCTCACAATCTCATTTTCAACTGTTCTTTACTTTCTCGTGGATTACGTCCAACAGCCACACTGAGCAACTGCTTGCCTCTCCCATATCAATTACACAAGCCCACATTTAACCTGTATGGAAAATCACTTTGAATATGATGTCATGACCATACACATATCTATGTATACGGTCATAAATTTTATTTCCATAAGCTCACAAGATGCAATCGTCCATCATCGCTACTTCTGTGCCATCCCAACCTGAGGCATGTAAATGACAGATCAGGCACAGGTTTTTGGGGACAGAGGCAGCTGAGGGATAAATGGATAACTCCCTACATTAACTTCATTTAGTATCTAACATGCCTTGGGCTGGCTTTGCAGACACAGCCTAAATAAGGATATAAAGAGGAGAGGGGGAAGAGATTTTATTCACAGCAACTCTGCTTCCCACTGCCAACTGCCAGGATTCCCAGGGAACAGACGTAGGCAGTTGCAGTTGTTTCAGAGAAGCTGTAGACTAAACAGCTTCCTCTTGCAGGCATCTCCAATTAGACTCATCAACTATTCATGTCTATTCTCATGCTGTCTGGGAATAACCTCAAAGACCAGTCAGCAGCTTCTAGTGACGTAGCCATCCAGTTAGCAGAATACACTATAAATTAGTCCCTGCAAAAATTCCAGGTGGGGTGAGAGGGAAAACTTTAGTAATATGAGAAAGGAATTTCTCACATTATCCAAAATGAAATAAAAATTACTCCCCCCCCAAGTATTTCCAAAATCATTTATCCATAGGCAAATAAAAAAATTGAGGAGAACACTGGCCTATGACAATAATTTTTCAAGTGTTGCAAGCGAGTGAAAATAAGATTATAATTGTCAGTTATAATATTAATTATAGTAGCTGGAACTGATGGCAGCAATAATTACTAGATCTATAATAGAAGTTTGAACGTTCAACAGTTTCCTCATTAGAGAGACGCTAACAAAGCCAGAGTGACTGTACCACATTCACTCACAGCACAACTTTGTAATTATAGCTGGAATAAATATCAGCACCTGATGGTGAGGAACAACCAGAGAATCTCATACTCCTACCCTTTCCCATAGCAACAGTTTTTATACACAGATAATGCCTTCTATCTCCACTTATGCAGGAAATCAATAAGAAAAGCAAAAGTAAGACTTAAATTTGTGTCCTGGTATTGAGGAAATACTCAAAAATCAAAAGGTGAATATTGTTTTTTGTTCCAAGTGATTATCATCTTGTTATCAAGAGTTATGCATGTTTTTATAAGGAGATTCTGAAGAAAGGGATTGATCACCACACTTATGCATTTTGTGTTATTTTCCACAAAAAATTTCACAGGTGTCAGTAGGTCAAAAGGAACCAAATCTCTCCATTCAAATCTTCCTGTCCTTCACATGGTGCTGAAGTTTTTTTTCCCTCTAAGCACATTTGGTAAAAAGGTGTACAATAGCTAAAGCCAAAAAGCATTGGATTTTTAAGTTACTCCCATCTTTAAGATAAATACTTATTCCTTAAAATAATTGTTTTCCAAGCCAAGTACGATTGAAGTGTTTCTGGTAACCCATATCCAATTTTCAGTCTCTCTTCAATACAACAGTTTGAAAACACATGCTAAAACACCTTTCCATGATTCAGCACAACTTAGTCTCCAACTCCTTTTAACATAAACATGACCAGTACAAAGAAACGCTCTTGCTAAACCCCCAGAAAGCCCGTTGCATTAGTACATTTATTTGTAAAACTTTCACAACTCAATGAGCCATATTTCAAATTCAAATTACAACATACTGTTGCTTATACTCTTCAAGGCCATCATCCTAAGCCCCTTTTCTCACTTCTGCTCTCCTTTTTCCACAGTGAGAAATCAACAGTAACTCAAAGGGGATTAAAAAAATTCCCCACAGTCAACTAAAGAGGCCAAAGATTGGGGGGAAACACGACCCAACCCAAAAAAATCACTTATATCAAGCTCACTCCTCCTCTCAAAGCCAACACTGACATTAGATCTCTCCTTTTGCAGAGCTGTCTTGTAAAACCAGCCTCATTTCTCTCTCATTCCTCTGGCTGAGAGAAAGATGAAGTTTCCCATCACTGTGACTGCTGGGAGACAGGACCCTCATTTGTTCCAGGGCCTCCCAGCTTCCACAGCAGTTGAAGGATGTCCTCTGTATCGCACCATTGGCATAATGCTTGTCTAAGACGACAGGGCCATACTTCACCACTTCTGTCTGCTCCCTGTATTGACTGCTGCAAGGTGCTGGTTTTACCACATTCTCCCGTCCTCAATTTTGGAGACCTCCTTTCCCTTGCTTTCTGCCACTGTTTTCCAGAGAAACTGAAGCAAAATTACTTTATCCAATTCTTAGTTTACAGCTGCCTGAAGTTTGAAACCAAAGTTTGCAGGAGCAGTGGGATTATAAATACTGCTTTCCAACTTGGGAAGATGGCCTTGCAGCTATTTGCTTTCTTTTTTATTCCTGCAAGTTTTTCTTATTGCCATGAGGTTATGAAATTTATGTTGCTCGTCTGGAATGCTTCCCTTCTTGCACAAAAACAACTGAACTTTTTGACCATTTCCTACAATGCTTTTTCTTTTCTCTCTATTTGTTGTAAATTTTAGGGTCCTGTAGATCATTTTCTTGTTGAAGAGAAAACCAGAGTCTATTGTCTTAATTTTTAAAAATATATTTACTGACATACAACATCATTTCTTGCACAGAGATACCACAAATCGTAACATCTCTATGAACCAAGTCAGCTGCAGTCTTTAGCTAAAATGACCCAAGCAGTCCCCCTGGCCCTCACTGTTTTACACGCACACACCACAAAGACACTGGGGTGTGAAATGGACCCTCTAATGTGGGAAAACAAATAGCAAGCAGGAAGATTAGATGTAAGACTTGAGAAGAAGCGGCACTCTCCCTCTTTGTGGGGAGAATCCCTTATTCTCTTTCAGCAGACAGCCATTCTCAGCGACCCCCTGAGCTAACCAATTCTTCTCCATCTCCCCTTCTCTGCAGCTCAGGCTGCTCTCTGCAGTAAGAACACCTTCCCTGCCACTCAGTGCCTCCCAGCCCGGGCATCTCCCGTAGGCCAGCCTCTCCCTCCCTCTTTGGTACTGCACACACAGGGCTCTTGAAAGCCAAGCACTCTGCAAGAGAGAAACCTCCCCAAATCCCACTGCCCAGGACTCAACCTGACTCAGGAGTCAGACCATATCCATTATACATACATACCTTGAATTTGATCATCACTGTCTTCCTTAGACATGGATGAATGTAATAAAAACCCATTGCTGATACCATTTATTATAGACATACTATAGACAACTATACGTATTTACTTAATGAGATTCTGTCATCCTTTTTCTTCCGTCAGGGAACAAAATGTTGCCTTTTTCGTTACTGCTTTCCTTTTGTCATGCTGTGTTTTCCATGTTACTCTACTCATGCTATTGCATTTGTGCTGAACATTTATAACAACCAGTGTAAGCTCAAGCAGAAAATTCATTTTTTCCCTGAATGATGAGACACAGAAAAACTTCTTTCTGCATACAAAGTTGATCACACAACCATGTTATTTACAAGTATCACCGTTTTGTGCCAGAGGAACTCAGTTTGAAAAAACTAGTTCTCCTCATCTTGCTGCATTGCATCAGTAATTTATAGACAAGGAAAATTCAAACACATGCCCAAGACTAAAATTTTTCTGATTATGACAGCTTTTAACCTCAGTCACTTCAGGGTGTATTTCCTCTTCTTTCAAAATTAGCCTAGGATACCTTCTATTACGGTACCATAGCACTTTCTAAGCACGTGGATGTCTCACCCTTATTCACAAGACATACTCTTTGACAAAGCTGATTAACCCTTGTGGCCAAGAAGGTCAATGGCATCCTGGGGTGCATCGAGAAGAGTGTGGCCAACAGGTCAAGGGAGGTCATCCTCCCCCTCTACTCTGCCCTGGTGAGACCCAATCTGGAATACTGTGTCCAGTTTGGGGCTCCCCAGTTCAAGAAGGACAGGAACTGCTGGAGAGGGTACAGCAAAGGGCCACAAAGATGATTAAGGGCCTGGAGCATCTCTCCTACGAGGAGAGGATGAGGGACTTGGGTCTTTTTAGTCTTGAGAAGAAAAGACTGAGGGGGTATCTAATCAATGCTTACAAATACTTAAAGGGAGGGTACCAGGAGGACAGGGCTGGTCTTTTTTCAGCGGTGCCCAGTGACAGGACAAGAGGAAATGGGCACAAAGTTGAGTATAAGAAGTTCCACCTAAACATGAGGAGGAACTTCTTTACTGTGAGAGTGGTAGAGCACTGGCATAAGCTGCCCAGAGAGGTGGTGGAGTTTCCTTCTTTGGAGACATTCAAAACCTGCCTGGACAAGTTCCTGTGCAACCTACTCTAGGCAGACCTGCTCTGGCAGGGAGGTTGGACTAGATGATCTCCAGAGGTCCCTTCCAACCCCATATGACTCTGTGATTCTAAGAAGTCCTGTGGTTTTTCTTCCTTAAAGTAAACTATCATTTAATTTAAAGCCATAAAGATCAATCTTTCCCTTTTGCTAGCATTACCCTTAAAAATTAGTAACTACACAGATTCATGGTTAACAGTATATTTTCTCTGAACTCTTATGTTTTGGAAATATTTTTTTAAACTGCAAATATGGTTGAAACAAGCATATGGTAGAAACTACACTCAGATTTAAATTGGTTACATCAGAAAAAAAAAAAACCCAGGAGAGAAGTTCTGCCATTTGTGCACAATTAAAAACTGAAACCTTGCATCAACACAATGGCATAAGAAACACCTCCAAGCTAGATGTGATCCTATTTTCTTATTTTGCATTTGTTGGGGGTTTTGCTGCTTTGTGGTTTGTTTTTTTAATTTCACCAAAAAGCTGTACACAGACATTAAAACATCCCCTGGATAGGAATGCATTTTGCCTCACTTAACTTAAGCCTTGTGACAGATCAAAAATCAGCATTTGAGGCTAAGAGGGGGCTGACTAACCAGATGTGATGGGTTTAAGAACACTGTGCAACCTCAGATAAGTAATGTAAGGTCTGGAGTTCAGGATCCGAGCATGGTAGGTGAACACTGGAGCTACATCTGTCCCTCCTGGGATCCCCCTCTCTTCAGGGTCTCTAGGCTCTTAATTCTGGAAACAAAATTGATGCCTAAATTTAGACAGCTGAGTATCACTCAGAGTGACAACTACCTCAAATAAAGATTATTCCAATCCTTCCTTAGTTTCGCTCTTTTGCTCTTAAGTCTCCTTGCTCAGGAAAGCACAATTCACCTCCAGGCTGAAATCCTTTTATTCTTTGGGATTCAGGTTGCAGGTTGCTGTTCCAGGGCCAAATTCAGAAAACTGCTGAAGACAACCAGAGCTTATCGCCCACAAGCATATTGGTAGGCTGTACTATCTATAATGCAGTCAAATTATGTACTAAAAATTGATTTTAGCATTGCTTAGGGTGTAAACACTCCCAGATGACCTGTGTAAACTGACAAATCAAGCAACGTAGGAAATGCAAGCACATGCATTGCCACTGCATCAGTGGCAGCCAACATATAAGGTTGGTTTGTTTGTTTTTCCAGGGAAGAGGGAAGAACTATTTTAGAGGAAAACAAAAGATACACTTGAACAGAATACCATAAGTGGGTAGAAAGAGATTTACAGTAAGTCACCTGCACAGTTAAAGTCATAATTTTAATTTCTGCTCCTGCATATAAAAATGCTGACTATGATGGGAAAAAAACCGTCCATCAAGTCTGTATCAAACTGTCAACTGTTAAAGGCCGTATCAATGACAATTACTCTGCTGCCTGCTTCCAAATTACACTTGCCCAGACAGACAGACAAATTATTTTCTCACCTGCATGTGCTTCAAAATATTTTTTTAGAGCTCCTTCTGAAGAAATCACAATAAAATTTCAAGTCAGAGCTGAAACAAAACACCATAAATACTATATGCATGCACACACAAATGTGAAATTGCATTTCGGCATAGACAGTTCTTGGCTGGAAGATCTCTGAACAGACACAACAAAAATAACCACCGTTTAAACCAGAAAGTCAGAATGACTTTTAAACTGGTCCTGTCATGAGACAATTCAGACACTGGAAACGAAATATTACAAACAGGATATTAATTTGTTTAAACATAGGAAATATCATTAATATGTGTCTATTTTTCTTCTTTTTATCAGAGATTTTTTACATTAACAGGCATACAGAGAGTTCTGCCAGTCAGCACTTTTTAAGAGCACTAAGCAATCAGTGTGGGTAAATTTGGTCACCCTCAGATTTATTGCTCACCACCACCTGAGGCACCATATAATGGTTCTGCCATGTACTTAAAATGTAGCTGACATTAGCTTGTACATTCTACCTTGTGATAGGACTGTACCAATTCTTTTTTATTTTTTAAATATGTAATGCTCCGACGATGTGACTTTTATGTTTAAAGCTAACTCAAATTGCTCATAATAGCACCTATCAATACAATTTCAGATCTACAGCTTTCTGTTCTTTCCAAAGTGCATACTGCACTTTTTAAATTCCCATGGATACAAGATTAGATTAATGAACTAGGATGATGTAACAGTTAAGACAATTGACTTAAATCTATAAACAGATGAAAATCCATTTCCAGCAAGCTCTCACTTTTACATACTAACCCAGTGCAGAACAAAGTATTTCCCTATCACTCTAAGTGCAGTGTACTTTTTCTTACGTAGAAAAATAAAAGCAATCATCTACAAGTAAAAGCCATAAATGCTTGAGACACAGAATGTTTTGGGGTGGTCTTCAAAAGAATTATTTTCTCTAGTTGCACGCGCTATAACACATTAAGTCAGACTTCAGTCACAAAGCACAAGAACTGTTCTCACAGCTTTTATGACCAGAATGAAGTTTCTTTGGTGCTGTCGCTGTCAAGAAATGACAACCAGCTAATGAAACCACTATGGAATATTTACATTTACACCTTTTGGATTTTCAAAGATGGACACATAATAATCACCTTTGTACATTATGTCAGTAATAAAGTTAATCTAGATCCCATTTTCAGGGTCAAAATCTGCATCCATATGAAAAGTTAACCACTGCCCATCTTAAGGCACTAGGATATGTACGTAGCTACAGAAGATGTGCAAGTAACACTGCTACTTTCTCCCAGTTTCAGAACTTCTCTCAAGAAAGTTTCCAGCTGAAGGATGTGGTCAGTTTGGATCTTAACCAGGTATTCTTTTCTTACACTTAAGGTCACAACGCACATCAGATATAGAGTAATTTCAGGATCTTCTCACCTCTGTCACCTCTGTGCTCCTAATTCCAGCTCTTCGTGAGACAGACAGGGAATGTGCAGAGTTACTGAAGTGCTGAGAGCACCATGACTCCACTCTCACAGGTATTGGCTGCAGATGCTATGTAGAAGAGACCAGGCAGAAGGGACGGAGCTGTAGCAGAATCCCCCTGGCGCAAGGATTAATCACCTCACTCACAACAGGGAGTTGTGATTTTTTTTCCCCAACCCAAGCTCTAGGAAAATGTGCAACTCTTATCCTTGCTGGGCAGACTGATTAGGAGCTTTGTGAGAACACACTGGCTATTACCAACAAGAATCAGCACTTTCACTACAGGCCAAGCTTTCTTTTGTTCTTGTCCAGGTGAAACATCTTGGTGAATCACACCATCATTGTGCCCCCACTGAGTGGTCCCTCAGCCTCCAAATTCCAGCTTCAGACACAGGATTAAAAATTAGAAGAGCTTCACACATTTTCTGTTTTTAGAGTATTATTTGGAAAAAAAAAAATAATTTGTATTAAATTAGAATTTACACACACGCAAAATTTTTTGGTTTAGGGATGTGGGGTTTTTGTTTTGATTTTTTAAAATGTAATCTCTTTCAAATGGCATTCAGACATCAGTGGAAACTAAACTTTAGATATACTTAAAAACACCAGTCACCATAGCCATCCAACTTGCTGAATACAGCAAAAAGCATTCATCTTATTAAACAGAATGTTTTTTAAGCAGCATATTATCTGTAGTTACTGAATTTAAATCAATCATTTTAGGCTAATATATCCTATAAGATTTTAAAACTAATAGATCTCAGACTCTCGCACCTCATTTTTATTCAGAGATTGAAAGGTGAAAATAAGCATTTCTTCTATTTCAATTCCCAGCCCATTTCTCAACTTCAAATTAAATACTTAATGAACTGTACTAGTTGAATAAACTGTCACAAAGAAAATACTCTGTGCACCTGCAGAAGAGGCCACACTGCCAAAAGCTGGTTTAGCACTTCAGCTAACATCAGTTACAGGTGCTTATGCAGTTACTTTTCCACAGTTCAACGGTTTAATTTTCTTTAAAACTTTGGCAGCTAAACTGTACAGCTTGAATATCACTTTGGAAGCATTTTATTGCTAGCAGTAGAATAGTAAAATATGTTTTCTGAATATTTTAATGGTATTTTAAAAGAGTATCACAAATTATGGCATTAGTACAGGCTTTTGTAATATTCAAATATGACCTGTGTTTTATATAACCAATCTAAATTAAGAACCCTTTCTGTTTTGACCTTTCCTTAAAAATGAAGTTCTATTATGATTATTTTCTATTCCGGTCATGGTAAACTAGTTTTAGTCTGAAATTTCAAGCTTCTTCCTGCAAAATTTAAAAGACATTAAGATAAAATAGTGAAATCTCCTGAACTTAAAACTTTCTGAGAGGTTTCAAGGAACTATAAGACCATAAAAGCAGCTATACTGGGTCCACCTCACCCATCATCTCGTCCCTACCTGGGATAGCAAATATTCAGGGAGAGGTGGTAACAAAGCTTGCAAAAAACTAATGTTTGAAAACTTTTCAAATCAGAGTGACATCTAGACCATATTTTAAGTCACTGGTGAGCCACCTCCTGTGAATTTGTCTAATTCTAACTCATTGATTTTTGGCCTGCAACACCAAATTACACAATTTAGTTGAATGCTTCATGAAAAAGTTAGTTTAGGATTGTTTTACTGTTGAATGGTAGCTTTGTTTGATACTCCTCATTTTTACATGGTGAGGAAAGTGAATAATCATTACCTATAATTCTGTCTTAATTAATATGGTAAAATGACTACTTCTGTAGAAAAATTAAAAAGGACTCAATCACAGAGGGTCATTTGTCCCTTTTAGCAGGGTGGTTAAGAAGTGATGACCAAAATACTCTGCAGGATTAATCTTTCCAGTGAACATACTACATCCTTCTTTTACTAAATGTCTACAGTAAACAGACTTCCATGTAATGAAGTAATGAGTTACCAAGAAAGCAAAACAGCCAGTTTGTCTACGGGAAAATTGTGCAACATATTGGGAGGGAGGTGCATCTTTTGCCAACTATGTTCAGGAGTAGTAAATACACAACTCTCCATTTCACTTGGCTGAGATTCTAGATATCTGTTGTGAGAAACAATAAAAATCTGAAGTGGCACTTCAAAGTAAAGAGACAAAAAACTATCAACGAAGGCTCTTGAAAGGGTAAATTAAATAGAAAGCAATGAAAAAGAACTACATGGCAACGGGCAAACTGAATCATTTAGCTGTTATTTGCAACTTCTGTAATGATGACGTTCCTAAAGATGGGTTCGTCTGTACACTGGAACATGTTCATACGGAAGCAAACAGTAAACAATCATTAGCAAACAAACATTTCAAAAAATGTGCAAAACGGTATTAGTTTGGTTTCTTAAGAAAAAAGGCGTGATCTACTACCTCAAGATCTTTTGTTGAAAGTCTTTTTTTTTTTTTAACACTTGAACAATTTCAAACTATCAATCAGCCAAGCTTAGCAGGCTCATTTTCAACATGAAATACACATTCTGCCATATTGCCTCAGAGCTAATACAGCACATAGTACTGCACAGATTTATAAACACACAAACACACTCCTTTGTCTTACCTAGCACTATAGTGTGCAGCCAGAGATTGCACTATAGCCTTCCACTACGATACTAAACCATAGCCTTTCAAAACATTCAGCTGCAAATATTTAGCTTATGAAGTGGGTTGGTCTGTTTCTTTTTGAGTTACTACCTTTGAAACTAGCTATGCATCATAACAATATACAAATACTTGCAAAACCAGCAACATCACAAAATTAATAGAATAGACAAAATTTTTAGGAGAAACACTGACATCAAATAAAGCGTGCCAAAAAGCAGCATAGACTTTTGTAATAGAATTTATTCTATCTTTCTAAACTCACCATCGCCATCCCCCCAAACCTTCCCTGAGGCAATAAAAGGCTGGAAATGAGCATCTCAGCTAGAGAGCTACTGCAGGAAAATGTGTAACTTGTGATGAAAAAATATTTTTCTCCCTACTTAACCTATTTTGATATTGAAATATTTCATATTTCAACCCCACGCCCCAAAGTAAGGCACAGTAAACCAAACGCAAAGGGAATACAGGCAAGGAGAATAACTGATGAGAAACAATCTTAGGGGAAATCAAAAGCAGAGGGGCTATTAATAAGAAAAGGTGTTCTTTGGTAACCGACTATGCACATAAATTTATTACCTACACTACTACTAAATTCTTGGATAAGGTGAAAGGAAAGACTGGCTTGTTTTCTAAATGGGCAACCCAAAGACAGAGAAACCCATGGAAATTTTTTTTATATAAATCTTTACAGAAAGCATTACTGTACTCTTTCGCTGCAATACAAAGATAAACTTCAGCTATGCTGTTGCAAGGCTCATTTCCATGAATCAAGGACAAGTAAGCAATACCAAACTCAAGTCATGAGGTCAAAATATACCAAGCCTGCACTCTGACTGAAATGAAAAGTTATCTTCAAACCTTTAGCTTGCCTGAAAAGAGAAACCATTTGTTTTAGGAACACAAATAGACTTTAATTGATCATCACAATTCTTTAAAACCAGATTAAACTGAATGCTGCAGAGGAGAAAAATCTATCAAGTACAGTGTCATCCCCACAACACCTATGACAAACAGCTCAAAACAACATTTGATATCATTACTATAAGAGCAGCCTTCCGGTGCAGAGAAAGAGAATAAAGATAGATTTGCTTAAGGAAATAAGCGGTATTGCCCCAAAGCACAGCAGGCTGCATGTGCTTCTATAATGCATTTCTTTTGAAACTTACCAATTTCAAAATGTTAATTTTCCCTGAGTCATACAGGAGAGAATTAGTATATGCATGTAGAACACTCAATGTTCTGACAAACATTGAAACCCTCAGCCAATAAACTGACATTGCAAGGTTAAGATGAACTAGCTTTTATGTAAAAAAAGGTGTCTTTCCTACTTATTCTGACTGACACAGCATGTATGCTGTATACAAGCGTTGACAACATTTTGTTTACCAAATGAAATTTGCAGCTCATACCTGTTCTCATAATTTTAAAAACCCACCATAATCACGTGGTTTCCTCTGTGTTTAAAATTACACTGTATATCCATAGTATCTCAACACCAGCTTGAAAGAGGAGGAACCAAATATATGCTGTTTAAAATGCCCCCAAGCCTAGATACAATACTTCTACTTCAAAGCAGATGAGAAAGAGAAAGAATTCAGTGCAAGCTCTGAAGTCTGAGCACAGAAGCAGATGACATCCATACCCTGGAGGTAACAATTTAAGCCCTGTCAGGCCTATCAAGGGAGAAACTTCCAAATACTCCTTTAAGATACCTTGCCTTCAATTCCCTTGGACTTCAAACTGTGACACTGCCAATGGAAGCATCTCTGTCAACAGGGGAATTCAAATTAAATCAGTGTTTTTAACAACCCCACGAAGCATTATTTAAGTTAGAGCAAGCCCCAAAACACAGAGAATATACTTAATCAGCTTAATATATTCCTACATGAAGCCCCCGAAACACCTTCAAGGCAACACCTTCAAGGCAACTCCATAAGGGTGCAAGTAACACATTAAAAAGACATGTCCACAACACCAACTGCATCAAAATGTAAAATCAAACCTTTTAGGGTGGTACCGTTATTATCCTGTACTAGACCTACTGAGGGTTGGAGCACTCCCAGGCAGCAATCTCTGTTTTTAGGAAACAAATGCCCACTGCAAAGATGATACATAAAATGTCCAGAACTGAAAGAATTGACTGTTCAAAAGCACAAGTGCCCCAAGATAGCTTGAGCTTCAGCTAAGATGACCATTCACGAGCTAATTTTAGGAAAGAGACTATGATCAGCCACTTCAACCATTATTTGGACCCAAGTCTTCAACTTTATGTGTGTATATATATATATTTATATATAAAGAAAGAAAATCTTCTCAGAGATTTGCTATAAAGCAAAGGCATGCAAATTTTGAAATACCAAAGTAAGACCTTTCAGTGAGAAAAGCAAGACACTTGCCCTACTTACTAGTGAAAAATTCCAAAGGGAGGCATTAAACTCCTATAGTTTACAAGAGAATTGTATAACCTGCTAACAATAACTGATACAAGCAATTATTTCCTTATCTAACCTCAATTTTAACTAAACACTAATAAAGGTATAAATTTATTGAGAAGCTAAATTTTATTGTAGTAGCCAAAAATCAAAGTAACCTAAATGTATCTGCTTCCCATAATGCTTGTAGTCAGAAAACAGCCTCAGGAATTTTCAACCTGATTCCCAAAGAAACAGTTAAAGAGGAAAGAATAATTAAAACCAAAAAAAAAAAAAACAACCACCAAAACCAGTCATCATGGAGATACCTATGCATACCTCACTTTTTTTCCTACCTTAGTATTCAGAAGTGACAAATATCACCAAATACTGTCTGTCTTCCTCCAGGCAAAATCATGACTACGTAACACCAAGGAGAGAAGTAAGAAAAAAGCAACAACTAAGTTTGCGTGCACTCCACCATCATCTATCAAATGAAGCAAATGAAACACTGAGCCAGTTATGAAGGCATTTCCAGCTCAAACTGACATGTCCATAAAATGGATCCTCCATAAATAAAGCAGTGCTTCTCCTTCCTCCCCATATCAGCTGAAAAGGAACAAACAAACTGACATCATGAAAAAACTGCTCCACTACCTACCATGCAGGGAAAACCACTAGAAAAGAACATTAAACTATTAGGTGCAAAAGGAAACCAGAAGGGCCGGTAGCACTCTTCTGGGTGCACAGAAAGTTACAAGATGGCTTATGAGGGCCAAAAGAACTACAGACATCAAAAACTCAGACAGTTCAGCTAGTTTAATTGAAAAGTCTTATAGGAAATTGAAAACTCTCACAAAGCACCTGTACTGGCATGTTATATACCTGAAACATTCTAATGACGCACTAGTGCTTTTTTTTTTTTTTTTTAAAAAAAAAAAAAAAAAGGAACATTTCTGAAGTGACTCTGACTCATGCTCTGCAGGAACAGCTACCTTGCAGTTGAAGCTAATGATCACGCAAAGCATTCCTTATAAACTAATGGTCTATGAAGAAGCACACTTTCACTGGACATTAGCTTAGCAATAGCCTGCAGGCCACTGCCTAAAATATCATGGATGTACCAGGTTCATAAGCAGATGATTACTGCTGGGTAACCATCTATTTCGAAAAGACTTATTAAAAACCTCTAGTCTGAAGTTGGTAAACATGTAAAACAAATGACTTTGAAAATATTTTAGGAAGATCACATCAATTTACACATAGCCCATTAGTTGCTACCATAAAGTTGTGTTTTACCACTCTACATTGCTAGTTCACTTTTAATATGTATTCTAAAACCTCAAATTATTAGCTAGAGAACCCCAGACAGGACTGTTAGTATCCCTAATATACATAACCCCATCCATCATGGGCTCTCTAAAGATCTTAACGCACTACAGAAGAATGTCATCCAATATCGCAGCAAAGCTATCTTAAAGATGAGAGAATGACTGTTTAATCAGACATCAGCAACCAAACAGCAGTTTGGAACAGGGACTAAAGGCAATCAAGTGAGCTAGTCTTCTAAGAGTACACAAGTTCCAAAGTGATGCTTAACAAGAGCCTTTACACCAGGCAGGAGAAGTGCTGAGGAGCTGAACAGCCAGAAGACCATCTCTGACACAGAATTTTAAAATAAACTCTCACTGGGATGCAGGTTACCTTACATTTACCATGGGCTAAACTCATGCAGCTAAAGAATATTCAGCATACTGTGATTTCACTGTTGAAGCTAAGGCTTTGTCTATCCACAGTTTTATACCTAAGAAACAAGGTAAAAAAATGGCAATGAAGCATTTACGACAGTATTTGGGGTCAGAGACATTGCAGTTTACTTCTATGCAATTTTTCAAATATAAGTCAGCTATTTAGGCATTTCGTTGCCTGTATCATTCTTTGCAAACTGTTGCAATGTCCACATCACTAGTGTACTCTGGGAAGTTCTGCTCACAAGAAACAGTCCCACAAGAAAAGCTTTCTCTGCTGCCAGTTCAGCAATAGTGTCTCAAGGTTCTCTACTTACCCACAGAAATACCAAAAATCAGTAGATTGTTTCTTCACTGGTTCAAACAGCATTAAACAGTAGTGTGCTTTTCTACATTTTGTAATAAATATATACATTAACAGCTGCTTTACTACCATTTGTATTGTAGCATGAAAGATAGTCTTTATCCAATCACATTTTCAGTCAAATAGGGATTTAATTTTTTTTACAACCAATCTATACTTATTTGTCAACTGAAACATGTACACCAAAATGTTCAGTGTTATACTTTGCAAAAAATACTCTAAAAGGTAAGCATGTGACAGTGTTTGAAACACAGTTCCACCATGGAAAGCAACCTTTGCTTGCTACATATACATTTAATCACATCCTTGCTGCCAAAATAAGACTAGCTTTTAAAAATTATTTTTTATTTCTGCTAGCAAGCAGGAGTCAATTCAATAATTAGGAAAGGAGTCAGACTACTGTGGTTCATGCATCAAGGATATTGATACAACCAAATCATCCTCCTATTTCTTAATTTACTTTTCAATTTCCCTCTAGTGGAAACTGGGACATAATTTAAGGTCGGGGGACTTATACAGCAAACATAAAGGCAAAAATTAAGTCTAAAGAACTGTAATCTGTGATGTAAAATCCAGAAGAGAAACAATTAAATTTCAGAGTGCAGACCAAGTTTATAGGAATGACAGGTAGAATATCTTTCATTTATCTCATAAAACAATCTGAAAGATAACTATGGAGACAAACACATTATATTTACGTTCTCTACTTTAAGAAGCAAGCACCCATTTAAACTTAAACTTCAAGAATATATTTGTATTGCACTGAAAGCAAAATAGAACCCTAACTGGCCGCTCTTCTTATGTTATGATTCATCTCCTTTAAACTGTATAGCAGAAGGATTCTATAAATGCTATGAAAACTGAAGTACCTGGTAGCTTACTGGTGAGCTCAAGTGCTCCAACATATAACTGTTTTACATATAATTGTGTGAGGCTGAAATACTCTTCTCTCCAACCCTTGACTTACATACAAACCACTTCCATTGATTTTTACTTTTTTTAAAATATGGCTCAGAAGCATACAGAGAACAATCTCTGCTTTCTGAAACATGCTAAAACTAGTTTACACAGCGTTATTTAAAAATATGCAATAAATGAAGTGACAAAGCATTCAATCATTGGACATTTAGCCACAAACTTTTCCATACTTCATGTTTACCAAAACCAAAGCACAAATAGATGCAAGTTATGGCAGGAATAAGTCTTTTCCCAAGATTTTTAGATATAAGAAATTCCTGTGTGTCATTAAATTCAGAATATTTTTTCTATATTCTAGAATATAGAAAAAACAGATGTGACTCATTACTACAGAAATATGAATCTAAAAAACTGCATGCAGCTTGAATTTCAATATTTTCTACACGAGGCACAAAAATGAACACAGGCTTCCATTAGAAGTTAAGTTACACAGACTCATCCAGTGAGCTTTATTAGAAGTTTTATTTTAGCTTGGTTTTGTTAATCAGCATTTTCCTTTAAAAATGCAATTAAAATAAACAGGCAAGTGAATATTCAATTTCTGAAGTCATAATCAGACTATTCCATGAGAGCAGCACATCTAGAGGTAGTATTCCTATCCTTACCCCACCCGCTTATACTCAGAAATGTTATTGCCCACCATTAGGAGACTGCTAGCACTACCCAAGAACACAGGGTGAATTGGATGATGAGCTCTGGTGGAATGCAGAGAAGTCTCTCCTGAGTGTTATTCATTTGTTAAATGCTGTCAGTGTACTACTGCTTTACAGACAGGCAGTAAGAGGATTCACCTCCAATCTGCTTTTGAAAGCTTCTATATCTAGTACCTAGGTGACAGCTTAGCCTGCTCTCAATCCAAGAAAGTATTTCAAACTGCTTTGTGTTCAACGTACAAGACTCTAGATCTTTATAATTGGAAATCAGCGTCTGAACTCTTGGCCTTCCAGGCACACTGAAATAACACAGGCAACCAGAGTTTAAGCATTTCACGTAGTACCCTCTGATTTAAGAGGGACTTAAGCAGAAGCCTCTCCTAATTGGAGTTTGCTCACCTTAAAATCAGATAGGCAAATAGACTCTGCTGTGCAACTTCTTCAAAGGCAAAGACCTGAACTGTTTGCAACCAGTATCTCCTTTCTACCTGCCAACCCCAAAACACTGCACTACCTCAGCTAATCAGAAGTATTTGGCACTCAGCAGTTTCATACTCATTGAATCTGGGATCCTCAACAAAAATGCTGAGATTTTTTTCCAATGACTTTGTTATTTGAAAATAATTTGCATAGGTTTTATCTCTTCCGCTCTCAGAAGACTACAATGAAGGATTGTCAGCAACCTACCCAGTCAAGGAAAGGAGAAAAAAAAAGAGACCCAGCTGTACGGATGGGCATAGCATACACCAGGATACAAAGCTCAGGTGCAAATTTGCCATGCTCAGGTGCAGTCTTCAGCATGAAAAGACCAACTTTTGTCATTACAATTGCCTTTACTGAAGCCCAAGGCAAACAACGACATGCTAAAAACTTTCTTTAAATACATAAAATCGGACTACAGACATGCTCAGAGAAGCAAAAAAGAAATACAAAAGCACTATATATAATTAAAAAAATAACCATGCAAGATATACATACCCAGTTTTAGGGCAGAAGGAGTCACTTCAATCTCACCACCAATCGGCTGAAAGGCAGCCAGCTGAGCTGCTACCTCCGTCTCAAAGGAGTCTGGGCTATTTCTGTCTGCCACGTTGCCATTGGTGCCATCAGTCGCATGGTGACTTTCTTGCTCATCATAAACAGCAATCAGCTATCAAAACAAAAGATAGAACAGTTTGTATATTTTAAGTATTCACAAACATCACCTGATTATTTTTTTTTAAAGCGAAAGTCATCCTTCATTGGGACTACAGATATAATTATTTTATTTCAGAAAAGCCAACAGTAAACACACGGCTTCAGGAATGCATGTGTGTTTGTGTTTAAATGCACTGACTTCAGTATGACTTACGTATGTGGTTCAGCACTGGCCTGTGCTGGCATGCTTTTCTCAGAATTAGCATGCTACCACTAGTGAGCATTAAAAAAATGTAATGCTACTGACTGACACACTGCCCAAAGGTAACCCAACCATGGAAGCTGTACTGAACAAGAAGATATATGTTTTATTTATAAGTACATAATAATTACATTCCAAGGACAAGACACATCCAGCACAGTAACAGAGTGCAGAATTTCCATAATGGCCCAACCTATGCCACTTTAAGGCTGGCTCAGCTGGGCACACGTACACACACGTCTCCACCGTCTCCTCCCATTCTCTCCTGCAAGCTTCTACCAGATACATCGCTTCTGAAAACTGTCCCTCAGCCAATGGCTCTTCCACAACTTTAGGCACACAGGAAGGTCAGGATTAAGCAACAAATAGACTGCAAAGTCTGCTGTCCAAACTCACATTAATGTCGACATGAAAATGATAAACACCAGAAAAATCATTTTTTGCCTCAGATCACCTGGCCTTTCACAGGGATGTTCCTTTTGGTCCCTACTAATACAAAGTGATCATATAACATGTACATAGCTTCATCAACAAGTGACTCGGATACATGTGGTTGGGTGTAAATTGTGTTACAGTTCCAGGGAGTTAACTGTGCTACAGTTTTGGGAAAACAATAAAAAAAAATTATTCATTCCCATTGAAACTAAACAAATTAGACTTGCTGTTCTACATGAACAGGACACTTGACACTCCAGAGCCCTCTCGGAGAGAAGAGGAGGTAACAGCAGCAGTTTCAAGCACTTTTCCTTCCCCATTACCTGACGTGGCACAGCTCTCGTGCCATACAATGATCAACACTTTGCCTAATAAGCACTGTACAAAATATCTTTGTCTTACAATGTTAATTTATTTCACTTTTTCTGAACTCCTTAGGATTACCCTAGAGTTTTTCTTAGCTAATCCTGAAAAAGACCACAAAACGTACAACTAGTTAGGCAATATTGAGATATACAAAGACACAAATTTAAAGGATTTACTACTTTCTCTCTGTGTTATTTTAAGGTATGCATACACACTCTCGATATAAAAATATTAGTACATCAAACCTCCTCTGAGGCTTCCATGGCATGTGTCAAAAATTATATCCTATGATAAGTAATATTCTGAAACAAAGAGACAAACATTTAAAGGAACTCATTCGCCTAAGGGAAAGAGTGAATATATGAGAGGGAAAAGAAAAGAAAAATGAAAAGAAAAATCCTGAAGTGCTTCTAAGGAAGAAACTGACATTTTCAGGTCTTCCACTCATTTATAATTTGGTTGCTAGAAATATGTCAGCTCATATTTACCAATGCATATTTCAGAAACACACAAACCCCTTTAAATAATTCGGTAGAAAACCTGCTTTCCTTTTCCATATGGAGGCTTTTTCCTTTCTGTGGCCTCATGAATAGCTCTTACAACATACAATTTGGCTTTTTTTTTTTTGTCCAAAGCATCTAGGAAACACTAATCCCAATAATAAAGACAACTGCCTTTATACCTTATTGCTGCACTGCAGGAAATTCACACTGAATTCATCACCAAGCCATCATTATGCCCCACAACTACATTCAGCCAACAAGGCCGCCATAGAGACAGACACCAACAGACTATGGCAATTTTCTCCAGTACCAGCAAAAAAAATAATTCATGGGGTCTTTTTTTTGTTTCTAAAGTGACTATTCATGTACATATTATTATGGAAGCCCATCACGACTCAAGGAGTTCCACAACTGTGGCCCACCAAAAGCTCTGCTTTCTCAATTTCACTTTTGATAGGGAAACTTTATTTTAAGAAAGCAGCAGTTACTAATGAAGAGGAAATTTGAGATTATGTCAGACCCTGGCACTGAAAGCACTTTAGATAACAATAGGATATGAAGCTCGCGTGACCATCTGCAATGCAGGACAGAGTAAATGGAGGTCAGCACTGATTTGATAGAAATAAACAAGTGAATTCCTCAGCTGGACCAAGCTAAGTTTCCTCACGGTTTCACACTCTAGCATAGTAAATCCTATATTAAGTTGTAATATTCTACACTTACTGCCCCAGGATGCTGCAGAAATCAGAAGTAGGGATTGGCTCAAAAAAAATTAGACAAACTGATAGAAAATACCAGCAAGAACTATTAAATGGAAATACACAAGCACTACCTCAGACTCCCAAAACATTTAGTGGTGAAAACCAGAAAAGCAAGCCAGGAGAACACTAATGTTAAAATTATCCTATTTACACTATTTTCCACTGGTCATCAGGAGAGACCAGAGCAGCACTCTGGCCTTGCACTGCCACTCTTGCAGGCTGATATATTAAACAGTTAAACAGTGCTGTTTAATGTCTTTGTCAGCAACACGGACAGTGGGATTGAACGCACCCTCAGCAAGTTTGCAGGTGAACCAAACCGTGTGGTGTATGTATGGATTGTATCCATTCCACTCTTAAGAAGGTTCAGCAGATAGGAACACTCATGTCAGCTCCTCTCCTCCCAACTCCCACAGCAGACACCTCTGCCACCACTCCTGTTCCCATTTCCCACCTAATCCACACCAGTGCTCCGTTTCCATACTCCAGGCTGGAGCAGGCAGGGCACAAGTGCAAGCCAACAGCAGGAAAACACCTGCGATACAGCCCAGGCTGGCAGAAGATTTCTCCGAGCTAAACCACACAGGCCTCACGCTCATCTGTAAGGGGGGAAGTTTCTTACAGCTGTCATTCCTCTTACGACTTCAGTGAAAAGCCCTCAGTTCTCTAGTCTGCACCTAGGCACTATTTTGACAGAATAAAAAACCAAGGAAAACATATTTCCTTACAGTACAGAACACACCATTAATTAACTAACATGATCTAGAGTTAAACTCCCCATTTTTTAGAGGGCGTGGAAAGGAGATACTTCCAGTACTGCATATAGTGATAGCAAAGATGCAACGTTTTTCCTCACCAATGAAATAAACAGCCATTTGTCTCCTAAAATGTTTATTCAGGAAAGAACTCCTCAAGATGCAGTTGCAGGAGCACCTTATCGGTGGCAATTCTAACATTATAAATACACTGCTAATCAATCAATGCATTATAAATATCAGCTTCAGCCTTTCGGAGGGAATGAATACAATTAAGATTATGTAAATTAACTATTCAGAAATAATTGTAGTAATTGACTTCTCATTTCCAGTATGGAAAATTCTTTAATTGGAACAGACTGCAAATCTCTTCTGATGGAAAAGAACTTCAGGACACATTAAGAAATTCCCCACAAACATATCATGAAAACAACATTGATTGCAACACTAATCTTTTATTTACCAGTTCAATATTTATAAATAGGTCAGCTGGTTTATTCTTTTTTTAAAACACATTAAAATATTATTCCTGACATTTGTAAACTGTTGAAGTTATGCTTGTACTCTGCTGCAGTTTTATACACTTGCTGTTCGTAAGCATCTTTGGTTTTTTTAAGAGTAAAGAATATGACTATTTACCATAAAAGACATCTACGTATTTCTATATAGGTAAAATGGTTCCAACCCCAGTATTGTTGTAATTTCCTATTAACAACCTACCAGTTATCTAGACAATCAATAAATTATCAAAGCTTAGCACTTATCTGTCATTTTTGATTACTAAACTCCTCCCTACTTATATTGATGTAGTCATAACATAAGCAGTAGTAATGAACAGTGGTATTTTATTAGCATTTTTGTTGATCATAAGTGGAAAATTCATTGCAAGGCAACGTAGGCAAATTTTAACTTTGTGTGGTGTCCTGTGGTACAGCTCTTTCAATATTTTACTGACAATTCAATTGCAAAGCTTGCAGAACATTAAAACAAGATTACATAAAAATAGAGAGCGTTCCCACATATCTGTGCTCCCATGTGAAATGTTAACATTCTCCAGGAGCTCTCAGTCCTTCCAAAACCAGTTGTACTCTACGCCATAAGCCCAAACTCCAAGCCACAGGAGAAAGGACAAGGGAAAATGGCCTCAAGTTGTGCCACGGGAGGTTTAGATTGGATATTAGGAAACATTTCTTCACGGAAGGGGTTATCCAGCATTGGAATAGGCTGCCCAGGGAAGTGGTTGAGGCACCAACCTTGGAGGTGTTCAAAAGATGGGTTGACATGGTCCTCAGGAATATGGTTTAGTAATTTTTATTTCCCATTTCTTATTTATTTTTTTGTCCGAATTAGGTTGATGGTTGGACTAGATGATCTTTAAGGTCCCTTCCACCCCAGATGATTCTATGATTCTATGACTGTGTTGAAGTGCATGGCTCATAGCCCTATATTGCAGCCACGCTTCACTGTGAAGTGAAAATTTTAACAGTTTTGTTTTAGCACTTGCTAATTCAGCTCAATTAAATGTAAACAATTTCGTGGGGCCTCATAATTTCGAAGAAAAACATCCTCACCTCTGAACAGTTAGCAGAACTTTACAGATCTTGCTTTAAGGCACTTGTCTGTTAAACCAGAAACAGCTGACTTCCCATTGCCCTATATACCAATTTAAATAAAAGGTTTCATAATTATTTCTCTCTTCAAACTACAATTTTGACAACTAGATTACTGTTAATAAGGTTAAAACCCATATGTTTTACTAGCTTTTCTGTACTGAATTAGAAAATAGACACCACTATTTCCTTTTTGACCCCAAACACCAGGCATGTACACAAGGTACTAAGGAAGACACGGAAAAATAAAAGCTTGCTTGCAATTAAATTAATCACCTTTCAATTACTGTCAGGATAAAAATCACTAAAAGATGTTCTCAGTCATAGGCTAGCATCAGTATGTGATTGAAAAGATGCAATTTCCAACAGCTGGAATAATATACTCAAAAGCACAAAAGGGAATTAAATGTTCAACTTGTATTAAATTTTTCATTCATGTTGAATGGAAATCTTTCTTCTTAATTTTTTCACATTCAAAACTTTATTTACATTCTCTTCTCTTCTCACTTATTTCTTCTCAGAAGGTAGTAAAATTGTCAGTTTCTTCAAGACACGTTTGTTTCCCATTCAGATGTTCCCTGTCCATGACTTCATTCAAATGCTCATTTAAGAGAAAAGCCTGTGTTTGTTTTAACCGTATCTGTACTTCTGAGCCCCAGTGCTCCCCTGGGAGTGACTATTAGTTACTTACAAAACGATGCGGCAAATAAATTCTCCATTTTTTGGGTCAATTAATAAAGACTTTTCATACAAAGCACTCATATCTCCACAAAGAGCTGTCAGGAAGGGTGAACGAACAGCTTGGTGACTATTTCATCAAACTTTGTGACATTAAGAGAAACAATGGCTCCAGCCACTACCTTGGCTCTTTGATCCCTCAATTTGGGATCTGTAGGATTTAATCTTGTATTTACCCTGTACACACATAACAAAAAGGTAGAAAGACACACAGTGTTTCTATATGTAACACACTGATACCAGAAAACAGCACAGTTAAAAAGAAAATTTTTTAAAAAGTTAAAAAAAATCAAAAGAACTTCAATTCTCCACAGGTTCTTACACCCGCAAACAACCAGATACAGATGGAGAAAGGCTGCACATGACAGCAGCCTATATATGACCAATGCAGAGATGGAAAAGGGATCCTTTCCTCTTTTTTTTTTTCTTTTTTCTTTTTTTTCCTCCTTTTTTTTGGCAAGGTCATATGTTTGGCAAGGTCACCTCCTTACTCCAGCCGTCTAAGACACTCGAGCACTGGCACCAACACAATACAAAGGCAAAGTTACCTCTTCAGCCAGCATTTTGCACCAGCCCATCTTAAACTCAAAATCTGACATCCCCTTTGAGGCTGCTGTGGCCTGACTTTCCTCTTTCCCCAATCACTAGTTTCTATTGCTCCTTCACACAAGTGCTACAACTTGCTAGGTCCATGGTGAGTCAGAGTTCAAGGAACTAAACCAGCAAGAAAGAAACGCAACTCTTCATCCTCCAGCTGCTTCAACTCTGAACCATGCAAAGCAAATTTCTGTCAATACATCACTTAGTTAACATCTTCTTAGACTACCATTGTCCGTAATCTTGCAGTAAAGGACATATCTCTGTCTGTTTTAACAAAGATGGAAAAATGTTTGTGCCCCCTCTCCCTGGACACCACACACTAGAGTGCTGTGCTCAGACGTCAAGTCTGAACACAACAGCGGGAACAACATTTCTGCAGTTCTCTCAAGGAGTTCATCTTCCTAATAGAAACTCCTCTATGGGCACAGGTTATACTTTTAACTTACGCCCACAAGGGGACAAGAACATTTTAGATTGAGGCAAGAAGACCAAGAATAAAGTATACTGTATGTTGAACAAAAAAATTTCATAAAGCCACTGTGGAAGTTCTATCAGAACTCCACAAATTCATTAATGTAAAATCAGATTTTATATATTACTTATAAAAGAGTCCTGTTCAAATGGTTAAAAGATGAAAGACTGGTAACAGTGCAACATAGACAGAACTAAGGCAATTAGGGTACCTCAAAAATGGATGAAAGTGTTATTTAATTTTTCAATTTAAAACTTTCCTGGAGCTCTACAGCCTTTCTTCAATGTTCTTTCAAGGTATTCTTCTGGCATATGCTGATAAGTATTTGAAATGGTATTCTTGCATAATAGTTTGCCTTGGAATTCCTTTAACTTAAAATAAAGGCTGTCAAGGAAAAATACCAATACACACACCATATGGCAGCCTTCCTTCACACCTACATATGAAAACAAATTACAGATACATTACATGAAAGCTATGGTGATTAGCTCATCTTGTTTACCTACATGCCAAAACTACATACACCAAAGTATCTTCACAGAGACCACCTGACACTTTTCGTACCCTTATTATTCAGATTTCTTTTGGTACTGTCTAAAAGTAGCCAAAACCAGAATCCTACTGCACACAGTACAAACACCGGTAGCCTCTGCTCTCAAAACTCTTCAAGGATACAAGGAAAACATTAAATAGGAAGAAAAGCAGCACACCTGAAAAAGAGAGAGCAGACCCAGTCCAAGTCCCAGCTCCTTCTGGGGGAAGGGAAAGGAGTGATGCCAGTGGCAGGGAGAGATCTGTACCCAAGTGATAGTGCAATTGTTTCGGCACAATCCAAGGGGGAGAGCAGAGGACAAAAATGAAGAACCAAGGGTGGAATATCTGAGGCCAGGACTGGTAAAGCCCTGCAGGATTTATTTCAGCACAGGGCCGCTGGAGGTCCTCAATACTGCCAAATGCTTCAAATGTTTGCATTTCACCAAAAATGCACATCATGGCAAGAGGTAATACTTTAAATAATTTTGTTCATAAGTTAAGATTTTCAAATTATCATTAAGCTGTAAAAGTTTGTCCAAACAGTGAGATACCAATGGTTTTCTGTCTTCACATTTTAATCAGCAAATGTACTTCCCCAAAAATTTGGAGTTCCTCTTCTTGCCCATCACTTACTAGATCTAAAAGAGAATTAATTAGACCAAGCCATATGTAAAGAAAGTACTTCACACTGACCCTCTTGGAGCTCCTTCTCCAGCCCTCCTGCTGCGCTAGTTACCCAATGGGGGTTTTGTTTGCTGAAGAGCTAGGCTGACTGCACATACTTGAATTTACTTCATTTGTGGCTACTGTCATCGTAGCCATGGGAAGGGGTTCAAACTCTCCATTACTTCTGGGATATCAAAACTTCTGGACCTGCTGATAGTTAACTCGGAAGGTCTTGTGGGGGATGTAAACGTTGGAGGTCGTCTTGGACAAAGTGATCATGAAATGATAAAATTTTCAATTCTCACTGAAGCAAGGCGGGGGGCCAGCAGGACTGCCACCCTGGACTTCCGAAGGGCAGACTTTGGCCTCTTCAGGAGCATGATTGGGGGTGTCCCTTGGGAGATGGTCCTCGAGGGCAAGGGTGCCCAGGAAAGCTGGTCATTCTTCAAGGAGGCACTCTTAAAGGCGCAAGATAAAGCTATTCCCAAGTCCCTAAAATCAAGCAGGAAGGGAAGAAGACCAGCCTGGCTAAATAGAGAGCTTCGGCTGGAACTCAGGAACAAAAAGAAGGCTTATAATCTTTGGAAAAAGGGCCTGGCAGATAAGGAGAAATACCATGAAGCGGTGAGGATATGCAGGGGGAAAATTAGAAGGGCCAAGGCTCAAGTGGAGCTCATCTTGGCCACCAATATTAACAATAACAAAAAGGGGTTTTTTCAGTATGTTAACAGCAAGAGAAAGGTTAGGGATAATGTGGGCCCACTGATGGATGAGGTGGGCACCCTAGTAGTGGAAGACACAGAGAAAGCAGAGCTGCTGAATGCTTTCTTTTCCTCAGTTTTCACTGTTAGGACTGCCCCTCATGAATCTGTGACCTTGGAGGCAAGGGGGACGGTATGGAGAGAGGAAATTTTTCCTCAAGTAGATGAGGACCAGGTTCGGGCCCACTTGGCCAAACTGGACATTCATAAGTCCATGGGCCCTGATGGGTTGCACCCACGAGTGCTGAGGGAGCTGGCAGACGTTATCGCTGGACCACTCTCGATCATCTTTGAGAAGTCATGGAGAACAGGAGAGGTGCCTGAGGACTGGAGGAAGGCCAACATCACTCCAGTCTTCAAAAAGGGCAAGAAGGAGGACCCTGGGAATTACAGACCAGTTAGTCTCACCTCTGTCCCTGGGAAGGTGATGGAGAGACTCATACTAGATGTCATCTCCAAACAAGTTGAAGAGTGGGGGGTTATTGGAAGTGGGCAACACGGGTTTACCAAGGGTAAATCATGTATGACCAATCTGATAGCCTTCTATGATGCCATAACCGGTTGGTTGGATGAGGGGAGGGCAGCAGATGTCATCTACCTTGACTTCAGCAAGGCTTTTGACACTGTCTCCCATAACATCCTCATTGGGAAACTGAGGCAGTATGGGCTGGATGAGGGGACAGTGAGGTGGATTGAGAACTGGCTGTGTGACAGGACCCAAAGGGTAATTATTAATGGAGCAGGTTCAAGTTGGAAGCCTGTAACCAGTGGAGTCCCCCAGGGGTCAATACTTGGACCCGTGCTGTTTAATATATTCATCAGTGACCTGGACGAGGGGACAGAGTGTATCCTCAGCAAGTTTGCTGATGATACCAAACTGGGAGGAGTGGCTGACACCCCGGAGGGCTGTGCTGCCATCCAGCGAGACTTGGACAGGCTGGAGGGCTGGGCAAAGAAGAACCTCATGAGGTTCAACAGGGAAAAGTGTAGGGTCCTGCACCTGGGGAAGAAGAATGTCAGGCACCAATACAGGTTAGGGGTGGACCCGCTAGAGGCAACTACTGAAGAGAAAGATCTAGGGGTCCTGGTGGACAGTAAAATGGCAATGAGTAAACAGTGTGCTCTTGCGGCCAGGAAGGCCAATGGTATCTTGGGTTGTATAGGGAAGAGTGTAGCCAGCAGGTCAAGGGAAGTCATTCTCCCCCTCTACTCTGCACTGGTGAGGCCACAACTGGAGTACTGTGTCCAGTTCTGGGCTCCCCAGTTCAAGAGGGACAGGGAACTACTAGAAAGAGTCCAGCGTAGGGCTACAAAGATGATTCAAGGATTGGAGCATCTCCCTTATGAGGAGAGACTGAGAGAGCTGGGACTCTTTAGTCTGGAGAAGAGAAGGCTGAGGGGAGACCTTATCAACGCCTACAAGTATCTCAAGGGAGGGTTGAAGGAGGAGGGAGCCAGACTCTTTTCAGTGGTTCCCACTGAGAGGACGAGGGGCAACGGGCACAAGTTGGAACATAAGAGGTTCCACTCAAATATGAGGAGAAACTTCTTCACGGTGAGGGTGACAGAGCCCTGGAACAGGCTGCCCAGGGAGGTTGTGGAGTCCCCTTCCTTGGAGATTTTCAAAACCCGCCTGGATGCAGTCCTGAGTAACATGCTCTAGCTCTGGGCAATCCTGCTTCAGCAGGGGAGTTGGACTAGATGATCTCTATGGTCCCTTCCAACTCTAGAAATTCAGTGAAATTCAGTGAAATTCAGTGAAATTTTGTTACTGCAAGTCTTGCATTTAGCTCTCAGTCTCGTCACTGAATTTGGGTAACTAGCTAAGTTTATAAACCTGAGTTTCCAGATCTCTAAGATTTTCTTAACAGCCTGTTGTAATTTCTCTTGTGGCTTTTGTTGCATGTTTTGGTTTTTTTAATTGCTATTTTGGGAAGGTCAACAACACTAACTAAGAAATCATTCCTGAGAAAACCCTTTTATGCATGCTTTTCAGAAAGTCTAGCTGTTGATTTTGTGTGTGCGATCAAATCAAAAGATATCCTGATCTTCCTGTTATTTCCCTGTAGCTGAACTTGCAGGGTTTAGGTTGGGTTTTGTTTTTGAAAGGTCATGGCAAAAAAAAAAAAAAATCTACCTGATTGATGAGACCTAATATTCTACTTCTTCCTGTCCAACCTATTCCTTCATGAGCACACGTGACTGTACTTCAAACAATGCAGCTGATTGGGTACTTAACAGTGATATTTGTGGCAAAGTTTGATGAGCCCTTCAAGCATGACGGAGATGTAATTTTTTAAGCCACTTAGTAACTACTTGAGAGCTGTTATGGAGATCCATAGTAACAATACAGACATTCCTTGAGGGTTGACTGTGGGTAGCTTCCCTGGCAGATATAAATGCTAGTGCTAAAATGTCAAGGATTTATAATTATGATGGGGGATGCATAAAACACATAAAACAAGCCTTATTAGGGTTGATTGAAGTAAATATACCAAAGGACATTCCTCCTTTCTTCCGTAAAAGACTCATGTTCAATGCTATTTGTAGCCTGTCACGCTCATTATGTTTTCATGTGAAATAGCTTCTGAGTTTTGCTAGATAACAAATGCCCTTTGTTTTTATTCTTCCTCTATGCAAGCAAAAAAACAAACGGAACGAGGACTGTAAAACACAAGACCGGTTATTTCCTTTCTGTTTACCTTGAAACTGAGTTCTTTCACCTATATGGACTTTACAAAAGACGAGCTAATTTTGGAGACTCCATTTAAAATTACACTATAAAAATGTAGATAATAATATCAAAGACTGCATTACTTACTAGAACCGTGCTTGTCAAATGCACTTATTGTAATCAGTCACTGATAAGGAAAAATGTACTGTGCCATGGGATCTGAAATAAGACAGTTTATCCTTAGAAATGAAAGTAACATCTTAGTTACTATATTGTGGGTAGGCATCAATAAATGTTCACTTTCATAATATGAATTACAGTAATTCCATAACATGAATTATCTTACCTTAAAATACTACTTTCATGCTAAATTAACAGCTTAGTCCAATTCCATTGGCAAGGCTCCCATGGAACACAATAAACCAAGCCAGTAATAACACAAAAAACACTTGGTTGAACGAGTATCTTTGTTGAACAGAGAACCCACAGTAACCCTGGATACTTCAAGCCACCCGTGGAGAAGTGAGGCAGAGGGGTGGAAAGCCAGATGATGAGAGCTCAAACTGCCCCCAACTCCTATTGCAGCACAAGGCATTCCTGCAGCCCATTCCTACTTCAGCAGGCACCTTGCCCGTCAGAGGTATTTTAGCAGATCTCTCCAGCAAACCACAGCGACCTCTTCCTCGTAACTTCTCACTGCTTTCCAGATGCTTCTCAAGTCCTGGAAAAGCTGATGGGTTGTAAAAATCCAGCCTGCTGGGAAGTCCTGATTTATGGTACAAATGAATGTTGAAGTGGACTGCTGCTGAACGTTCAGTTACAGACAAAACTACAAGAAGAAACTGAGCAGCTCTTGGACTCACAGGGTTCTTCATTGCTAGGGCTTTTTAACAGGGTTTCTAAGGAACCCAAAGTGGGAACAAACAAGCATCAACCCAGTCAGGACACAGTCACGTGCAGGGTGGTACTAGGCATGCAGATTCACACTTGCTAGCACACACAGTACCCTTTTGTCCTCCTTTCTAGTAGTTTCCTCTCTGCTCCACTCATACCCTGTGCATGCTTTTCAGTCCATCCAAATGCAGGTTTGTGGATTTTTCTAAATCCCCATTAACTGCCTTTGATCCCATTTAAGGTGGCTTAAATATTGCACAGCTCTGCATAAAAGGGGCAGACGCTGACGGGGAAGCAAGAGAGAGGCTGCTCCCAGCTTGCTTTTCCCATTCCAGTCACATTTGATCTGGATATAGGAGCTCGGGGGGCTGAAAGTGAGCTGGGAAAAATAAATTTAGGGAGCCCATCACCGTTTCTCCCAACTGCTCTGCTTGTAACCCTCCGTAGCTACACATGGTTGAAGAAAACATTGGCTTTCAGTACACTGCCAGATGTACTTCCAGTACCAACAGTTTTTACTTGTTCTCTTTTTTCTCTTCTAGTGTCTCAACTGCATATAATGAATACAAAATTTAAGGAAGCAGAGTCCTCCAAGGTTGCTTGTTAAACTTCAGATTATATAGACTTAAAATATATATGAAAATCCTCAGAACTTTAAACCAAATGAAACTGTGGTGAAGAGACATTATACCATTTCAGTAAGATCAGAGAGTATAATTGAAATTTTTAGAAATTTGCATGGCTTTTCATACTCTAGGCAATCATTTATGATGTTAAAAAGCACTTTGTATTTGTTACTAAGCACTTTGAGTTTGATCTTTTCTCAATTCCAGCATAAGAAGTAGGGGCCACAGAACAATTTAGGTTGGAAGGGATCTCTGGAAGTCACTGCTCCAGTCCTTCACTTCTGGAAGTCACTCGTCCATTGCCCTACAGTAGGGCAATGAAGGGCACTTAGCTCAAACTTTAATGTTGGCTCAAGTTGCTCAGAGCTCAACCCAGTTCCATGCATCTCCAAGGACGAAGATTTCACAAGTCTCTGGACATCTGTTACTGTGCTTGACCAACCTTTATGGCACAAAAAAAAGTTTCTCATATCTTATTGGAGCCTTCCTCATGACTATTTAAAGTCCATTACCTCGTCTTTTCACTGCAGACTTTCAAGAAGGTAGGGCGCTGTCTCCTCTACACCCTCCCATTAAGTAGTTGAAGACAGCAATAAGATCTCCCGTTCTACTATGAAGTTCACTCACCCTCTCCCCCCACGTCATGTGTTCGATCCTTGATCATGTTGGTGACTCTGTGCTGAGCTTGCTCCAAGCATGCCAATGTATTCCACAAAGGAGACCAAAACTGGACACATAGTCTAACTGTGGCCTCACAAGTGCCAAACAGAGGGGAGGAATCCCTTTCCTTGTCTTGATGGCTACACTCCTGACGACCACCTGAATGCGCACTTAGCCCTCTTAGCTGTAAAGCTAAGAAGATCAACTTCTACCAACTCACTTTTTTCTCTCTCACTAATTTGAGAGTACACATCATGTGCAAAAATAAATTTTTGGTTTGGCCAGAATTACTCAGAGACAGCATAAGAATTAGCTGTTTATTTGGTTTTAAATGCCTTTGATCTTTTTAAAGGACATTATAGGATGGGGGAATGGAACTTGGGAAGTACAAAAAAAAAAGCAGCACAAAAATACTTGAATTGTAAAACCCATCAGAAAGTGTAAAACCATCTGTACAGCGTAACACACACAACAACTTTCATTAATACAGACAGGCTTGATAAATCTTGGGATGTTGCCACACGTCATACAATTCTCACACTGTGTTTCTGCCTGTGCAGAAAAGCATTTCAGTATTTACAACTGCCAAGAGTCCTATTCTTACTGATGCCTAGCTTAGTGAGACTGCATTATTTGCCCTGTCTCTGACAGTTTATATGTCAGGCTCTAGAAAGGCAAAAGTAAGCTTACAAAACTGGTTGTCACCTTGATAAGGAAAGGTCTGCCCCTAATGATAAACTAATGCTATCAGTCTCCACTAGTTTGTTATTAATTCCATCAATAAACAGTAGTCTCAGGGGGGTTCTAGTGCATTATAATAATGCATATATACCCCTTTGAAAATATAGAAAATAAACACCTTTTGCTTTTCACAGAGTGACCTCATTTTCAGAAGTCATGACCCTATCTGCTTCAGTTGCAGAAGTCAGCTGACCTAGACCTCAAGCAACCATGTCCCTAAAGAAAGCTCCTAAATGTCATGATCCTTTTATGCATAAAATTCGAGGCGGGGAAGGACAGAGGAAGAGGAGATAAGAGAGAAGTTTAACAGAAGTGTAACAGGAATGTCACCAAAATCTTCAGAATGTATTTAGTAATTGGATAATTCACATGGTTTGCTTTATCATACTCATTAATAGAAGACTACAAAGTCAATCATTTTCACTCAGAAAAGAACTGTGTTTAAAGGCAAAGCAGTTTAAGAAGTCTACAACAATTAAAGAAGAAACTTATAAAGTTATGCTCTCTCAGAAGATCAGTAACATACAAAACTGTGAAATATTCAGAAACATTAAAAGAAAAGTGGTGGTTCCAAACACTGCAGTTCCAGAAATATATGTTCCCAAATGAACCACCAGAACAGAAGGACTCAAAAAAAATATTTTGACTTGACATCTTAATGCACCATCACTGTGAAAACAATGAAACTAAAAGTAAAATTTCCAGAGATAGTCACAGCTCTGGCAATAACAAAAAACCCTTCAGTGACAATTACTCATTTCAGCAATCAGTTCATAACAGACATCCTACTGCTGCCTTGCTCATTACACTCCTTAAAAGAATGATCTACATGTTTTAAATTTCAGTCATTTTTTACCCTAGCATTAGCTGCCCACAGCATAATTTCATAGTTAAGTTTCTTAGTAAACAAATTAAATGCTGACATCACGTTCATGATCCACAGTGAAATTAAACATATTATTTTAAGGTTTTCTGAGAATTAGAATTCAGAATACAACTGAGAAAATGGTATTTGCAAAGTTAGTAGCAGTTATGTACGTATATATGTATGTTATGCATCCCATGGACATGAATGTCTTTGCAAGCAAACCAGACCTCACATACATAACCTTCTACCACCCATGCATTGGTACTTGTCATTTAAATATGAACATATCCTATTAAAACAGAATACACAAGAAAAAATAACAACTATTCAAAAAATTACAATACTAGGAATGTTCTTGTCCTTCTACAACAGTATAGGATCTAAAAAATAGAAAAGTACATTTTCCCTAAGTGATATTATAATTGCTCGTTAGATGGGTTTTGATACGTTCCTCATTTTCAAGGCTCCATTTCAATGCCCTATTAAGAATAGCGTAGAACATTTACTTGATGCAGGGTTTTGTAACATTTAACTATAAAAATGTGGATTGCAAGTCTGACCTTTAAACAATGATTAAAATTATCTTAACATTTCTTAAGGAGACTATCTTCTGTAAGAAAAGCATTGCAAGTTAAGGAAACTTTTCTGTTGTACTGAATATACTGCAAAATACTGAGCATAGTTTCTTACCTACATGTCATGGTTTGGGCAAGACTGGTCAATGAGACAAACAACACTAACTAAACTTAAACTTTTTATTAAGTAATAAAAAACACTGAAGGATATATTTAATCAGGAAGTTGGATTTAATTAATAGATTCCTATTACTCTGAAATATTGTTTTGATGTGATTTGAAGCTTTTTTTTTAAAAAAAAAAAAGAAAATCTACATGCTTAGGGCATAGTTTAATTTTGATTACAGTAGTTTGAATATTCTGCAAAACAGCGATGTGTCTTGGGAATAAATGACTTCAGACCATTCAGATCATTACTCAGAAATTTCAAATGTGATTTTTCCAGAGAGAAGCTTGTTCATCCATTTTCCACTCCTCATTACAAATGATAAAGGGACCTATTCATAAACCAAGGCATTTTTAATAAAAAAAACCTCAAAGTGAATGATATACCAGGTTCCACTTTCAAAAGTAAGGTACTCAATAAACAATGCAATGGGAGAGGAGTAAAATATTTTCAGCTAATAGAAAATTCTTCCAAATTGTTTCAGTTCTCAGGAATCTTCACATCATGAAGAGTCATCAACCGAAGCCACACAACTAGCCAAGTATTTTAGCCTCCTCCAGAAAAACGAACATGGCTATTCCTTGACCTACATGTGCTGAGGTCTCACCAGACCCTGTAAAAGGGCATTCATGTTTTCTCAGCTTTACTACTAGTACTCAAATGGATTCACAGTAGAATCACATTTGCCTTCCTTACTCTCAGATCAGCTCATTATGTGACATTATTCCCATGGTCTAAAAAATAGGAACATTCAAGTCAGTAAAAAATGCTAGCAACATTGATTCAATTCTTTGTCTACATTTAAGGAAGTTGTTTTTTTTTTAACACATTTTTTTCTTCCAGTAAAGAAACCTTACAAGAACAAAACCATAAACTATTATGAGAGTGACATCTTTGCTCCTCCGAATCAGTTGCTCCAAGTGTACAGCTCTCCATTCTTCTGTGGCTACACCACACATGCCTTCAGTCCTCTCCAGGTAAGCCACTCTTCTATATACACCACACTCTTTGAGGCTTCCTTGGCTTTGCAAAACCCAAGGAAAAAAAAAAATCCACAACGAAAAATTCCAGACAATGTAACAAATATATTCATGTTGCCTTGAATCATTATCCTGTAGTCTTTTTTTTTCCCCCAAGAGACCAAGAGTGTTTTTTCACACTTAGCTGAAATAAAATCTCAGGGGTTCCTATCCAGCGTAAGTCAAATATCTTTCTATTAATTATTCAGCAGGCACACACACTGCAGAGCTTTACACTGGTCTTCAGGAAGACCCAAAATAACTTAACTCCTGATTTAAAGATCTGGGTGCCTCAACTACTTAAAAAAAAAAAAAAATAAATAAATCAAAAAACCCACCCCATTGCACAAGAACAAAAGAACACACGAGACACACTTTGCAGCAATGACTGGGAGCCACAGCTGGCAAACCCAAGGATGCCCACTATCCGCTTTGACACAAATTCAAGATGTTTAAGAGGCAAAAAATGCCACTACTGACTCCCTTCTCTTGGAGTTTTAAATTTAATCTAAATCAGGGCAGCACAGTCTGAGGCTGTAGACTGGTACCCACAGGCCAGGCTCACTCTGATGGCTCTTACTGGGAGCTTCATGACCTAATATTGATACCACACCAGAATGGTGTTTCCAGCAGCCTTCCCCAAAGATTGGTGCTCAGAGAACTACATCCTTCAGAGATTCAGGGATTTCAGAAAAGCTGAGGAAAAGAAAATAACAGAGGTTCATCTACTCTTCAGAGACGTTAAGAAGCAGAGGAGAATCTGCCAGATATCTATTGCAGGCGGTATCAAAACAGGAGTAATTGATAATTGTGGGTGGATTAAAGACCGCGGTTTTTCCTCACAGTTGCATTTGAACCTAGCATTAATTATTAATAAGTTAGCCTAACACAAGTCAAACACAAAGACATTATAAAATATGTGACAAGGGGCACACAGCCTTAACAGCAGTGCTGGCCAAGTTTGTAGTAAATATCTGTTTTTGCTCTTTGCCTTCTCCTATGCAGGCTGTTTGGGTTACCTGGGAAAAATAGAGAGTTTTTAACCAAAATGAAGTTTGCAAAGCTGTGCTTCCAGTCTGCTGATCCTTCCCCTATGTCAGTAGTCTACTAATAACTAATTAGTCCTTGGCCTCTTGACCTTCAAGGCTTTAGTTGAGGGAAGAGGCAAGAAAGGCAGCTCCATCCTCTTCCCTGGGCTCCAGTCCAAAGCCTTTGCAATAATTACTAGAAGGCTTCTGCTAGCTATTTCTCTCCTTTCCTGCTTTCAGACTCTATCAAGAAACTACACTGCTTCTGTTGACCCAGCAGAGCTCCTAGTCTTTGGACATGTCACCCAACTCCACTGGCATTATAATAATTTCCACTAATAGTTTCTGATCTACTGTTCAACCAGATCTTGGCAGCACAGAGAGAGGTAGGCTACTGTGTGATCTGTAAGGTAATGTAAATTAGACTAAAAAAAGTAGCAGGATTCCACAGCCAATCCCTACCCTCCACAGGACTGCTCACAAGTAGCATGTTCCTGTGAATCATTTTAAGGAAACTCAAACTATTGAAGAGGGAAAGCCTCAAGCTAACCACATGGAGCTAGAGTTTCCTGAAGAGATAAAACGATGAGATCCTGACAGGCGTAGCTGCCACTTCTTGGCAAACAGTATATTCTCATTTTAGTTTATCTAGGCAATCCAATTCAACAATAAGTTTATTCAAATGAAAAATCAGCTGAGAACTGAAAAGCAAGGAAGCTTACTAGTCTTACTGTCTCCCAGCCTCTGAATAAAATCTAAATGGGAAAGCTGAGCACCATTAGCTCCAAGACCCCGAAAGACTTCTCCAGGTCGCATCTACTCTATCAGCTGCATAACTCTGCAAACTGCTTCTGTTCAATATACCAGCTTTAAATGCAAAATTCGTCACAATACACATCCAGAATGTTTCCTATTTTTTCTTAACTAAAATTCATTTTAGTTCTCTGCAGCTTTAATTGAACTTCAATTACTAAAACTAGGTTGACACAAGCCACGAAGAAGAAATTAATATTCTACTAAATAAGAACTGTCACTCAGCATTTCCTAAGCTAAATGTAAAAATTAAGACTCTGAATAAATGTATGCTAAGTATCATTGCATAAATATGCATATAATGCACTTTCCTGTTCATAAAAAGTGTTAAATTTAATGTAAAGACATTTAATTGCACATCAACATTTTAGTTGCAATCAATCCTTGAAAAATCAATGATTCTTTTAAATAAATGTAGAAATATATTTAATTCAAATCCAATTACTTTAAGTAAATTTTTTGTTTACTTTTGAATCACTTAGACTTCAGTCAGTTCCCTCTCTGGTTAGGAAACAGGATCTCAGGACATAACCCCACTAACTACAAAAACAAATTTTCCTTTCTGCAATCAACACAGTTGTTATGCTGACAGTGAAATCAATTGGCGACCCAAGTTCCTTATCCAAAAATGCATCACTGAGGGTTTACCCACACCCGATCTCTTTACCGAATTTTTTTTATGCCATTAAAATATTCCATCCTATTAGAATGCAAATATAAAGGGGTAGAGAGAGCACACATAATACCATTAGCAGTCAAAGATTTCTTGGTCCCCATTATCAGATATTAATTCTCACATTAACTGATGTTTTGTTACAAAAAAAAAAAAAAAAAGAGAGAACAAATCCATTAGCAGCTGCATTAATAGTGAACAAAAGAGGCAACAACTGCTGATGTGATTATGCACCTAACCCTTTTTGAAAGTTTTTGTATCCGAGAGCACCAAACACTCATTATTTCAACTTTCGTTTCATACCAGGTATATAAGTACATCTTACTGAAAGACAGCCTTGACAGGGTTTCCCATCTCAGTATTTTCATCAGGCTTTGAAAACCAGTCATTTTTAGCAAGTCCCTACATGGTTTCCTTTAGGGTCTTTTAAAGCCATAATATGGAATTTTGAGGAGGAAGAAGAAAAAAAAAAAGCATTTTTGTGTACAAGGAGCAGGTTTCAGTTTCCGCTGCAGCGACACGGCAGGTGCCAGGCACGAGCCTGTGGGCAGATGGAGGAGCCCATCTCAGGCAGGCACTTGGAACCTTCTCAACTACTTGCCCAGGTGTATCCTGGATCATGGAAACTCCTTTACATGCTTCCCTGTTGCATATGATGTGGGAACAGTGAAAGTAGCCTGCCATTTCACATAGGAGGGAGGATACCAAGCAAACAGTTAGGCTTTAGTTACGAACACACAAACAGCACGTTTCTGTGCTAGCAGTGAATTTATTCCTAGATGAGCGTGGGGGAGTGAAAGGTAGATCCTGTGCGCTAAATACATTTTCAACACGACTTGCACGCTCTCTTTTACAAATCCACGAGTCCAGGATTCTCAGATCAGTACTGTGCAATCAGAAATCATGTAAATTCACAGCACATCACTGCTGTAGTCATATTCCCACTCTCTGCAAGAGTCTACCATTACATCCCTCATCTGTGCATGTGTTGAACAACTTGATTAGTTGACAGATCTCCCCCAAAACAAGATCACCCAAAACATCATCAGAATTGCCCTAAAACATACTGTACTTACAACCAAATCACAGGCTCACCAATATTCAGTAAGTCACTCAACTAATATTTTCTCAAGTATTGTTAAAAAACACAAGTTACACCATCTGAGTCACTAATGGAGGAAGATTTATCTACATCGCAGATACTTTCTTTCACATCTTGTGAACATGAAGCCTACCAACCAGTTACAGCCCTTCAGAAAAGTTTGGCATTTCCACTATTCCCTCACAGATGTTCACATTACCAATTAATCATCACCACAGGGAGTCTCAGCACAGAGGCTAAGCATTGAATATACTCACTTCAATCTTACTTTGGAATGCTTTCAATATCTTCCCAAACAAACCCAAAATATAAGTAAAAAAAAAAATTAAAGAACTCAAATATATCATGCAGCAGAATGAATTGCCTATAATCACGAGGTAAACTGATTTTAAGGTACTGCAAAATTACAGTTCTAGCTCCACTACCATTATATAGATTCAGATGCCTTTAACAACAAGGTAACTGATAATGTATGAAATTTAAAGCATATACAAATACAATTAAAGCATCTTAAAATAAACATAAACTAAAAATTAGCAGCTCTGCTAGTAAACAGGAATTATAAAGCATTTGATTTCTTTTTTAATTCAATGTTTCTTTAAAAAAAAATCTACTACAAACAGTGTAAGACAATATCACGAATTTCTCCATATTCTTAGTGGAATTTTCTATCTACACAAACAAAAGCTATAGAACAGTCACACTCCAATTCCTTAATTTTACGTACCTAAATCCTACATGTTCAGCAGACAAACAGTGTTTGTTTCATTAAACACATCTGCTGCTACCAGCACACTATCTATTACGCAGACAATGAAAGGCCACAAAAAATAACCAAGTACAACAAGTGTACTCTCTGTGTGTGTATATTGATGTAACTTTAAGGAACACCTGCAAAGTACAGCAGAACTATACTTCCTACTTCATAAATAGACCTAAAGTCTCAATTAAGCTGACTTATCCAAGATAGTACAGGATATCCATGACAAACCTGGAGTTAAGCCTACTTTTCCTCAAGCCCCAGGTTACTACTGCAACCATGTAATTATCTCTTTTTCCTTACTAACATTTTTAATCAATAGTTCCAGTGCTTGACAAAACCTTGATCTTAATTTTACATATAGGAGAAGCGATGCACTATGTCAAATCGCTTACCCACGACTGCTCCCAAACCCAATGAAACATCTCAGAACTGAAGGTCCTGCTCCATGCGCTACTGAACAGGCCCCAGCAGCCCTGTGGGTCACTGTAAGCACCCTTGCTGCACAGAGCAGTAAGGAATTTTAACCTGTTCTTTTTAAAAGGAAAAAGAACTTCAGCTTCATGATCCGGTTTGTTTCAAGCACAAGTGAGCAGATTCCACACAAATAGAAAGGCATTTGAAATTCCAAGTCTTTATTCAGGGTTTCAGGCAAAACTTCGCTTTTCAAGAACCCTAAGCTCTCAAGGAATACACAGAACTGCACTGTTTTAAGAAATAACATTGTTAGAAACCCCACCGTGTAATTACTTGCACTTTTATTACTTGCTGAAACGCTTTATTGGGAGCGCATATAGTCATGTCTACAGAGACATGCAAATATCATTATGCAGAATCAATGCACTCTCCATAAAGCATGTTTCCAGCTTGGGATTTCTTTGTGTGGGAACAGAATTCCCACACCAAGAGAGGGGAAGTTCAGAACTGCTGATTCACACTGCAGAAGCTCTTTCTTCTAACATCAATATATACTCTAGCTGCAAGGCGCAGGTGTAGAAAGTGGTGTTAGAAAAAAAACATCCTTCGTTTTCTGTGTGGCTGACAAGCATACAATATTCTGATTTTTTTCATTAAATATATGTTTCTCAAAATATCTGCTTTATGACAGATCAACATTACATCCTTTCCCCAAGTCTCCCACTTAAGTGCACATTTACAAAGAGGGAATTCATTTCAACAGCCTATAAAGTAGTTAGGTCTTTCACAAGCCATCATCACTGTTTCTATAAAGTAGCAGAAGAGTAGATAGCAATGTTTCCTGGTAGACAAAAAGATGCAGAAACCAAAGAAAATGCATAATTCAGTAGGCAAATACTAGCAAAAATGCATGACCAAATTCTTGATAGGCACTATAGGGATTTAAGTTTCAAGGTCTTCACATCCTCCAGAAACATTCACTTTTCTTTGTTGTAAGAGAAGGATTTCAAAACACAAAAAAGCATTAACAGATAACTGGAAAAAAACACATACTACGAAATATAGTTTCAGCAGTTTAGGCACAAGTGTTGCAAACAAACCTTTTTTAGGAATTAAGAGATGAAGACCTCCAGCATGCTCTAACTTTCAGTAAGAGACACTATGGGAACATACAGAAATTTAAATATTGAGGACTCACTTAACAGCAGCTTTGAAATCTGCAAAGATGTATGAAAGAAAAACCAAGTAGTTAAAAAATTATAAACCACAAGTAATTGAAAGACATGAATACTCACATTAAAACTAGGCATATATAAAATGCTTCACACAACTTCAAAAAAAATATAGCCTTTTTTTAAAAATGGGGGGAGAGGGGCTAGAAGTACTTTTGCATATTTTGATCACAGAGAAGGAACTAAATTATAAGTGATACCATTCTAATGAACCATAACTGATTAAAATCTTTTTTTATTAAAAGGTATGCAAAACCAACAAAGAAAATCCATCAGAGCTTGGTAAAGATCAGTAGTTTAGCCTCAATGTTATCTACCGCACATCTGCCACACCGCATTATCTTACTACTCAAGCATCATTTTTGCATTTCAATGTAGTAGCTCCATCAGATTAATGCCCAAGACATTTCAGCTGTGTTTCAAGTAAATAAGTGGACATACAGGAATATTATGCATGGCCTGTATCATTGACACTAAGCAAAGAAAATGTGATTAGCACCAAATTGCATCTGACAGGGGAATCAGAAAGCTGTCAAACACAATGACATGGATTCAGTATTTAGAAGGTAAAAGGGGGAATAAAGAAGCTGGCCAGTCTGGCATGGAGACAGCAATAAAACACAACAGCTATGATAAATTAATTCATTTACTTATGAAAAATTAGAGGCTTCCACACGCAGCTCTCATTTATAATCTTGTCAATCTGGCAGAGTAAATAAAAAGCCTATACAATGCACAGTGGGAGGGAAGAAAAAGAAACAACAGAGGGGGGAAAGAAAAAACAGGTTTTTGCATTTAATCTAACAGAATAATTTCTTACATTAAATCACACTGGATCGAGCCTTCAACAGGAGTTACTAACACAAGGCTACGTTACAGCAGTGGTTACTAGAGATACAGTGTTAAAACAACAGAAAGGTTGAGATCAAACACTCAGAAGCCATACAAAACAAAATTAATTTTTTACATGCAAGAGATGCTGTTAGTATGTCTATTAAAAGGATGCCAGAAAGAGCTATAGGGGGTGAAGTGGAAGTAAATTCAAAGGACCGATCCCCAGGACAAGAAGAGGCTCTAGAAGGAGGAAATGCTCAAAAAACAGCTGCCCAGTCTGTTTTGGAAATGCTGTTCAGGGAAAGTAACCTCTGTAACATCCTGCAGCTCAGTCTCTGCCGCACTTTCCAAGATGCTCTCCCTGGATAACCAGGTAGGCCCAGCAGCTAATACCTCAATAGCAATATGGCTACAGTAATTTTCTCACCTGAGATCATTGCTATAATAAGGAGATCACAGAAATATTGGCCTTTTAGAGGAATATTTCAATGATCGCCATGTCTGGCAATTATTAGGAGGTGACTTCAGAACAGAAAATAATGAAATTCCTGTAACGAAAGAAAAAACTATCCATATCTTAACAGAACAGCATGGAACACCACTGTGAAAATGCAAATATCTGTGAGCAGCAGCAAGAACAACTGTCAACACCAGCACAGAGGCTGCATTTTCACCTTCTGGAATTTCACATTTTGATTGATCACTGCAGATCTATTAAAATTCTATTTATCCGTAGATATGTACCTTGGCCATAAAGTGTTTAGGGTACAGTCAGTTCATAAGTAGTCCTAAATACTGGAAAGATTGTTCCAAAACCCAGTGAAAAAAGCTGACCCTGCCACTTGCCAGACATTTACACTAGAGCAGCCTTTTTAGGACTCCAGGAGATCGAAAGGCCATTGTGCCCCAGAGAAATAGGTTAAAAGCTGATCCCTACTCCAAAAAAGCTAGCATCAAAAGACAGGCCAGTCACTAGCAGTGTTCTCCCACTGTTTACTACACATCCAGTTTACACAGGAATGACAAACTGGGAAGATGAGGCATCTTGCTGACAGGCACGCAGGACGTCTGTGGCAGAGCTGATTTCTTAGCCCATACCATTTAAGAGTAGGACTGATGGCTTGCCCAAAAACACTCTCTCCCCTCCTCCAGTGTAGTTTAGTCTACATGACAATTTTATTTTATTTTTATCAATACATATGTGGAGTGGTGGGAGAAAGTGAAGAAGAGAAGTCTCACCTCTAAATCAGACACGCCAGCAGAGAGCCAGGTCTGTGCCTCAGTGCAGTTCTGTCAGTCTCTTGACTAGCACTAGTGTTACCGTTTACATCCTAACCCCCACAGGGTTAAAAAAAAAAAAAAGTAGTCTTTACAGGGCTATTTTGAAGCCTGTGAGGTACTTTAGAACATATAATTTTTAGTTCACTTTGGAGAAGCAATTGCAATAAACCTATTTTCAGAAAACTATTAGCACATACCTTTGCCACATACCTCTAACCATTCCATGTTTTTTTTAAATGCATTATTTTAAATAAAATATTTTCATTTTGGTCTACAAATTAAGTACTTTGTATCCAATTCAATATATACAATTCAATGCACACATACTTCTGTTTAACACCTTCTGTTGCAAATCCACAGATTCTAAGTGTTGCAAGGCCAGCTGGGGTTTACTTGTGAATTTCTGCAAGATTCCGATTTTCTTCCCCCATTTAAACTAAAGTATGCAACCCTTATGCTTGTGGAGCCAGCCCTCCAAACCCAGGCTTCTTGCTGGCTGTATAGGAAGAGAACTCAAACAAAGACAGCCATTGCTTAAACACCTAAGAGGAAGACAGGGAAGCAGTACTAGTGCCTTCATTGATCTCCTACCTCTTCATATTTAGAGGCCTAGTGAAAAATTACCTGCTACTGAAATAAAGCATAGGAGTTTATTTTCCTGGTGCCCTGCATCTTCAGAACAAAACCAAACCAATCCTGTAGCTTCCTACTGGGAAATATTTGCTACATGTTCATCTGGAAATAATGTGTTTTCCACTTCTAAAAAAAACCAAAAAACACACACACACACACCAAAAAAAAAAAAAACCCACCAAAAAACCCCCACAAATAAAACCCCAAACAATAAAAAAGTGTAAATAGTGAGGTTTTAGCACTAGCCAGTACTTCAGGTTGTCTGCCAGTTTTCGGCCTGCTTTGCTTTTCCATCATTGAATTTTACTCAACCTTTTGAGTGAAGTCAATCTCCACCAACACTCGATGCCCAGAAGAGGGCACAAGTGACCCTGGGGAAGCCACAGGTCAGGCTACTGAAGAACATTTATGAACCAACCACTCAACCTTTAATCGGTCAAATTCACAACCATAACCTCTAATGAATTTTTAATTCCTCCATATCTGACTTTTACAAAGCTTTGAGAGAGGCAATTTAAAAGGCTGCACAGTATGCATCAGTAGCAACACAACCACAAGAAGAAAATGTAATTGTTAAATGACCTCTACTTCTAAAGTCTTAACATCTAATTACAAATTTTCAGCCAATTTCAAGCCTAAAGTAATACAAAACCTGCACAAATTCAAGTTTACATGGCCTATGTGAGCTCGGAGTATAACCAGAACAGAGAGAAGAAAAAAAAAAAGCATGATGGAACTGAGTGACATGAAAGTTACAGGAAACACTTAGTGCCTGGCTAAATCCCCACACGCCAAAAGATAACGCCTGTTAATGACAAGCTACTTCACACCACTTAACTGCCCTTTTGTAGCATGTCAGAAGAACCTCTTCAGCGTAAATACCTTTATATTTTGACACTACCTGCTACACTATGGAAATGATGTATTTCAACTCACAACTATGTTGTATTACAACTCGCAGCTTATGATTAAACTTGCTGTACTGTACCCTGGAGCAGAGTTTTTGCTGTTTTGTTGCTTTTAAGATACATAGCTAAAGAAACCAAAAACATCTAACTGAACATGTATGTTAAAAAAATGCCATTTCTTCAAGCATCTATAGCTACTATTGCAAAGTATAGACCAGATGATTGCACAGTCCCACTGTCACTGAGAATTTCACAATTGGTCAGGATACAAAGCATGACCAGCTGTAATATGTCATTTCAGCATTTGCTGCTCAATTAAAACAGATTTTTGTAAAACATTTTCCTATTATCTTTTAATCTGCGTTACGGCAAGAGAGTAACTTTAGCCCACAGGCCTGAGACAAGGAGCAATCATAGACAATACAGTAATACTGGAACAAGGTAAGTCTTGAGTTAACCATTCTCTAGTTCCTCTCTTCTTCTATCCCTTTAATGTATTTCACACTCTCCGTACTTGCCTGGTACATTCCACTTGGTAAAAAACTGTTATGAGCTCTCTATCCTTCTTTCAAATTTCAAGAGAGGCACTTACATTAAGCTCAGCTGCAAACAAGTACTGAATTGCAGTCCAGGTAGTTTATTTTCATTCCTAATCCACAAGTCCTGGCTGTGCGACAGGACTCAAAGGGTAATGATTAATGGAGCAGGTTCAAGTTGGAAGCCTGTAACCAGTGGAGTCCCCCAGGGGTCAATACTTGGACCCGTGCTGTTTAATATATTCATCAGTGACCTGGACGAGGGGACAGAGTGTATCCTCAACAAGTTTGCTGATGATACCAAACTGGGAGGAGTGGCTGACACCCCGGAGGGCTGTGCTGCCATCCAGCGAGACTTGAACAGGCTAGAGGGCTGGGCAAAGAAGAACCTCATGAGGTTCAACAGGGAAAAGTGTAGGGTCCTGCACCTGGGGAAGAAAAATGTCAGGTACCAGTATAGGTTAGGGGTGGACCCGCTAGAGGCAACTACTGAAGAGAAAGATCTAGGGGTCCTGGTGGACAGTAAAATGACAATGAGTAAACAGTGTGCTCTTGCGGCCAGGAAGGCCAATGGTATCTTGGGTTGTATAGGGAAGAGTGTAGCCAGCAGGTCAAGGGAAGTCATTCTCCCCCTCTACTCTGCACTGGTGAGGCCACAACTGGAGTACTGTGTCCAGTTCTGGGCTCCCCAGTTCAAGAGGGACAGGGAACTACTAGAAAGAGTCCAGCGTAGGGCTACAAAGATGATTCAAGGATTGGAGCATCTCCCTTATGAGGAGAGACTGAGAGAGCTGGGACTCTTTAGTCTGGAGAAGAGAAGGCTGAGGGGAGACCTTATCAATGCCTACAAGTATCTCAAGGGAGGGTTGAAGGAGGAGGGAGCCAGACTCTTTTCAGTGGTTCCCACTGAGAGGACGAGGGGCAACGGGCACAAGTTGGAACATAAGAGGTTCCACTCAAATATGAGGAAAAACTTCTTCATGGTGAGGGTGACGGAACCCTGGAACAGGCTGCCCAGGGAGGTTGTGGAGTCCCCTTCTTTGGAGATTTTCAAAACCCGCCTGGATGCAGTCCTGAGTAACATGCTCTAGCTCTAGGCAACCCTGCTTTGGCAGGGGAGTTGGACTAGATGATCTCTATGGTCCCTTCCAACTCTAGAAATTCAGTGAAATTCAGTGAAGTTCAAGTAACTGCAGCAAGTATTTAAATATTTCAGAATATTTAATCATGAAAACATCATAAAATCAAAATTTCTAAGTAAGTCCAACAAGGCACAAACTAGGTCCCAGGTTCTGCAGTATTTGGCCTTTCCAATTAAATTTGGGGAATTGTCCTAACCTCTACACTAAGCATGGTAAAAACTGCCAGGAATTACAGCTTTGCAGCTTACCAATGCCAGCCCAGCAAAAAAGATCAGCGTAAATCATGGTAACAGCATAGCCCTGCCTATTCCACTCCCATACAAAGCCTCTCTCATGTAGGTGCAGACAAGTAAAAGCACATTGGCAGGTGACCTTCTGGAAAGGAGACCAGAGCCTTGCTGCTCGCCCAGGAAGAGAAGCAGAGCTACATGTTAGTGCTGCCCACTGATGCTGTGAGAGGGCACGAACACTATCAAAGTGCCACAAATGCTCATTGAAGCACACACGGGCTTGAGCTCCAACAAGAATTTGAAGCCCATTGAGGGCAAACAGGAACTAATGGCACCACCAGGGCCCTGAACATTTTTATCCTTATCTCAGGGCCAACACAACAATAAATTTCTCTAAATTCATCTTAGGAGCCACTACTTAACCCACGCTTACCCATCACTGACAGCACCCACCATCTTCCCTCACTCCTTCAGCACCTCAAGTTGCAATGATATTAACTAGATGCCATTGATGAGGCACGGGAAAAAGAAAGCAGGGAGACTGTGTGTATCTGAAACCATAGCTCACCATAATCTTTGGTGATTATGCAGAAGATTAAAAGAACAAAACCATTCAAGCTTCAAGGCAATAAATGTTTGGTTCTCTAGAAGGTAAAGATGTGTTGGGTTCTCAGTAGAGTATGCTGTGCCATACTGTCCTTTTTGAAGAAATCACACTAAAGGTATAGAATAATTATTTTATCCTTTAGCATCTGATAACAATTCTGAGGCAGCAAACAGATCCCAGAGCTAAAATTACGAAGTATTAGCTTCTTTCTCATGGGGACACTGAGGGCAAGTCCACACTGCAAAGGAAAATGGGGCCGTGGCAAAGCCAAGTACGCTCATTCTCCTGTAGCCCAGGCAGTGGTCACAAGGGACCAGAAATGGAAGGGAGCAACACCCTGCCCCGGGAAAATAAGGACTGCTAGCCTCCATGCAAAGCATGCATGTCCCTGCTGCTGCACCTTCACCAAATTTATTTCCCAAATTAGCAAGCCTAAAGAAAGCTCATGTGTAGCTGTGTTGTTTCAAACTGAGAGGCACGATGAGGTAAGCAAGAAAATAAGTAAATAACTAAAAAAGCCTGGTATCTTGGCTAGTTTGCCCCAAGTGGTCTCTTACCTTTTGCCACACCTGGAGCCATTTCCTTTATTCCCAGCTCCTCAATCCCACACCAGCCTTTTTTCAGTAAGAAAATTGACACAAAAACGCTCAGCAAGGAGTACACGTCTTGCATGACTACTAAACTCCCCTTTTTTCCCCATTTTCCCCAATTTATTTACTTCCTGTGTCTAGCATTATGGTATCAAAGATGACCTGCATAGATTAATCATTTTGCCTTCAATGCAAGTGCCTAAAAATACTTATGTGCTTCCAGCAAAAGCATTTACAATTTGTTTTCCTGAAGAAAGACAACCTGACAGTTCTTTTAAAAAATGCACTAATACAAAATTAATGACAAAGAAATTGTTTATCTCATCTGGTTTGCAAACATTTCTTTATATAAACTAAGGTATTCGCTAAATAATGACTGCCATGAAGTTTTTTTCATTGAAAGCACATGTATACAAATTGACAGACAAAATGGCAGCCAAAACAAATATTTAGCATTAAAGGTGAAACATTAGCTGACAAAAAAAAAAAAAGCAAGGAAATTTTAAGTTAAGGCTTTCTATCTTTGCTTTTCATGTTACATCTAAACTTCAAACAGCAAGTGATGTTGCACCACTCTCCATTACAGTAAGCATACAAAATAAGTAAGGCAAAACAGAACTGCAAGCAGTGTGTCAGCAATACCTTTTGATTTCTCTTCTTTTGTCAGCTTGCATCCAAATGACAGCATAACTTTGCTATTAATTGACTACAATTGTGCTTTCCAGTTTCCCTGTACCATGGGACAGCACCTTCCCTGAGTTTCCTTGGGAGTGAAGAAAAAAGTCCTGTCTCTTGAGAAGCAATTAAGACAACTGAAAATAACAGCCTTCCACAGAAGGGTAAAGAACCAGTATCAGACAAATACAGAAAAGGCCAAACAGAACTGTTTTTAAATTAGATTTGAATACACTAAAAACATAATTAAAAACTCAATGCATTTTTCAGAAAATAAGCTAAGTAATCTCTTGTTTTACAGACAGCAAAATTCTTAACCATTTTTTTTGCCTGTGTGGAGCAACTGAGCAGATACAAAAGCAGATACAAAGTGTCTTCATAATGATAATTTAACTGCAGAATAATTCCACTTTACTAATCTGGGATACAGAGATGTTTCCTAAACACACTCAGTTACTAAAAATCCTTTAGCTGGTCAACTCTATCCAAAAGTTATCCTTAATACAAATATAGCTGCCATAAAACATATTTAAGTAACCTTTTCCATTGCTCAATATAGAGACATCTAGAATACTTATTTGAAAATAAAAACCCAGAGAAGAGGCTACACATTTCCCCACCCCTCTCACTACAAGAACAAACATTACTGCTTCTAAGAAGAGTGTCCCCAAAAGTCAAATCATCTTGGCCAACAGCAGTCAGACACAGATTAAATTCATATTGGGGTTTAGACTGATGCCAACCAGCACTCCAGACATAATGCTTTTTGGAAAATACTCTCAGCACAACCACACGGTTTTGTCTGCCATGGGATCCTGTAGAGTAGTCCTTTAACAAAGTCCTACATAATCATTCTCAACTCCAAGAGAAGAATGAGGAAGAGATGAAGATCCATATAGGAATTAGATGACACAAAGGACCCAAGGCCCATCTTTCTATCCTTTAAAATTCCCAAGCTTTCCTCTGTGCAATATGTCAGATGTCAACACCTTAAAAGATTTCCTCCCTCCCCCCCCCAGCAGTAGCTTTCTGCTTTCCTTGCTACTGCTGAAGTCAGTGACAGACTATATTATATTACTTACACTATCCAATTGCAGGAGTCAAAATAACACCATGAACACTTCAGGAACAACTATTAGCTCGTGAATGTAACTGCAGATCAGCTGCTCCCGAGAAGACACTGGGCAGCTGCAAACCTTGGATAAGCTATTTTTCAATGCTTCTTATCACACTCCCTGCAATGAGCTAAAGAAGACTTATAAAAAACTTATTGTCCTGATGGATAACACTGGTTATTTAGAAAAATTGAACCATTATTGCAGAAATCCTTAAAGCTACCTAGATATCTCTGAAAAGCTTTATTATAATTTATCAAGAAAAAACTTTGGCCAAAGCATCAGTTATTTTCAGTTTCAAATAGAGACTAAAGACACAGCTGGGATGCACCTGAGAAATCACACAAAACACCTGAGAGGTATTACATTGTGAAATAAAAAAACCACACCGGTCCTCTAACAGACTTCTGTCACTGAAAAATTGTTGAAAAAACACACTCAAATTGTAATGCAGATGAATCACTTCAATATCTAAGGAAGTTTTACTTATGTATTCTAAGCAAGTATAAATCCACTTCGCAACCAATTAACATACTCCCAGGCTGTACTGCTTAGGTAAAGCTACACAGTTCTGTTCTGTCACAGGTTACTGATTTCAAGCGTTTCAGAAAATTGTTCTTTTGGAACTCAGTGGAGATCTGATAAATTAGGAAAAGTTGTTGTTTTTTTTTTAAAATAACAACCTATCAACAGCAGTTTCTGTAGAAACAAATATTGAAGCTGCAATAACGAGATGAGATTATTTTTTTTAGTGGACTGTGAGAATCCTATAAAAATGTTAACAGAGTCCTAAAAATCATCACTTTTCAAAAAAGAAACCAAAATCCAAATAGGTTATTTTGCCTTTCACTTAAAAAACTGAACAAGTACACTTTTAGATATAAACCCCAGAAGTTTATTTACAACAACAATTTACATACTAAATACAAGACGCATGTTTGTCCTCAGAGTTTAGAAAAACAAAACTAGCAACCCAAGCCAAAAAAATGATGAAAGCCCAGTTTGTAGGATTTACCCTACAGCACTTAGAATGGTTTTTCTGCCATTTACTGCCAATAACGATGAGACGCACCTAATACTTCCCAAGCCTGTTAGAAGACCATATCAGAACATAAATCACACACGATCACAAACTGTCTTCCCCAAATCCCTCTTCCCACTCTGAAGCACAGAGCCGGGCAAGCCGGGAGGAGAGGACCGGTCCTGTAAACTGGAATCACAATAAACCATTTAAGTCAGCCCATAAAGAATTAAGACAATCCATCATTTTTTTTAACTTACAGCTTTTAGGAATTTGGCTTTTAAAACCTGAACGGCTAAATAAAGCCTTATCACCCCACTAACTCCCACAAAACACGTTATCTCACTGACACTCACCCCAGGAAAAACTACATCTCGGCTTTATTTTACATCATAAATTTGCACATCAGTGTAAGTTTCAGCGAGAAAGGAGCTGACAGCACGAGAAACTGGTTAATAGAGCCAGCAGCAAATCCACAGAAAATTTACCCCACGCTCAGATTTTCATTTTAGCACATGAATAGGGTCGAGTAGAATTATTTAAAAGCAAACACAAAGAAAACATTACTTTAGAAGCTTCCCAGACAACAAAAACTGTGACAGAGGTATGACAAGGTGCACCCAGTATTCCAAGTACGGTGTATTTCATTAGTTCTTTACTCATAATAAAAATCTGCTCCAAAACAAACACTAATGGTACCAACACAAGAAAAAAAATAACAAAAATAAAACAATCCATCAGACACACACAAAATATGCATTAGATCACTCACCAAAACTATCTTTTTAATAATTATATTTTTATTTGCTGAACAATTAATTTAATTAAGTAAGCCGTTTAGCCACAATACCAAAATTTGTCATAGGGGCTGATGCACAATCATCTAAAAAAATTTACAATATCTGGGTGGGAAAACTGTGAGTTAATGGAGAAACTGAATTTTCACTATTTAAAAGGGGACACAAACATTCTGCTACGACATCTGTTCATAGGTTCTACTGCAGCAGAAAACCAGAAAACCACCAGAATTTTAGCTGTCAAAACAAATCCTCAAATTAAAGAAAGGAGGAGGAAGTAAGTGCTGAACAATTACACACTTCCAGCACCACAAGTCTAGCGTTTAGTCAGAAAAAAAAGTATGTAAGAAGCACGGATGCAGTCTTAACACCCAGCCAAATGGTAGAAGGATTACTAAATTGGAAACGCGCTCAGACATACACCCAGTTTTACAACAATTTACTGAGATCTGTGAAAAAACCTGGAGTCAGACTCACAAGTTACTTATCACTGCCAGGGCATCTAAACACATGCTCAGCTTCAAACGTATGAACAAAATCTGTTTGGTCCAGAGACGACTCGGGATATTGAACACCCGCTCACATGGCTCTCCGGACAGGGTCACTACGAGTCTCTTCTTCCAACACTAAAACCAACGTGACGATGTTGAAGAGTGATTACAACACAGCCAAAAGGCATTTCCACTATAGGATCGTACGGCGTGGTACAGGAGAACACACATAAAAATATTCAGGATATTGTTAAATTTAAAATACAGCTTTACTTAACTAAACTCATGAGCCATATAAAAAGAAATTATTTCTCATTTACAGAATTTAAGGTTTAGTTTTCCAACAATCTTTCCCAGTTTCATTTTTACTTTCTTTATTGTATAATAACTTAAACACTTTAAATAAAGTGTTTGGGAAACTGCAAGTGTCACAGCATTGATTCTTGAAGGCAGTTTTTTCAAAAAATTAACTTATAATAACGTAATGGCCTTCCTGAACAATCTACAACTAAGTTCTAACAAGCTGCTTTAAGTGGAGAGAAAAGAAAAAGGCACTTGTAAAAATGCCACAGCATCATAAGTGAATCAGGACATAAGCTGCTTAACTAGCTTTTCATGTACTAATCCACACTGAACTAGCAGTTTGTGGATCACAAATATAACCCACTCTCCCTCAAGCATGCGACATTACAAAAACCAACACTACCCCACTGCCTTACAAGAATATTACTAAAGACCAATTTGAGGAGAGTCCTGCTGACTGCGGTTTTACACAAATGTTTACAATTCAACGTGTGGTGTTCACATCACGTGAGCTGACCTGACGTCCAAAGACAACAAGACCACTATCGCAGTAGGTATTAGTACCACTGAAGAGTTCAGAGATTAGAGAATCTGAACGCAAACAAGCAACAATTTTGTAGGCTGTATTCCAACCTACAATGAAAGTGAAAACAGGAGTACAATCTAGATTTTCAAAATTCCCTTTGAATCTTTCTTTTGACATGTTATAAATAATATTTTAAAAAGCAAACTGTCACAAATCTAATGGAAATGAATACTAGATATTGAAAATACCAATTTCCAAAGTTTTCTAGTAAGACAGGATCCCAAAACACCATGTAAGAATTGCAGTAGACATCTGAGGAATACTGCATTGAGTTACATCAATACCAGGAACTCTGTGTGGGCACACGACCCCATCAGACCATCTTTAAATGTATTTTTCCTTCCATAAGGCTAAAAAAGGAAACAGTCATTGAAGGAACAGGCTCTTTTACTAGGGTATATATTTTAGAAGTAAAATCTTTTTTGTTCATATGAATGACAAACTCCTTTGCGTGCACACACATTGTTTCATACTTTCACCATGGAACTGAACATCCAGTACTGTCACCTTGTTAATCCCCAGCAATACCTACAATCAGCAGCTACTACTGCATGTGTAAACAGGTGCGAGGCAGTGCATATTTTTCCATATTTTATGAAATATATTCCATGATATTAAGGCAGGTGGGTAAATCAAACTCTTCTCCTCCCTCACAAATTGAATTTGATTCCAGACGGCTGGCACAAATTAGGTTGTGATCTGATCCAAAATGTTTCATATTAAAAAAGGAAAATTCCCAACAGTATTTCAGTTTTTGTGTAACTGAACTATACCAAGCAGACAGGGGAGAATGCCTTTGTGTTTAACTGATCAGATTAGAACAAGCAAATTCAGTCTTAAAATAATACCCTGAAAAGTACAATAGCTATTCTTTTTTATTCTACATTTCTTTGCCTATAAAGAGAGGGAAATTCACAACTAGGAAGCTCCACTTCATGACCTTGAACAAAGAAAGACCAGTCATTAAAAAGCAAGCTTCTTTAATTTGAAACCATTTTACTTTCGCAAAGGTCTGAAGTGTTAGAGTTAACCATCACTATTTTTCCCCATCTTCCACATAACCATCAATTTAGAAAACCTCATCCAAATTCTAGGGCTAGTTCTGCAGCTTGTGACCGGCCGCCTCTTCCCCCTACCCCTCCTCTTTGCTGTAGCATTTTAAGAGTGAAGTTTCAGTCTTCATCTCTTGTGCAGGTTATTCATTTGCAGGTGACCCCAGAACTAAAGCAAAATGGACAGACAATGAGCTACTTTCAGAAATCATTCCTGGCAATTCCTGTGAAGCCTCCAGCTCTGCAAGGAGTGGAGCAAGCCTTCCAACACACAGAAGACCGACGGCAGGTAGCTGGCACCAGCACCGCTACGGCAGGTGGGGAGGAGGCAAGCCACTGGGTGAAGGCACTGCCCGAAGTTCGTTAGTCACGACAAGGACTAGAACCAAGAAAACAAGTGGTTGACACGTTGGGTTTTGCTTTAAAGATGCATCTTTGTCTTTCAGCGATACCTTTATTTCCAAATTAAATGCCTCCTCCAAAAGGCTGCCAAATAGGCAAGATGACACTGAGCCCCAGGAGCGCAGCATTCCCCAGGAACTTCCAGTGCTGGGGCAGCAGCTCCCCGTGCCCAGAGGCACAGCTCAGCCCCTGTGACCCTCACGGGTGAGCATTGACACCCAGCCTCTTAGAAGGTCTGAGCCCTGAAGATCTACTTAAGACATACCTTAAGCAATCAAGGGGCCTGCACTGAAACAGATACAGCATAATGATTGTTTCTGAAATGGGGGAAACTTGACGCAAATACTTTCTCCCTTACATAAGTGCACTACAGCGTTCTGCTCCTTCAATCAGGGTAATCTCCTCCCAGCCATTCACTTGAATATCAGACAAGACCAACTGCTACTTATTTACGTCTCTTCTCAAGTTCAGTTACATAAAAGGAAGAATTCTCCATCGGGTCAAATTACCCATAGATCAAGATTTCAATAATAGAAGTAGATAACCTTATTATCAGAAACAGAATTACAAAAAGTGTTTGCTTTTATGTCTAATAATATTACAATATTTAACACAGTGTTGTAATCAACTCAACATAAGGCAGCCCAAGAAACTAAGATTCATATCTGCCCTGGGGGAAAAAACTGTATATTTCAAAAAGCAATTAAAACAATTTGTGCCAGCCCATCTGACCAGCATCTCCAACACTGCGAAGTCAAACTATCCATAACTTGCTGTGAAATTTGGCAGAAAAATAACTTAACTCAAAAAGTCTGCTGCATTTGCTGTTTTCATTATAGAGACCTTTCATATAGCCTACGCAACATCTATGTTTACAGAACCTGGGTGCTCATACTATTAAACTTCAATACAATCTGTGTTTATATCATCTCCATACTAATCAGATCGATTACTTCTGATATATTGCCCTGTCACACCACCATACTACTAATCAAACAAATGGAGCTGCAGGGAGAGGAAGCTGATATATAGGCATTTAATACTGCTTTTTTTCTTTTTTTTAAATACTCATGGGCAGCACTGCCACAGGAAATAATAGAACTGCCAGCAAATCACAAGTACTACACAAGTAGCGCTGCATAGTTTCATTAGGGTTTATCAAATAAGAATTTCATCCGAGATAGTATGACAAAAACAACTTTGAATGAGAAATGAGGCTAGTGGTCTCGCTTCACTTCTAAGAGGCAATTAGAGCATACTATTGGAGAACACCCCAAGAGTGCCTTAGGGTAACAGCAGGACACTGAGTAACAGCCGTTTGCCTGGTCAATCCTTACAGAACTTTCTTAAAAGACATACAGCGATAACCTTGCAATTAAAAATGTCTTTGTAAACATTGTAGCTCTGCAAAATTTTATTACAGTAAGACTCTTTCACAGTTAATCACTGTCTACTGTAGTATTCCTGTACAAAGAAATTTAACTTTAAGTAGTCATTATCTTTTGAATCCTCTTTCATCTCTAGAAGCAACTAACATTATTTCTAGAGCTCTATTAATCTCATTTACAGCTAGTAAACCAAGATATAAACTATATCTATCACTGCGACATACTTTATGTATTACAGAGCTGTTAAAAGCATTCCAGTTCATTTATAGGTCTATTATTTAATGAAGTTATACTCCATCTTAATATATAGTACCAAAAATTAGCCCAGAAAAAATTCTTTTCATTGTCCCAAAATGGAGTAATATAGATAGCAGAAAACGTAAACGTAAAATTGGTTTTGAATGTTCTCTTAAATAGTTTTAATTTCTTCTTCTGTGCCCGGAAATATCAATTAACAATCTTTTTTATAATAGGTTGTCCTTTTCAAAGTATTTTTTTTCTTTCAAGTAAAAAAGTTCTTTGTAATAAAATCAACATTTATTCAGTATTTTCTGGACTTCAACACTTACATTTCTTTGAGACACCATGAATGAGAAACAGGTGAATTCTAACCATTGGTACTCTCTGAACGGCCCAACAGTACAAGTCACAGAGGACTAACAGTCTAACAGCCCACAATGGCATGGAAACAGGTTATTCCATGTGTAGAACAAACAGCTTTCATAGAGGTAAAACCTATATGGAGAGGTGTTTTTTTCTTACAGAGTTACCATTGGAGCTACTATGAATGCAGATGAGTCTCTTGAAGTCAAGAGACTTTTTGACCAAGATGGCCAGGCCAGGTTGCTCTGTACTGATGGCGCACACATTTCAGTCCTCTCTGATCTAACGATCAGCATGTCTACCTCTTGATCAGAACCAACAGTAAACCCCATCACATAAAAAGGTAATTTAGAAAAGGGCTATGGTGACCATATAGAAAAGAGCAGAGGGGAGTTGCTGGTCAGTACAACTTGTCTGGGCAGATGCTCATGCAAGTCCCGGGAAAGCAGGGAAGAAACATATGGTGAATGACTTGTTTTGGTGGACCAGACTCCACTTGTTGATTTACTGTAAGTGAATACAGCTGGAGTTCTGTGTAAGTTACAAAAGCTGCTTCTTTAAATGGAAATGGATCAAGAGGGGAAAGGAAAGATATTCTAGAATGTTGCTTAAAAACCCCTACCATACCATCTATAGATAGAGCCATAAATATTTAACATGTTTACTGTACTGAATACTTGATACCTTTCAAGAAAATAAAATATGACTATTTTTTAAAAATATACCTTAGTGCTGCTGGCAAAAGTATTATTAACAGTCTCAAAGCACTTGACTTACTCCATCTGAATCATCTTCTTAAAAAACCCTCTAAGCAAAATTAAAACTTAGAAAAGAAAAAAAAAAAAAAGAAAAAATCTATTTGGTTTCACTATTCCTTAAGTTAAATACAGGGTGAGAATGAAAATCAAGAAGATTATTCAAAAGATATAAAAGCTAACCTTGATTTCTTAAAACACATCAACAGAAGTTTTCAATTTAAAAAACTAGAGTCTGTTCTTAATTTTAGATGTAAATGCTCTCAAATAGCTGGAGCAGTAAACAAACTATAGCCAGCCACTATTCATTTGGGCTAGAGGAGTAAAAAATACTCCTGAATACTGCCAGACCTCAAAAGATCAGTAACATAGAGAAACTGTTCAAATGAAGACAATATATATGAATATCTGAATTCATAAATCCTTTCAGTAAGGAGCTGATGAAACCCAGTTGCACACCATCAAATATCTATTTGATAAAATGAGAAGGATCACGGGTCTGCTGTGAGCCCCAGAGCCCAGCCTCACACAGCTGATTCCCACAAAAACAACTGGACAGAAGTACTGCAAAAAAAGCCTGTAGAGGCAGAAGGAATGGTGAAAATGCTGTACTGCCAAGGTAGGTGCATGCTCCAGACAAAGAGTTAGAAAGAAAGAAATATGTATGCAGGGAATTCTGCTACTCTGGATTGTATTTTAGATGTTTCTGATTCTTCGCTCCCCTTTATTTTTAATATTGATCAGTTGAACATAACGAGACATTCGCTGCTCAAGAGTTGATCTACTCCTGCTGCTTATTCCTCACCCAATATCTCAGCCTACCATGGCATCATAGTTAGCGCCATGGAGATGATTACATTCAGAGTCATTAGGACTAGAACTGGGTACAACCTGACATTTTCCGTTAGGCTGGAGAAGACACAGAGAGGGTTTTCTCACACGACTCTTCTCAGTTTTGCCTTGCCACTTATAAAGCCTTCTACTGTCCACCACACTTTGTTTTGAATCTTGCCTCAGTTACACTCCAAAGCATGAATTAAGTCAAATTTGTTTTAAGATCATTAAACAGGGTCTGAAGTTTGAGGTTCATAGGGAAATCAAGTGAGTTTCTTCTAGCTCCATTGTGCAAGTTGAATGCTGCTCTAATTACACTGTCAAACTGAGGATTGTGAACTCTTAATAAACAGAGACCTGTTTTCATGCAAATTTTACTAGTAATAAAAAGATAGGAAGAAAAATATTGTCAGCAGAATTGTTCCTGTAAGCAAAATGTTTTTCAAATGCTTTCATGAGTTGTCAGCAGCTCTAAGTAGAAACAGTTACCAGGGTAAAGTCTTGCAGCAGCAGCCGAAAGTTTTCAGTCAAATGTTCTACTTGAGACCAATACAGCGTAAAGCAAAAGGTAACAGCTAGAAACACAGCCACAACCGTCTGCGTGCCAAGATTTATACACAAGCAACACTTGCGCATGAATGGCTTTATTCCCATTAAACTGTATAAACTGGGGGGAGGAGGGGAGAGAGCATTTACAAACAGAATCCGGCGAAGGGCAACATACGTCCAAAGCCAGTTCACAAGACAATCACGGAGCATTACAAATCAGACTGGAACTACAGGAAAATAAGTGCACTCCTAGAAGACAACAAGGGCAAGACTGCCACAGAAAAGTCTCGATGAAATTCTTCCAAGTAATTCTCCCACCGCCACAACAAAAGGTAGGATGAGGAGGCACAGCATCCAAAGAACAGGTAAAATACAATTGAAACAATTAGGCTCTTAATTTTTTTACTCTCTAATGTAATCTCTGGGGTCTATAACAAACACAATATTGTTGAAGTTGATTCAATAATACTCTAACGATGACTTTGTTTTTACCCAGAATTAATAACGAGGTATGCTAATTTAACAAAGAACTTTTCAAAAAATTAAGCTACAGATCACCAAGTGAGACCCAGTGATCCTGCAAGTCTCAGGGCTCCAGGCTGCTCTGCAAAATGGCAGTAAAGAAAGCATTTACCTACTGCACAGGGGTGCTGTGACAATTAATTAATGTTTGTAAAGTGCATTGAGGCTGAAAATTACTAGATACCATGCTAAATATTAATTACCACGACTACAACACAGAACTGGAATTGTCATAGCGCTCTCATTGTAAACTCTGCTCGTTGAACAAGCTGAAAAAAGTTCTCAGCACGGAGCTGTAGTGAGCACCTTCTCTACAGACACACGAACGCGTGTGTTTAACATGCTGTACCTGGCACCTTACCAACCATACTGCAGGTATCATTCTGCACACTCACACGTGTACGTGTGCACAGCACATGAGATTAATTTTTGGCTGTAGTCATGAAGACAGCTTATGCGTACAAACCATCTGGCTACAGTTTCTCTTCTGTATGTTGCTTCAAGCCACTCTACAGCTTTGGAGAGTGTGAAGGCAGTTTTCAAGCGTGCCAGCGGTTACGGACCACAACCGCCAGAGCAGCACCGACCTCACTAACTATTCCTGATACCCTCCATACAGATGTTTTGGGAAAGAAGCTAACATTTTATAGACACAATAGTTCTAAACCCAGTGGAAACTGCCTTATGTCATAGTTTTACAGCTTCATCGTCTTTTTCCTTTGTGACACATAGCTCTTTAAAAGGGACTAAAGCAAATAAAACAATTTAAACAATGAAGGAAATGGCACCTTTAAAGCAGATAATAAATTACAGAAAATCAGCAAGAGATGCAACCCATGTGGAAATATTGATTCTATTAAATAGCAGTATTTTGCCCTGTCATCTGTATAGAGTATTTTAAACAGAACGAGTTCAAGACAAAGATGAGGAACACCCCCATTCTGGGCTGGTAGCTGCCACATGTGCTGCATGGGGAATGCAGACCATCATACTAGACAAATTTGAAAATTCTGATCAATACTACATCCATCTTATTATGCCTTTCTCGCTGAAGGAAACGCTACAACCTTTTTGCTCTCAGCCAACCACAGGCATACGTATAATCAATAACTTGCAATGATACAAGGTCAAATCATGCAGCAAAGATACTTCCAGTATGGTCCAAAAAACCACTCAACCATTCTTGTTAAGTAAGTGAACAGCCTGTTTTGCTTCTACCTCAGTCACTGAGTTTCGTTTTTTTTTTTTAAATAGGAAGATGATAATAAAACATTAATTGAATATGTCAGAAGAGGGATGTCACAAGAAGCATATCAATACAGAAAGACATTGCAGCACGTGCTTTAAAGTAATTGCAAGATGCTGGCTCTGCTCTTAAATAATTATTACATCAGTTATACTATTCCCTATAGAGTTATGCAAAATAATTTATTTATTTTAAAGATAACTTGCCCATGGGAAAGTAATTGGTGTGCAGCTACACACTGGCTGTAAGTTTCTGAAAAATAACAATGAGTTTTATTTGATTGCTTGTAAAACATGCATTTTGCTGTCTTCCCCAAAACATTGCATGGAACGCTCAGGCAACTAGTCAAGGAGACGGAGGCACAAAAGATCCAACTTCATTGATGTTCTACAGCTACATTAAACATTTAAAATGTCCTCTAAGTCTCTACCTCACAGTAACAACATCAGCCCTCATTTTTACACCATTCTGCCTGAATGCCCTGAACTAAAGTAGCAAAATAAAAAGAAAGCCTCAGCTGTAAGTTATACAGAAGAGCAAAGGCAGCTAGCAGTTTGGTAACAGGAGGTAATAGCCCACACCCTTCCTTTCTACAGAGAGAAGAATTTATCTCCAGCTGGGATTTTCTACTTCACAGAAGTGAAACGCATCCAAATAGTTACACAATCACCACATCTTTTCCTATTAAGGCAAAGAAAACACTGTGCAGTTTAACTGATTGTTGTAAGCACACAGTCTTGTCACTCCCTCTGCAAACCAAAATCGCAGCTCAACATCAGTATGTGTCCAATTAAACATGCACTGTGCCTGGCCTCTGTATGTGGCTGGCAGAGATCCTTCTCTAATTCATCTGGTACTGGCAACCAAAAGCCAGTGACAGCCCTGCTCTGGAGCTCAGGTTCCCTAGCCTCACAATACACAACAGCCTCTAGGCAGACCTCTCCTCTTCCAGCTTTTAAAAATTAGTAAGGAAAGCTCTTCAGCACAGAGACCCAGATCATTGGAAGTACATTACAGTCCTATCAGGACTTCATCGATGAGAACCTACTAGTAAACCTGGACACCCAGCAGATGGTCTCTCCAACCTTTTGGAAGCCAGTGATCCTTCCTTCTGGAGTGAGACACACGTTGCAGAGAGAAACCCATTTCCTTACCTAAAGCAACTTGGTTGATCCTTTCCAACAGATCTCTGTTTACTTGCCTCTCTTGAATACCCTTATAAAAAATAAGGCCAAATTATGAAACCACAACAGAGATTTTTTTGAATGGATTTGAACGATACGTAGTATCACTAAGAAAGGGATCTGACACTGCTAACATTCAAATACCAGAAAATAGAGCCCAATAATTATAAGGGACAACATTTGAGATTTTAAAAACTGTATGTAATTTAATAGTTTTCATTTTCCATTTTAGGATGTTTCACCAAAGATAGGAAGTTTTTTAGATCCCCACCCAGTTCCTCCCTCCCACTGAAAACTGTCATAAGAGACAGAAGGGAGTCTTTTACTCAAGGAGTTGCCAGCTCTCAAAACACATTAGTGCATATCTCACAATAATTGATCTTATCTTCAAACTGCAGCCATGGGACACATTTTAGGAGATGAGAATTTCAGCTTTGACATGAAGGAAGTTTGTCACTTTTTTGCAATCTGGAGAACTGCTTCTAATCATGAGGGTACACACCCCATCAACCAGGAAAATTACAAAGGAAATAAAGACACTGTTTTCTTCTTTTTTAAATTTCTTTTAAAGGCAAGTCAATCTCATGACCAAGGGAGAGACTCATTGCTGAAAACAGAAAACTTTGTTAAGAGTAGATAACAGAACATTTTATGAGGATGGAAGTTAAGACTGAGGGACACAGATGTATCTGTACACACACATGCACCAGAAAGACCAGATTTCTCAAATTCTAGAAGAAATATGCAGCACAAATAATCACAGTGACAATGAAGCCTGACAGTAGGAGTATACAAAATAAAAGCAACTATTAATAAAGTATCATTAACTCTTCCTCTGAGCATCTTCCCAGCTCTAGACAGCACATTATCCCTACATTAATCTAGGAGTAGTCATGCAGCAGTAAATCACTTTGCTGATTATCTATTTTTATCTGTTCTCTATTATTTCTTTTTCATAATGGAAACAAATAGCCAATGTACAAATTCCAATTTTCTTCTTTTCTAGCCTTAGCGTTTAAAGGAAAACAAGTGTATCTTGTTAAAATCATGCAATGAATTTCCTTCATCAATAGACTTTAAAAGAGATGCTACCCACCTAGACTCTGCACTTTCCCACCACCCTACCCCCAAGTCACTACCAGGATCTCAATCTTTTTACTTTTTCAGACAACGCAATGACCAGCTGTGCTCCTCTAAGGTATCTTGGACAGCTGACTTCATATCACAAATCTCACTCTAGCAGGAAGACAACTTGCAAAAAAAAAAACCAAACACCAAACTTCAGGATACGTGGACGGAATATGCATAAATGTATGAATGTTCCTTCTTTGTCAGACAAGTGCAATTTAGGATATCACTAACGAAGTGAGGAAACACAGCCTTACCACATCTTATATTTCTTTGTATTTTGTAGCCAAACGACACATCTGCCCAGATTCTGCTGTTAGAAAACAGAGCAGCTGGGGCTTCCTTATCACACAGAGTCACTACCGCTCCAGAGGCAGCTTTTCTGCTAATGCTCTACTTCACACACTACCACCTTTTGCAAGAGAACCTTGCTAAATTGCAGCTTTTCATCTCCAAACTTTCCAAAGTGGACTTTGAAGTAATGAATCATTTAACAATGGGGGTGGGGGATCAACATAAAAGCACAAGAACTCTGGTTTAATACAGAAAGGAAACCAGAAAACATCATTATGATGTGGATGACAAGTGGACAAGCAAAGCCCTACTAAGCTAGCTTGTATACTTGAGATCTCTCAATTTTAATGATAGGAAGCCAAGAAAAGTAAAATAAATTTTGGAAGACTCTTGTCTGGACAAGATTTAAGATCCCTTTCAACATTCAATGTAGCTGATAAAGTCGAGGCAGTTTACAGATTATTTTTGTTTGGTTGGGGTTTTTTGTTGGTTTTATTGTGTTGGGTTTTTTTATCTGACTTGTCTTTTAGGCACAAAGAGAAGCCTGTTCATCGTGACTATAAGGAGCAACAAAAGAGCCCACAAACAAGAAATCCAAACACACTGAAGCCCACCTCAAGCTATTAAACAATTATCCTGTCAAAACGTCTTTTTACTGTAGAGTTGCACCTTTGCAAATTCTAATTATAAACTCTGGAACTCCAACTATCTGTATTGGTGTGTATATATCCTTTTATCTAAGCAACATATGAATTTGCTAATTTTTGTTATTTTAACTTGAGAGAACATAATTTTGCAGTGTTATCAGATACCACTTCCTCTCCTTCTTTACAAATAACTAAATTACAATTTTTGGTGCAATGAAAATTACAGACCTAGAAGGTTTATAGCATGCACCTTTACACACAGATGTGAACAGGACAAGAACAACAGAAGACAGAGTCAGCACCCACCAATTACTGCTTTCTACTCAGATTAGAGTCCTCATTTATTAAAAAGGAAAAAGGACTATAAATGTTTTTCTTTTCTTGAAACAGTCATCCCATCGTACATTTCTTTGATAATAACTTCCTTATAATATCTTCCCTTTGACAGCAAGGCATCACAGAACCACCTTCAATAAGGAGGAACAAGAGGTCATAAGATGAGTCTTAATGACTATGTCAAGCTTTTGAAAAAATCAGGGGCTGAAGTCAGTTACCCATAACCACACCTGGCAAATCCTCAGAGCTCAAAAGACTGAAGTGCCTGAAGAACACAAGTCCCACTGCTGCTCACTCCCTTTACAAAAATATAAAATCACATTTAGGTGCTTAAACAGGAAATCTGGTGGCTAACTTCAGCTCGCCATGTTCTAAGGGCTTGGCCAATCTTACTAAGGAAGCACTTTTCTAAGTACTTCAAAGGTAAAAAAAACCCAACACAGTCACCAAGTTATATACCTCATAAAATAAAAAATAAATAAATAGAAGCCCAAAACCAATACCCACCACCAAACATTGGCTATTCCAGAGCTTCAGCTATCCACATCATCTACTTGATATATCACATTTTAAATGCTAGGGTTAAGATCTCTGCCTAAAGGAACAAACTCTACAAGCGACCCTTTCAGAGAACCTGATTTACTAGTCTTCTAACACAAGCACTTCACAGTCAGAAAAATACTCACTCTCCTGAGGATGCAAACACTTGTTCCAATGAGACACCGCTGTAAGTGCATTTTGAAGCAGCCACAGACTTTAAATGACAACAAGTGGTGCTCATTCATTTCAGAGGTCCCAGCCTCCGTCTACAGTTTAAGACATACGTACTCTACAAAGCACCCTGCTGCCCTAGTTCTTACCCAGGTACTTGGAGAGCCAGACGGGGCTACAACAGACCAACTCAAATCTCATCTTAAACGTCACAGAATCAGTACACCTGGGCACAACCCAACACACACCTCTGAAGCACAGCCGCATCAATATCCAACAGTCTGGAACAGTGCTTAGATTTCTGATACTTCTACCACAGAAAATTCAGGTTTTATATGTTGTTATGGATTTAGCTGTCCACTACAAAATGCCTGTCAAAACATCCTGGTATATATTGCCATGTTGAAATTTACAGCTGAGCTTCTTGGACAGCTTTTATTAACACAACAGAAAATATGAGATTAGCTGAAACTTCTCATACACAGACCCAATTGCAGCAGAGCATTGATCCAAATTAAGCAAAAGAAATATATACACTAAAGTTGCACAGTGTTATAATATTGGCATACAACAATCAACCAAAATACAGCCATGACATGTAACCTCTAATACTCTAACATTTTGATAGTGCTACAGAAGTTTGTCAAATTTCTTTAAAGGTTTTTTTAATTGTTTTATACTCCATCCATTACTGTAAACAATTAAAAAAAAAAACCTAACAGATTAACTTTAAAGTGTGATATTAAATCCATACAAATTAAAGCATCTGTAGTTCCACAAATAATGAAAACATGTAATAAACACTATGTACATTATGACACAAACCAATCACTACCTACATAATGCTACAAACTTCTTAAGCTAAAACTAGGGAGAAAGAATTGTTTGATTAGGATCAGGATATATAAAACAGGATCCCAGAATGCTGGCTTTTGCTCAGTGTCCTGTTACACAATGTCTTATTTAACTTCAAGCACCACCTGCTTAACAGCATTTAATGCCTGTAAAATACAAGCAGTATCTTGCCACAGTGCAGCAGCGTCAGGAAAAATACTGTGCTCATGTGAACACTATCCGAAAGTTAAAACAGACAGAAACAAGAACAGCTGATCCAGAAGAGCAATTCCTATCTTCCTGAGCAACTAACAATGCCAATTTAATATTCCAGACGAGCATACAGAAGGATGTCAATGCTGATGGTCTACTGCCAGTAGACCTACTGAAGACTGGAGACTGACCTACCTCATTCAAGATGGTCACTTCCAGGGCTGATGAGAATCACATGGAAAAGATTAAAACTTTGCACTACCATTCCCTGGGGTGCAGTCTGTTTTCTACAGATAGAAATTCAGCCTCTGAGCTGTCAAGATAGCATCTTTTGCAATATTCAAACCACATAAATTTGGAATGCAGAAAGTATTTTCTATTCCTTTGCAAAGGACATGCAGTCCACATTCCTGTCCCCCACAAAGTCAAAATGACAGCTAGATAGAAGAAAAATTTAAAATAAGGAGAAATAAGAGTATTTTGAGAGCTTAAGTAGTCCGCAAAATATCTAATTGATTTCAGTGGTGTTTGAAAACTTCACAAATTGTGGTGCTTACCATCATGATTACCTGCATACGTTAACAGCTACAGACCTGAGCAATCCAGTTAGAGTATCCAACACAGTAATTTATTGCAATTAACTACTTCAAAGGTGACCTTTATTAAACTATCTTACCAATATACAGGATTCTTATTTAAGCAATAAACAAAACATTTAGCATTTCCTATGTTATTTTCCTGTCTTTCATGCTTTGGCAGTACAAAGCAACATCACAGTTATGACAAGAGGAGGAAATAATGGGGAAAACATACTTGCAAGTTAACACACCCAGGTACTACTAAAAAATGGCTACTAGCTACCACCCCCCTCTACTTGTGCAGGACACAGATAATCATGTAAGGTATCCTGACCCTTGTATGACTACTAGATCTTCAGCAGATTCAGCAGGCCAGTTGCATTTACAACTCATTTCAGTATCATTGACAGCCTAATGCCCAATGCCTTCATAATAACCCAGCTGTCAACTTTAAAAATATCTTCACTGCCCAAAGGAGCAAACTTCAGATGAAAATTTGTGCCTTTTGAGTAGGCTGCCTGTTGGCTATGGCATACTTTCTTACCAGGGCTTGGTTAAACAGTGCCTCTTCACTTACCAAGCATTTATGGGCTATAACATGTGCTTACTCATCTTAACTCTTCAACAGACAAAGCCAGCCCAAAGTGAAATACAGAAACAAGAGAACTTGGAAGAAGAGTCCCTAGCACTGTACCTCTTAACAGAAGATCTTATAGCTCCATCTAGCTCTGCATGACGGAAATCACTAGGACATCTAAGAAACTGCAACCTAAAACCCAAGAAATCTCAGCCATCCCATACACATACATGTGGGATAATGCCACATGTCTGGGATATCACTAGCTGTAGATGCACTAGTTCTTAACAGGCAGAGTTGTGGTCATTTTTAAAGGTAAATTATTTAAAGGTAAATTATTTAACCACTTTTTTGCATGTATATCTACTCTCTATTATGACCATCCTCTTCTCAGCTATGTAGTTAATTTTGTGAAATGAGTGCTCTGTCAACAGACGAAACACAGGGGCCATGGATTGCCTATTTTTTGACCTAAAGCACTTCTCATTGCCACACTGTTTCACATGCATTATATCTACAGGTTGTCACTAGAGGTAAGCAGTGGTAAGACTTCCCCAGAAACTTACTGACATGGAAACAAAAAGAAGCATCTGGCTGACCACAGGCCCTGTCCCACAGCTCCTACAGCTCATGAGACATGTCAAAGCAGCAGCAGCCTGCAACAGCAGGAAGAGATTCTGATGAGTCCTACAGGGACGGTCATTGCATGAGAAGGTTATATGATTGCAGTAGATAACTGCTCAATACTGTTAAACAGAGGGGTATATACTCATTCATATCAGAACAAAACATTAATAGGGCAAACACCAGGCCATTAATCCCCTCCGTGAAAGTAAGTTAACTCTTTTATTGCTAAGCTAACTCAAAACCTCTGTGCCTTATCTAAAGTAGCATCATTTTGATTCTTTGGAGTGAAAACGCATGCAACACTTAAACAAGAATATTTATAAAATATGTTCTGTCAACATTTTTCCTCAATTTATGTTGACGCTTATTTAATTAGCAACATAAATTTAACTGTTTAAGTTTTGCTATTAAAGACTCTTCAACAAGTCATCATAGTATCTACTTGTATCAAATTTTCTTGCCACAGGGAAAACTATATCCATTACCAGAACTCCAACATGAGGTCAGGATGAAATACTAAATAAGATTAGCTCGGTTAAAAAAGGGAATAGAATTCTGCTAATTTCAGAAGGACACACTGCAGGTAACTGGACTTTGTCTGCTATGCATCAAAAAAACCTCCAACAGCTTCAGGGGCTATACATATACGAAATTAAATCTCTTCAGTTATTGACATGTTGAATTTCAATTTCTTCCAAAAAGAGCGAGCTCTGCATTTTTTTAGCAAATCTTCGTGAGCTCTCCCACTTCATAATTGCTGTTAAACCATAAACATAACATGAAAAAATATAACTATTGGAAAGAAAACACCACTATTTTTCATGGCAATTCTTGGGATTTTTTTTAGTTTACCAGAATGAGTTTCTATAGCATCTTATTACTACAATTTCTTTAGGATTCTCCATTAGTAGCATATTCAAATATTCCTCCTGCTCCTCCTTGTGCAACAGATTGCTGAATGATCACAAAGTAGCAGCAGACAGTCACATTTTGCCAAGTTTATTTGGGAAGTTCCGTGCCTTATGAGAAGGAAAATCTCTAGCAGTATTTTGAATTTCACATAGACTACCCCAAACCTACAACATATTTTCTCATAACTGAAGTAACAATCTTGTACGCTACTATAGCAAGTACCTCTATCCCCATTTGTGGGAAGGTTTTCATCACAGATTAAACTGTCAAGGTCTGACCACTGTATTAGAACACCACAAAACGTTATGAGGAATACACTGAAAATTAGTAATCTTCACATAAAAAAAAAAAGCACCTTTTTAGTACCTATTAGGCTCTCTTTTCTAGAGTACTTATGAGTTGGATATTTCTCATGCTTCCTAGATGCTATGACTAAAACAAAAACCAGTTGCCAGTCAGAGGCATTCAAGCAAAATACTGTGTTGGGCTTGTCTTTTCAAAGCCCCCACACAGTGGGATGGCAATCAAAGTTTCCAAGATTAACGGAAGCTGCTATTAATATCCTTATTAACCAGTGTCAGTCTTCAATACTGAAGTGCTCCATTTCTAAACATGGAAGGATTTTTCACTGAACTTCCACCTCAGCTTTTAGCATTGCAGCTATTCTCTGAGGCTCATCCTGACATACTCTGTAGCAAGAACCACCACCTTATCAGGATTTGTCCACACAGACAACGGACGCTCACCTGGTGAAGGTGATTCTACTGAGTGACAGGAGGCTCACCAAAAAGCAGAAGCACAATCTGCTGGATCACAGTGTTGTTGGGGAGTTGATTTGTTTGTTTTGATGTGAGGTTGTGCGTTTTTTTGTTTTGTTTTATTGTGGTTTTGCAAAGGTGTTGGTTTTGGGGGGTTTTGGTTTTGCTTTATTTCTGTGTTGCTGTTGTTTTTTTCATGGAGTTTTTTGGAGGCTTTTTTGGTTTGGTTTTTGGTTTGGGAGGGTGTTTAAAATAAATAATAAAACAAAACAAAACCACACTGAGAACACAACATAACAGCAGAAGCACAGACTACAGGGAAATTTCAGGATGATGGGGAAGGGGATCCCTCTTGAGCCAACAGAGCTCTGTGCTTCATCCTAGGGCATTAGAAAAGGTATTCTACCTGAAAATTAGTGAGAAAATAAACCTTCTTGCATGGGAATGGAAACTTAACAAATCTTTATGGTACTCTCTTATGAAATGCTCTCATGAAGAGGAAGGACACTTCAAAATCTGAGTTTAACTAAGCCAAATAAAAAAACCACAAATGTTTACAAATTCTGAGAGTAGATTGACACCACTGAATTTGTTTGCGCTGTAAAGCTCACAGTAGATGTTTGGATGAGAATTCGTCAATGACCAAGAAGCCAGTGCCTTTATCAACACAGGCTGGGCTAAACAACAGCAACTTGGCCATCACAAGGCCACTGCCCGCATAGGACTACTTGAAGTGCTACAGGAAGCACACTGAAATATTCTTTTGTTCCAGAGAGCCAGTTGTTATCAGTTCATCTTTGTCTTATTTTCAGAAATTCTTAGCACAGATGAGAACAATTTATTCTGTTTTACCAGTCCAAACAAAATTGAGAAAATGTAAAGGATCTACTGAAAATGTAGTCTGTTTCATACCCAAAACTGTAACAAGGCTTCTAGAATAAGATACTGCTAGCAGTGCTCTTCTCAGTCACAGGGCAAGGAACAGAGAAACCTGACCTGATGTTACTACTTGCACCCTTTGAACACAAGCAGAAAAGGAAGGAAACTGAAATCTGTTATTCAAAAAATTCTGATCTCTGATCATGTACCCCAGAGCCAATTACAGAAAACCTCTCCTATAAAAATCTTTATAGCCCAGTTCCTCCAGTTCCACATATTCAGCCATAAAAATCTTAATGAAATAAAGTATTCTGATTCAATTTAATTCTCCATAGTCATCAATACTGCAAACACAAATACAGCTTTCCTTTTAATCTTCCAGATTTAGTTCCTGAAAGACACAAGTAGCTAACTCAAGATGATCGTATGCTCTCACCTTGCACAGTGAAACAAGTTCTTCCATACTTTATCATCTATTTGTTTTCTGGGACTCTAGAATGACATCTATAGATTAGGCTTTCAGACTCCTTCACTTGCAGGATCACAGCTGTCTTAGCTAAGCTACTGCTTGTCACCATACAGAGCTGAAGGTACTAGAAAAATGCCTCAGTGCTTTAAGGACTGTGTGTTTTTCTGCTTAGCATTAAAAATGCTAAGCATCAAACACTGATTATAATGCCAATATTTACTCCATGTCATATTTGATATCTTCAGTTAGTTTTTTCTTATCTGTTAGCCCAGAAAAAAAGAACACACATCACTTGCGGTAATATAAAATGTCAATGTGGCTCCGCTGTACAGCAAAAGCTCACGGAACCCAGCTAGAAGATACACAAGATAAATAAGGGAAGACCCACGAACACACAATCATATTGTTAACTTAATCCTAAGGAAAGTTCTTTGAAGGACAGAGTTAGTACCAAAAACTAAAGCCTTCTCACAGTCTGGCTGGGTTTACATTGTGAGGAGCAAAACAATAGTTGCAGAGTGCAAGTCACATAAGAATTTTCCTACACAGAAGAGATTCAATATTAGCTAACTGCATATTACACAATAAGCATCACAAAAGTTAGTCTTCCACTTCTTCCAACATCAGAATTGGGAGGAAAAAAGAAAAAAAAGTGATGCAACAACACTCAATAATCCACCATCACTTTTAATATATAAACAACATTTATGTTCAAGATCTAAAATAAACATTTTCCCCTGCTACAATTATCTTCATTTCTGTTCCTACCCTCATGACTTTGCAAGAGCACAACTTCCTTGCCTCAGTAAAATCTATTTCTTCAACATATCATCCAGCAACAGCCCGTGGTGTCTTGCAGCAGTGCTCCCTTCTCTCCATGCTATCTGCTAGTCTTTGTATTCCGTATTTCTCTTCACCCTAGACCACACTGCCCCCCTCCTCCGCCTCTGCACACCCTAAACACTCTCCAGAGAGGATTATTCAAACACAGTCCAGACCAAATAGTAATTTGTTATTTCTGAATTAAAAAAAAAAACCCAACACCTATCATAATGAATAAGAGATGAAGTTCACTGAAAACCTTGACGTTTTTAATAATGCCAAAGATCTCAAAAGAATTTATACAGCATTTTTTGTTGGCGTTTTTTAACATAAATTAAGGACAAATGTGTGACTAAAACTACTGTTGAGGTTTAATGTACATTTTACCAAAACAAGTAACTTTTACTTAATTAACTAGACACTGACAACACCATAAATCCTGATTCAGGCTAGGCTGCGTTAGCCTTCATATTAATCTCCTTAACATTTCTGACTTTAAAGAACGAACAAGGGCCGCATTACAGGCTTATAACAAGGTTAAGCTTGAGAAGTTCTATTAATACCCTCCCTAAGGCTACCAGGAAATTCCTTAAAGCAAGCAAATTTTTGGCTTTGCTATGGATTATGCTCAAGGGTAGCTTGTTCTAGCTCCCATAAGACAATGAGTTTATCTCATGTCTGCATCAGCAGCCTGCCTCCTTTTGGGGGCTCATTGGCTGAGATGCCCATCAGGAGTCACAGAATAAGTTAACAGTAAAATCTGGAATTCTGCCATGTTCACTTTCCATATCCCCCACATAAATTAAGTTTTAACTGACTGTCAAGCATCTGATTCATTTGTGAGAAATAACAGTTTTATCTGTCTAATTTCCAGATACTCCAGCATAACTGAAACCCTTAGAAAAAAAGTGGTAACCTGTTATAATGGATCCATGATAACTGTGTCTACACACAGTTAATGCACTAACACATTTCCTGAGTCTGAAAGGGTAGGAGCAAAATCAGGTTCATCTTCTTCCTTAACCATAACCTCTTGCATTTCTTTCTTTAATGCTTCTTCTGTATCACAACTGTGACATTTGGAATTTTAATCAAACAAGTTGCCATAGATATGCAACTCTAAATGAACCTGAAAACTAATGTAGAAGTTTACTGCTAAATAAAACTAAGCATAACTTTCTTTTTAATTGCTCAGGTCACTGCCTCAATCTTAAGAGTTACTGAAAAACAGCTCCAAAATAGTTTACTTCAGTAGGGTTACTGGCGAAGTTCAGAACAACCAGAGAATGATCTCAAAAGCCTGTAAATAAAACAATCGAGCACAGCTTAACGCAGCCTGTCCTCTCAGCCGGACTGTGAGACACCTTAGTGAGCAATTCAATAGCTATTTTCAGAGGCCCAACTTAACGAACCCACGATTAGTAATTGTCTCTCCTTGTTCTGCCATCCAGAGAGGATGTTTGTAACTATTTCAAACAAAGGAATGGTTGTTGAAGCATTCTGAAGGAGAGAAATTGATGTCCACAAATAAAGTTACATTTATTTCTACTAAGTGATGTTTCTGAAGTTCAGTTGAAGAGCTTCCTGCATCTAGGGATGGGAGCCAGCTTTCAGTCATGTACGATAAATAACGTGGGGGAAGGCGAGGTTGTTGTTTTGGGGTTCTTTGGTTTGTTTTTTTAACTAAATACTGCACTTGTGATTTCTCCTGCCTAACTGGTGCAGTCCATCATATATTGAAGAGCCTGAGTTTGTGAAATAGCCCATTTGATAAAAAAAAACCTGCTAGACTGTTAGTCACTAAAGTAGTACAATTATATTAGACTTTTCCATATTTTTTTCAGGAATAGAATCATGCTAGCACTATGCTAAAAACTTGGCCAGGTTTCTTTGTTCTGAAAAACACTAAATAGCAGTGATATTAGAACTGTTCCTAATACAATGAACTCGCTGCTAGAGATCGCTGACTTTAATTACTTAGTTGTGTAGATTTCCTAAAACGTGTTCAATTTGTCCACTGAAGCTTATTTTTTTTATACAATAAATATTAGAAGCTAGCTCTAAATACAGTAAAATTATACTAAATTCATTCAGGAGATGAAAAATTTTACAGCTGTATTACTATTCGGAAGTTTAACTTTTCCAATTAGAAATCAGTAACTGCAATGAAAGGTGAGATTTCTCATGCTGAAGCAGCAGTCTGAGTATGCTGATTAAGTTTTGCTCTTCTTTTCTCTTAGCTAGTAAACACAGTATTAACAAATGTGCATTTTAAATGCATTAAAGACTCCTGAAAGATGTATGGCTGATTTATAATATGATCAAAACAAAGAATCATTAGGAGCTGTATATATCCACTATTTAGTAATATTAACAATGCATCAGGAAAGTATCAACATTCTCAAAGCAAAAGCCAAACTGCAAAATACATTAGTTTGTGGCATCTTCCTGGAATAACGATGGGAGAACATGTTTTTGATGTTTTGCTATTTTAAATGGTAGACAGTTCCTTAATTTTCTTATTTATAGTGATTTTGGAAATTCTATACCATTTAAGACATGTCCAAGTAGTTATCACTCATTCCTCATTCAACACTGCTTTTTTAGGTACCTTCCACAGTTAAGCTGTTGATTACAGTGTCTTAACCAATCTGTTAAATTCTTACAGCGTGTCTGTGTTACTGTGAAGCAGTTACACAGAACACACTGGAAGAAGGCATCTCCAATACCCCTTTAAGCTAAATGCATATTCTACAGTTTATAATAACAAGAATTATTAATAAATGCCCTTTTTCTTTCAGCAACATGAACGTCATCGTAAGCAGGTGTCACAACCTTGATTTTCCTGCTTTGAGTCTTTTAAGCTTCTACACCAATTCAAAGTTCTGAATTTTTGAAGCAGTTTCAATACCACTTAGTGTTTTGCTATCCTCTCAAGAAAAACAAACCATGTAAGGAACTGTATCATAGTTCTTCTAGTATCAAAATGAAAAGTACATTCCTGACCATTGGTGTGGGAGATAGTGTGGAAGAAATCCTAGAAAAGCTGAATACTACATGCATTTGATCTTTCTTCCTTCTTTACTGCCTCATGAATTTTGCAAATCTAATGCAGAAGAATACGGACAATCTCTTCTACTTACTCATGCCACTTAAAAAAAAAAGCAATCATTTTCAAAACAACCATCCAACAAGCCTGGAACCCAGTTGGGGGCAGGCGTGTATGGAAAAGCTGATAGAATTAGAATTTAGAATTTACTTAAAATTGTGGGTGAAATACAAGGGATGTGCTTTATTAACATCATTCATTGCTGGTTTTACTTCAGGTAAGTTTTTTTCTGGGCAGGTGCTTCTTTCCCAAGACATGCTGACTGTCTGCTTGACATTTTCTTCTTTGTTCTGCTTCTGATATTCGACTTAGGAACCAATAATTTTTTTTCAGTTAGTAGTTTAAGAAATTGGAATGTAAGACAGACTTCAATTGCCGGGAATTTACCATTGGCCTCTGAAGCATAAAACAAGACAGCACAAGGAAATTTGTACAGGGCTCTTCTCTTGTCAAAAACACTGCAGAAAAACTAGCTTCAGGATTTAAGTGGCATGGAAGCCGAAAAAGAAAAAAATCTTGAAACAACGGTCCTCCAATCATTGTGCCAAAAACTCAGTTTCACTCTTACTATTCGGTGTTGTCAACAGACCTTAAAAAACAACATTTTCATTAACAAAGTCACAAATGTTTTCCAAATGGAAAATTTGTGTCACAATGTTGCATATCTACGCAAGATAAATTTAGCCTGAAACGGAGTGTTCTCCTATCCAGCAAGTCCATGCTCCTCAGAAGACAGGTTTTAAGAGATGTATACCGAGGCCCAACCGATGCATCAACTCCTAAACCCTTCCTCAGAGAATCCCAGGAGAGCAGGTGTGTGAAGAGAACAGAGGCTTGAAAGCACAGCATCTCCCTCAGTCTCAGCCTTCTCGTTACTTTCCAACCTTTCATTCCTGGACTTGTGGCATCAGAGTCTCTGACCAGCTATGACCAGCAACACGATGTGTCTGAACACCTTGTTGGGGAATCATTTTCAATAACAAAGAGCATCACTTAGCTTAACAACTTTGCACTAACGTTCCTTGGTGACTTCATCAGATTGAAGCCTTATTAAGCAAGCAACTGCTGATGCAATCTCAGGGAGAACAGCATACTACAACAGCTGGTAAAGGAACTTGTAAATGTTGCATTAACAGGGTTTTTTTTAAAAAAAAAATACATATTTCAGCACGTGAAATCCTTCATCTCATGCATTCTTAACATGTCCTTAATTCTGTTTTAAGTAATAGTTGTGAGACTTAGTTGCTTCACTTACACTGATCCAGGATGTTCACACCGGAATGAAGCTATATGCACAACTTAAATAGCACTTAAAAATGGAACAATTAGAACTTTTATACAATTAAGAATTAGGATCCTCTAGGGGACTGTCTGTCTGTAAAATTACTACTTGTTCTCATTACATTAAGGCACAAGCCAAAGGCAAATTGACTTTGCCTTCTGGGAAATGTAATGATCCCCAGAAATTCTCTGCTTAAAGTCAATTGTCATTCATTAATTCTTTATTCCTGAAAAAAGGCTCTGCTCCAGCTTTACCTTTCTCTCTTCTGCTCTTACCATTCTTTGATGACGAGTTAATTCTCAAGATTTCAGTGTTAAAAACAAGGTGTGTGCGTCAGAGCGCTACAAAGATTTGCCAGGTTCAAACAATTTCCAAGTGATTTTTTTTATGGCACTTTCCCACAGAAGGTATTACACACAGTTTGTGAGAGAACAACTGAAGCTCTTTTGCTTTTACTTTTTAAGAATAGTAATCATAAAAATCAATGACCCAAGTTTAGTGAAGCTTGGTAAACTGTATATAAACATTATGTAAACAGTAGCACAATGATGTCAACTAAAAGCAGTGCTAATACCAAAGGCGAGACCCCGCTTTAAGTTTCAGAACCCGGTTACACAGAATGCTCAGGAGTTCCCAGCTTCTGCACCGCAATTTTGAGTGCTGTGTTTTCTCCTTCATTGTTGCCAGCTTATTATTTTCATAACCACTCTGTTTTATCACTGGTTAGAAGAATAAAGCAATCTAGTTCAGGTTTAATGTCTACTGAGCTGTGTTTCTGTAAGACTGTCAAAAAGCATGTCACATGAAACAGGAGACAGAAAGCACACCAGGAACACTCACACAGGAGCAACTGAACTGAAATTTCCAATTCGTTGCACACATGAATCCTTTTATTCAGAGCCAATCTAATAAAAAACTTTCAAAACTAAGCTTAGTGCTACATTCTAAGATTGCAGGTTCTATTCCAACTTTTCAAGGCAACACTGTTAGAAATGAAGCAAATAATTTCATTATTTCTCTCTTTCTAGTGACTGTATGGTACAAATAATGGGAAACACCTGGCAACAAAGCCACCACAGCAAAGTACTTTCTCTTTGTGATACAAGATCACACAAGTCATCTTCATCCTAGAAATAACTTGTCTCTCTGACTTACAAGTAGAGTTTGGAGTTGGAAAATGAGATGTAGAGAGATATTTGAAAGGTGCTGGACATGTCTTGTCCCACCAGCACCACAGCATCCCTTTGAGTTAACTGAAATAAGACTGTAGTTTTTTAGTTCCATCTTCAAATTCAGTCAGCACTGAAATGTACTTTTAATTTTGTGCTGACTAGATCTGATTTATATACAGGACATTTTAGAGGCTGCAAGGTGATTATATCAGGCTAAAAGCATAATTACAGGTAGATTAGAAAAATTGTAATGATGCTCAAAATCTTGCCTTCCCTTTTTAACCTGCCTTGCCTCCACAGCGATTCCGCAGCTCAGGCTTTCAGCACGTGCTGAATGAACTGCTCTGGAGCCAGCGAAGCAGGACTTATTACAGACAGTCCCAAGGGACCCCACGATGCCAGCTGTCCCCGAGCCAGCCTTCTGTCTGGTTTCACACAGAAGTTATAGTAGGAAACTCCCCCATATCCACACACACAACACTGTTCTGATCCATAGATCTTTAAAGCAAAATCTTTCATGAGAATATTGCTTCTCTTTAACCAACTAAACAGTTACTATTGGACCAATAGTACTAGAAGAAATCTTTCTTGAGACTAAGATGTGTAAGAGTCCTTTAAGAGTTTTAAGAACCTTCATTACATCTTTAATTACCTGTTTTTAAATTAAAATAAAACCCCTGTGATCTACAATATCCAACATTTTTCCTTTTAAATCTGCCCAAATTATTACATTTTTAGACATTTGCTTGTCCCAGCTAAAAAAATGGAATTCCACTCTACTAACCTAAAACTCATGCTGACGCAGGCTTCAGTCACTAAAAAGTACTTTTTAATAGCTTCACTACTGATGAAGATCCTCAATAGTCTATCCTATACAGTCTAAAATTTAGCTAGAGGCAAGAGGACTGCACTGCAACAGCCAGAAGTTTATGACTTCTTAGAAAGTTTTAACCCCTTCACATTAGATCCTATTGTACAGTCACTAACCTGGTATCATCTTCCCATCAGTAAAACAGGAACAATAATATCTACGACTGCAAAGTGTCTTGAGCACTCTTGCTCTCAAGAGTGCACCTTATTATCATCTTATTTTTTGACATTTCTATTGCTCTAGCATGGTAGGTTCTTCTCCACACAAGAACGCCACAAGCTTATCCTGGGGTGTTTGTTTGTTTGGGTTGTTTTTTGTTTGGTTGGTTTTTTGACAATCTAGAATTAAAAGCAGCATCAAACTAAGTAGCCTATACATAGCGTTGCTAAGTTACCCAGGTAAATCCCAATATCATGTGGTTGCGTTATCCTCACCTATGCAACAGAAAAAATTTACTTTTTCAAAACAAGGATTTCTTTGGTGAACAATTACTCCCTCTCATTTTAATCAAATGAATAGCAAAAGTGGAAGAGCAGCCCTTAGCATTGTATTCTTCCCCTGCTCTTGAGATCTTGACTTTGTTAGCCGTTTTTTTTTTAACCTTCCATCAGCAATCCATCATACAATTTAAAATAACTTTCCACACAAGTTGTCAATAAATTGTACTCTCTCAAGAATTATAATTCAATTCTGTTTTTGTGGAATATCACTGTGGTTTGTTTTTAAAGGAAAAAAGGCAAAATAACTAAATCTACTTTTAATTCCACAGCATATAAATCAGATAGATAAAAGTTTTTAGGCCTCTTCTTTCTCTGCTAACATTGTCAACATAATTAAAAATTAAATAGCCACCCAGAGGTTCTGGGTCCTGTTTTATAACTCTAGAGACTAAGTTTAAAAGGCCATGAGAAAAATATATGCTCTATTATTTACATTCCTGAATTACGAAGATCAGGGCAAGAAATCTCTCTGCAACCCTCACAACATACCATAAAACTTTTTGAAGTAATAATTTCTAAGTATTTTCAGTCTTCACAGTGAGTTACTCAGATATTAAATTTCCTATGAAATTAACATGACCTCTGGAAATGCAGCATCTTAAATTATATTACTTATTTAAATTCCATATACCTCATTATGCTTTATGCATTATTCCTAACAACTTCAGAATATTAGGAAGTTAATTTCCCAAATTACCGCATTTTATTATTAATGTTCCTCCGCAAAAATCAAAGGAATTTAAGTAGAAATAAGGTTCTCCGTACAGCTTTCTAACTCCCAGAACAGACTGCAGCTGATAAAAGCAGGAGAGGACTGCCTGTCTGCAGCCAGGTGATAGCAGCCAGCTAACTCTGAGCAATTCTATTAGAGCAAACCACATCGCAAACACATTTCCTCAGATCTGCTAGAAAGTTAAGAGCTCACCTATGGAAGCCTGGGTTCATATTCATGGAATATCTTCAGAAATCTATTTGTATGAAAGTACTACCTCCCAGTTAGCCTCCTAAAACTGAAAGAAAAAAAAACAAAACAAAACAAAAAAACACCACACACAAAACCACACAAAACCCCACACCCAACCCAACTCTGAAACTCAAAAAAACCAAACCAAAACAAATCCATTAACGAAGAGAAGTATCACCCCTCCTCCTCCTAACTATTCATATAAACATAGAAAATTCATTACTACAGCTATGGTACTGAAACCAACCATAATAATACCACTGACTTTCTGCACAAAAATTTGCATGTCCAGGCTGAGACCACTGCTAGTACTAGTGGCATCCTGCAGGTACAATAGTACTATTAAACCTCCTTAAATTTTCCAAGGTAAAAATTATAATGCAATCAGATCTTAAAATAACCCATATTGAAAATATCCGATTCTGAGCATAACTCTTCCAAGCAGAAGCATCAGAGTGAAATCTAATGAGCAAAAGCTAAAACAAGATAATGAATTTAGGAGTGAGAACAATTGCAGGCTTGAGTGTGCTCTCATCGAAATAAATGTGGCTTAACTCGGGCTTAACGGTGTGCAAACATGTCTGTTGGATAAAGACTGAAGTTTAGAATTTGAGAAAGTCTTAGAATGAGTTTTGAAGCTGCTAACAAACATGCAAGGTTTACTCAGTCTCACTCAAATAGCACTTCACAGTTCAGCTTTGGACTTCTTTTTATAGTTGTCTGTTCTATAGCATGAACACTGAGTTAACCCAAAAATTCAAGTATTTGCTTCAGTAAAATGTTCAAGGTACATTCGGAAACATGGATACATCTGATAGAAATTATTTTTCACTCTTTAATTTCTTTTGAAAGCACAAATATATTGATATATTTTGAGATGAGGGTTTAGTTTTTTTCCTTGCAAAGCTTGAGACATACATTATAGGTCTTAACCCAATTAGTTGAAAACCAGTTTATCTATTTAACATATGGGTGAAAAAAAAGAAAAAAAATACTTTGCAGGCAATGAACATAGCTCAGATGTAAGGAGGGAATACAACAAAATGTCCACTATTTAATTTTATTTACTCCCTCCTGTAACATTAAAGGACTTAGCCACTAACACTCCAATCCAACTGTCTCCTGTGCAGTGCTGCTGGTCCTTCTACATCAATTTTTATCATTCATTGAGACTTAAAATCATGTTCTTCACTGAAGCATTTAATTCAATGCAAGTGTTAACTCTGATCTTGAGGGATCTTGGGGCAGCAGGGGAAGTGGAAAGTATCACTGGTAAAGAGTCAGGTTATCTACTTATCAGGAGAAGAAAAAATAGAAACAGCTTGAAACACAGGAAAGTTCACCGATGTTCTGAAAACCTATTTCCTTTGTATTCTCTACACTTCAGGCACACAGAGGAAAGGTATGCACAAATGGATTCTGACAGATCGCAGACCTTTCTTACCACCTAACAAAAGGGATACTATTTTATTATTTTTCCTCATTCAGGTTTTCTGCCTTTATCCTCAGGGAGGTATCATTTGAGATGACATAATGCAGCATAAACACACATACCCTTGGCAATTAAAACAGGGTATTTTAATGCCAGAGTGGAATGCAGGACATGCCACTTCAACTCTTGAAGAAAATGGTAACGGGCTTTTAAAGGGGAAAAAAAAAAAAAAAAAAAAAAAAAAAAAAAAAAAGTCAGTGGTGCAAAAATTCTGGGTACACAGATGCTGTCCTCTGACAAAAAAAAAAAAAGCTTAAACTATGAAGCCAAGACATCACACTCACTGCTGGTATGAATAACTAACCCTACCTAGCCTTCTAATTTGAAAACACTCTTAATACTGCTTCAAGAAGCTTTTGTTATGGATACAAGATACATGGCCAGGATCCTGAGCTGGAAAAGTACAGACTGATGAGATTACCCAAGTATTTTTTGTTAACATTACTTTAATGGCTTCATAGTTTATTAAGGAAAAGTATGATGACTAACCATTAATAAGCAAAAAACCCATCTGCAATGAGGAGGATAATTAGGTGTACTTGCAAGCTACTGTTTTTCCAGGAGCTGCTGACAAAAAAAAAAAATACATTGCACCCTTGCTAACCCAGACATCCATGGGACATCAGCCAACCAGGATCTTCAGCGTTACACTCCTACGAAACCAGGGAGTGTAGCAGTTGGAAATAAAGCACAAAAGCAGCCACAAATGTTAAAAAAAATTTAAAAAAGTTGAAGACATCTCCTTTTTTCTCCCCCGCCACCTTCTCCCCACTTTTAGAAAAATGGTATCCTTTAGATACCTGCATTTGCAAGCTGCTCAGCCAAAGTCTAAGGAGCCAGCATCAACAAGCACCTGCGAATTCTCTGTATGCACTGACCCAGCAGAGCACAAGTCAGTGTTGCTCTGGGAGCGCACAGGCACAGCAAGAGATGACCGGCTTTATAAGATGCACCCCACATGCATCTTAGCATGATCTTAGCAGAGCTCTCCCCAGTCAGAGTGAGCACACATCAGCTTCTCACATGCTGTCAGATATACACAGCCATAACCTGATACTCACTGTGTTACCAGGAAAAGGCAAACAAGCTGCAATTGTAAAGAATCACAAAGGCAATTCTAACCACATAAGTAATTGTACTAATAGGGGAGGAATCTACAAACTTAATTTTCTCCTTCTAATGGTACAATCAAAAAATCCCAAATCAGGATCCAAAGGCATCAGATAGAAAATATTATTTTTTTTCTGTTTTCAGGGACATTCCATAAATCACATAAGATAAACAGTGTCTAGCATTTACCATATCTGAATTTCCACAACCCCTTCCCATGCTGAACTTTGGGAGTGACTGAATTTCAATTGATTTCCTTTCATACTGTGATCACAGAACTACAGAAGCCACTGTGCAAGAACAGTGGGTATCTGGTAACCAGCACCTCCATTACAGATGTCTTCACTGCACAACATATAGCCTATTAACATGGAACAAGGTCAGTAAGGAGAGCCTGGTGACTGGTAACACACAGAAGAACATAATTTAAATATGGACACTTTTTTCTTTAAAATTATTTTACATACTAATTCCCCATAGGGGAGCAGACTCCTTTCATCTACTGAAGCAAATATCTCTAAGATAAATCTTAATAGCTACTTGTGTTTCAATAACCCACCAATCATAGTGAGAAGCCAAAGAATAGTACAGTAAAAATACAGACTTTGACAGAGTCCTTCAATATTCTATAAGGATGTATTAAAACCTAATTCTTAGGGGGGGGAACCAACATTGCCTATAGTACGCTGTCATGTTACATTTTTCTCTTTAAGATATAAGAACATTACAGTAAAATTACCTAAACTGAACAAAAATATTTGTGAATATTCAAAGATTTTAAGTGATGGTAAAGCACCTTAGACACACTACTGAAAAAGAGTGTATTGAAAAACACTATGAAGTTACAAATGAGCTTTAAAAACTAAAATGTACCATTTGTCAAATTGACAACCTAAAGTAGCTCACTTGCAAGGACTGATGCATATTGCATAAAAAGCCAGAATATTAAAAAACCAGCAAAGAGCCAAACAATAAATTACAATGTATCTGTACATCATGCTTTTCCCCTTTTATCAAAGCACACTATCTGTTATGCTTTCTCCCACCCCTTACAACAACATTTTCCAGATAACATCTGCACATGGTAAGGACTAACCAAATGATTAACTACAACTGGGAAGAAGAGTTAAAAAAGAGACAAGATACTGGTATTTAATTTCCTAACACAACAGTATTTTGCTAGCCTGTGAAAGGACAGCTAGCCTTTGAGGAACTGGACAAACCATTTAACCACTCTCATATTTTCCATACCCCAGCTACAATTTTGAATGAACTGGGGCCTGAAAACAATTTATTGGTAAAATGACACTTTTGAACTAAGGTTACATAATTACTTTGAAGTCTATAAACATTAGTAATATTTAAAAACTAGTAGAAGCAAGTACTTTGTATCAACTTAATTAAAAGGAATGTAGGGGGAAAGAGTGGATTTTCAATCTAGAAGGTAATAACTAAGCTGGATTCTTTTAACGTGGATGCTTGAAGACAATTGAGAGGAAAAAAGGCCCACAGAGTCTTAGCAGAAATTCCAGGTTACAAATATATGAACAGACAATGAAATCCTGTTCCCAAGAATTCCTTAGTTCCTACACTGCTGCTCTTCCTGGGAGTTGAAGTTACATGTGAAATTGGCTACCAGGAAAAAACATGCCATTATATTAGTGGCTGACTCCAATTAGTAGACTACCAGCTATTAGAATAAATCTGTCCTTAAACTGATTACAGGCTTATGTGGTCAACATGACACAATCTCCTAACCTTTAAAAAAAAAAGGTAATAACATTTTCAGCAATAATTTCAGAATTAACTAAAAATAAGAGGTGAGCTCCTTTTGGAGAACAATGACTTTACAGCTAGAAAACTTCCTTGCCTCAGGATTTGTACGCTCTTACACACTGCAGGATTTAGCATGCTTTCACTGGGGAAAGGCATGTCCCCTGTGTAGGCAGGGCCAGTAAAAGCCTGTAAAACTGAGTGCCAGACTAAAGCTTTCTGGGTTTACTACTAGTGAAAGAGCAATGCATTTCTGAGCTCTGTTGCTAACAGGCTAGAGGTGAGACCTCTAACTTAGGTATTTTGGGAGGTGGGTGGGATGACGCACCAGCGTTGGTGGTTTTAAACACCTGCCTTTCACTGACTACTGCACTCCTCCTTTCCCCTCAAGTCTTCACCACTGCTCTTTGCTCTGCAATCTCCGTGAAGTACTGAGACCTGCCAGCTCTGCTTGAATTCAGAAAGAAAAATGTCTGTGGCCTAAACTGGGAAGTTCTTATCAAAACCCTTCCAAGTGCTTGACGATGTAGTATTTAGTAATTATTTGAATGACTCCATACTGACTTATCAGTATTTTTATGCCTATACTTATACAATATATATTACACTATAATTTAATTTTTAGTCATTAATCTTAATATTTTTAAGTGTTAGGGCAGATTGTATTTTAAACATGAAACCATGAACCGTGATAAGGACCCGTCTACTCACCCTCCCCCTTTTCTCATACTGTAGAGTTACTTCAAATAGAACACTTTTCTATATGCAGAGCATTAACATCAAGGGACTGCTTTCATTTAAATAGCATGCAAATATGACCCTGAATTCATTTTGACTTAGGCAAAAATGTCACTGGACAGAAAAGCTGTATTAGTAATGAATTACAGTCTTTCCTATGACTGCTAGTTAGTACTTTACTGGAAAAGTGTGAAAATGTGTAAAATCCAGTACATCCTTCTTCCACAACCAAAAGCCTACTTAAGGCTTGCAGAGAAAGTTTGAAATAAGTATCATGTGTCATATGGCTTTTACTTTTGGCTGACTTTACTTAAGACAATGCTTTGCTCCTTTTTTCTTCTGCCCCCTTCCCCCCCCTTTTTTGTTTTAAATAAACTCACAGTATGGGAAGAGACTAACTGTAATTATGAAGTGTCAGAAAGTTTGCATCCTCCCAGAAAAAGCAAATCATTAACATTAGTCACAGCTGCCTTTTATCCCCTCCAAACAAGCAAAAAAAAAAAAATAAAATCAATTTGCACCTACATGTGAATTCTATGTGTAAAAACGTATATGCTATAGAACAGGGTTTTAAAACAGTTTTAAAACACGCATGGAATTTCATTTGCACAGATGAACAAGTGTTTAGAAACCTCATTTCCTGCAAATCAATGAGCATCTACTAAACTTCCGCCACTCTATGTGCTTATTCCAGCTACACAGAGAAGCCTGAAAAAAATATTCCAAGACACCATTAATGTCAGATTGCTTGCATTAGTTCTAGATACAGCAGCATCACAATAACAGTAAACTTGGATCATTGCCTCGTTCACATTTATTAAAGTCCTATAGAATTACTTCTTTTAACTTGTGTTTATTTCCAAGAAACAACCCACCACTTAAGCTACTTACTAGTAAAACTAATGACCCAAATATATGGAACGTAAAAGCTACAAGAACTGAAAACTGCACCCAAACCAACCAAATACAAAATGCATCCCCTTAAATTCCATCAAAGCATCCACCCATTGTCAAGACTACTTGTGAGGAGGGGGGTTTTCCCATTAACCTAGAAGTTTTCCTCCTTCAAATGAATGATGCCAACTTTCTCACCACTGTTCTCATCGCCTCTTCATTGCTACAGTTTTACTGCTTCAAATCAAGTGTCTATTGTTTGGATGCAAATGACTGTGCTATATCCCCACCAAGTGAACTAAGTTTCATCCTCACCAACCTCATTCCAAAAAACACTTGTCTGCATCATGCATCTGCATTTAAAATAACACAATTTGAGGACCAAGTATGAACAGTAAAGTACTTTATTAGAAGTAATGCCACAACTAGTCTAAGAATCCAATATAAACACTTCTGCATCTCATCAGTATCACTAAATTCTTACAGCTATACAAACACATCAATAAACCACCTTTCCCACCCAAAAAAGTGCTGGCTACACAAGTTATATAATGTAGAAGTTCAAAGATAAATAGTACATTGGGAAAATGGTAAATTCAACACGAAGTTAAAAACATGGAGTGGAAGAATAACTAGCTTGTGAAAAATAGGTCATTTTCACAAGATATAAAAAACTCTTAGCAGCATTTTTAATTTACTTCCAACAGATAATTATACAACCTACATAAAATGTCTAACCCAGTTCTACATCTGTTTAGTAATGACGCTTTTCAACAACACTCAATTTTCTATAAACTGTAATTTACATGGACAAGGTATTTGTGTTATTGTTTTTGACAGCTAACTACCTAAGCAGTTGAGTTTTTCTTAATAGGTGATGAGCTTATTTGTCAGAAGTCCAGGAATTAATTGAACTACACTAAGCAACCAACAAGAAAGGGAAAAATAAGATGATACCTGTAGCCTCATGAAACAAAAATAAATCAGGGCTGTTTCCTAGCAAAAACGAAATGTATCAAATATATCCCAAGGTAGCAGTGAAGTTAAAACAAGGGTGCATGGACACAACATAAGCACGGTATCAACTTGAGGCAGTGACACAGTGTTTCCAAACAAGGCTACAGTAAAGCCCACTAATGGAGCTTTTTAATGGGGTTTTTAAATGCAATATATTTTCTTCTTTTTTAAATGAAGGGAAAAGAAAAGCTCTCACATTTCACAGATTACGCCATGTCTACAACAGGCTAAAGCATTGCAGAAGACTGCATTTAGTTCCAATGCACGTGATAAGGTCTATTACACACCTACAGCTGATCTGATATAGTTTGTCACGTCCAGCTTTTCCACCCCATGCCAACCCATCAATGGACCAGGGAATCCAGTTATCACACAGCTGTGTTACCTCAGTAAGTCACAACACGAAGCACAACTGTATTTAAAGCTGCTTTCTTAGTAGGAAAGCCTAGAAGAAATCTTTGGGTGCATGGAAGCAATCCTGTGCTTCAGTGTCAGCCCTCAAGGATGCTGTGTTGCAACACACAAGTCTCTCAAAAAGCTGAGCAGGGCACTTGGGCAATAGCAGAATTGCAAATACAGCATTTGACCTTCCTGCAATAACACCCACCCGGGAATGGTTTTCCTCCATAGAGCAGAAAGACTACCAAAATTAAACTTCCCATGTAGTCAGCCACAAACCAGAAATTCTAAGGGAGGAAAGTCCATTAAAGCAGCAATCACAAGTGGCTCACACACGCCTGAACACAAGTCCGTGTTAGCTGCAATATCTGAGACACAATCTTTCTTCCTCACACAACATGGCTACTTCTCACTCCGACTGATTCGGAAGAAGCCGAGGTGCTACACTGAAGCTGTAATATCCAACCTTTACTTGATATTTATCTCCAGGGCAGAAAATAATTGGATGTCACACCTACTAACTCAATTTCATTCTGCTAATTATTCTTTAGTGATATTTTTTTTTTCTTTTTCTCCCCTCACCACTGCATTTTGAATAGGATTAATGAAGTCACTGGTGAAATTATTTTGAAGACTATTGATCATATACATACAGTAACCACCCCCTCAATGTGTCTTCAGAAAAAAAAAGAAACAAGTACAAAAAAGAACCAGATCAAGTTCGGTATGTTTATATTGTAGTCTTCAGAGAATAAGATGTAAAGACTATCTCAATATTTAAATTTTTACTTTAAAAACACTTAAGACACAGTTATGCCATTCTTAAACCACAGTAAAGGATTAACTACTGATGTAAGCAACCAATAAGGCCACATCAATTCCAGAAAGTCCGTTCTTGTTTCTGTTGGTTTCCCTAGCGCTGCACAAGCTTCTACATAGGAAAGGTTTTTGTTCTTAGCCCTCAGTGTGCTTTTCCAAAAAGATCATAAAGGGTAAACACGAAAAATCTTTCATGTCTTGTTTCTGTTATTTAGAGAGTGTATTTACAGGAAAATATATTTATTACTAATGTTCTCTGCCAAATAAGTATTGGATTCAGGTTTTGAGAAGTAAGAATATGACTATTTTGTCAGTTAACCTGATGATCCAAAGCCTGAGCTGAGAGCAATGCAGATGGTATAACAAAGATAATTTGTTGTTCGTTGGTTTTGTTTGTTTGTTTAAAGGGAAGTTTTACAGAGAGTTATAACATAATAAATCTTTGCACAATTCTAATGTCAGTCCAATGCCTAAATGCTATAGCACGTTTAACATACACCTAAGTGCAAATCAGCTGATGCAACCCTGAACCCCAGAAGGACTGAAAAGCATAAAAACTAGCAAAATAAGCAGCAACATTGTATAAAAACTTGGTGGTATGAGTATGTGGATTTTCCTAAGGAGGGCTGATTGAAGAACGTAAGAAATGGCTCACATGATTTCACACGTTAGCACACGCAAAACATCCGTGCCCTAGAGATTTGCAATTACTCTATGTCATTATCCTTCAGAAGGGTGTGTCAGGGCAGCAGGATGAAGGGCTCCCAGGTGGCCTCTCCTGGCTACTGCATTTTGGTTTGGGGAGCCTCCGAGCACATTGAGCTGTGCAGAGCACGGGAGGGCAGGCAGCTGACACAAACTTCCCCGCTTCCCACTCCCTCTGTCCCCACGAGAGTCTCCTCTGCAGGACTGTCAGAGGCTGAGCCTTCCCAAGGAAAGCAGGGAGAACATACACAAACAGGCCTTGGAGGTGGTATAAAAATTCTTTTCTTTGGCACCAGTAAGATTCCACAGTATTTGCTGTTGCCCAAGAAGGCCCTGAAAACTCAATTGAAAACAAACCTAAAAACTGGGCACATAGGAGTGGAGTTTGGGGAACTGCTCTACCAGCCCTCCACTTTCTGCCACATTCCATATTTATATTTATATTTATTCCTTTTAAGCACCTTCACTATTCTAGTTTCTGTTATAATAAAACCACAGCTTTCAAGATCCACAGTTCTGATAGACGGATAGAAAGATTCCCCTTAAAATGCTGGCAGAGTGACAAAAAATATTACCTGCAAACTTTGGCCAACTCAGCATCCCATCTCACATTTACAGAGGTTCCAGTTATTAAAACATCACTATGAGATTAATACATGCATAAGAATTAAGGTTGTCTCTCTCAACATCAGTTCCAGGAGGTAACCACTTCATACAAAGGATTTATGTGGAGGTACCCTGGAGACTGTACACGAAACAGCAGCCGAAGGGACTGCTTTGTCAGCAGACAGCCCTGGCCCAGTAAGCCAGTGGCATCCTGCCAGAAAAACACCTGCCGACTGAATAACTTGCTATATAATATACAATACACACAGAGAGAAGAATAGAAAAACAAAACAATGACAACATTAATTACTCCAACAGCTCAATGACTCACGAGTGGGACAACGTTTATGCCAAGTTAACAGGTATTTCTTCCTGCTGGCTAATTCCAACATTTTGATCCTGCCATCAAAACAAGTTTCATTTCTCCCCACTAGCTTGTTCCCAGTATCCCAACTGCTCACAGAGGATGGTATCACTCAGCTGCATCGATCCGGTCCAGAGCACGATGGCTGTGATTTATTTCTTTAAAAACAGCACCACTGCTGAAACGGCTTCTCCTTCTCTTAACTACGGCAAAATCCTTCCTAACACATTTGAGCAGCATGTTTATTTCTTATTAGTACATTATGGTACACTCTCCCCTGCATTCCACAGCTCTAGTAACACAGAAAACACGGGGATTACCATACTGCAATTGCACTGTTCGTACAATCCAACAACCTATCTCCCCACACTGACCCACGTGTATGTATCATGAAATGGTAAGAGGATCTTTGAGTACTCTCACTCTTCAAATCAAGTTTCCTTCTACTCTTCAAAAAAAATCATAAAGCAATTGAAGTCACAAAGGACCAAGTTTAAACTCTCTTCTAAAACATAAGCTAGTATCAACTCAATTATCTCGTTAGCCGTACAAACACTCAATTCCCATTTTCAAACCTGCTATACCTACAGGCCTTAGCAACATTCTACAGGAACGTTCACATTCGATATTTCTTCTTTTTCCATTCTATTTCACCAGAGACACCTGCACCTAAGACTGTTTTGCAAATTAAGACAGAATTTTTTTCAGTACCTCATTTCCCAGTGTAAATCAACTCTAATATTGAGAAATAATAAATATTAGAAACATGCTGAAAATAAAATAAAAAAACCTGTAGCAATTTTATTTGCTATTTCAGCAAATTTCACTCTTAAATTGTGAACATGGTAGAAAGGACATGGACATAAAATGTTTTGCATAGAATAACTTCAAAAATATGCAAGGTATTTGTTTTTTTTTAGTGTTATCTAGTAACACAGACAAGTATTCTGTAATTCTTGGAAAGTATGAGAGAGACCTTGTGAAAACTAAGAGTCCATTTATCACAATGTTATTCAAAGTTAAATAACCAGAATTCTAGTTTTACAATCTTTCTTCATCATTTTAGACACCAAAATTATTAGCCATTGACTCTGGCCAATACTCTTTAAAAATATAGACTCCATAATTTAAGCTAATAACTACTATTTACTATTGCTGAGGTTTCTATAGTTACTCATGAAAGGGTCACAGCTCTCTGAAATACACGCAGTCTCTAATAATAAGCTCCACCATAGTACGCTGACAACCTTTAATGATTAATTAGACTAAGACCAGTTTCCTGGTAAAGCGCAGAATCCCACAGTACACTTGTTACCTACCGAAGCAGCAAACAAAACAACTAGAAGAAAATTGTGCCTTCAGATTGTAGCTTTGTGTTCCGTCAGGAGAAGCACCCCAGTTCCAGGAGTTCCTAAGCTAGCTGCAGACCCACTGTACCTCTCTCAATTGCTGTTGTCACATTGGCATTTTGATTTTCTATTTCTTGGGTTTTTTTACTTTGCTCTTAACTGAACAACACAGGGGATAATATAGAAAATTAATTACCATTAATGACTTCCAGATATTATATGGCAGTATTTGCTTGCAAAGAAAATGGAGAAGACTTGTAGAAAATATTTAGGGAGGCAGAATTTAAAAAAAAAAAATGCATTCAGGCTATAAATCCAACAGAATAACATTTTAAAACCATGAAATATAAGAAGTAGAACCACTTTGAATGTTAATGACCAATTCATTTATTTTCACCATGCCTCATGTGAGTAAAAGACCACTTTCATCTCCAAAACTCCCACTTTCAATTGCATTTGTTACATAACTAAATTTTGTGTTAACATGTCATTCCTGGAAAATGAAGCCCCTTGTTTCTCCAGGAACTAAAAATTTGCACCCCACTTAAAGGGCTTCACCCTTACACATGCCAGACTTCTGCCTACATGTGGATCAATCTGATCACTGAAGATACATTACAGATACGCACAGAGAAGTATATATTTATTTGAATATATATACACTGAGATATAGAATGTATTATTATACTTCTGCATTATTTGATATTGTCTCTACTATATCTCATACACATCGAGCTGCAATATATTGTATATCTAATATAATGTATTACATAGCTGTATTTATATCTACATAGGTATATATTAGCTATAATATACAATCATACAGTATAAATATTATATGTGTATTTATAGCTATTTTGTTTACTATATCTAATATAAATTATATATATAACTGTAAGAGGAGCTGCAGCAAGACAAGTGTGTTCTACTTTTGTGGTTTGATCCTAGAAACGAAATTATAGAGCTGCAAACAACATACATGCCTGGAAAAGGAATGCTAGTTGCAGTGAAGCTACACTTACCTGTTGCTGGATATTATCACCTTTATGGCTTCTCACACCTCCAGCAATGCAAGCATGCAATCAAGCCAAGGCCAAGAGAACTCTTTTGAATTTGAGGGGGGAGAAGGGCTGGTGTTTGTTTGGGGGGGGGCAGAGGAGAGTTGGGGGTGTTAGTTTGTTCTAGATTTTGGAGGCTTTCTGGTCTTTGTTTGGCTTGGAATTTTTAAAACAGTCACTTCAATGAGTGCTAGATATTTTTGGGGGTGTCTATTTCTTAAGTTGAAAGAGTACGGAGCTAGTTAAAAGGCTAAAAACACAACAAAACAACTTTTAACCTGTCAATACTATACCAATTTTGAAGCCAACAATAGTTAATTAATTCATTTCTTAAATCCTCTGGGATGAAGAGATAAGTTTGCTTTGCCTATGAATTGCTCTAAATATTAATTTTTGCTTGCCTACTGGGACTAAATCAAACACAGTTAAAATGGTTACTGTGGTTACAGCGATGGATCAAGAAAAAAAAATAGAGAAGTTATTTAACCCTCAAAATACAAATGAAAAGCCTGCAGGAAACAACAAAGCATTACTGGCATTTACACAATAAAGAAAAATACAGATCCACATTTCATGCAATTTCAGAAAAACAAGGTTCATGATCCCAAATCCCTGAGAGGCTGGGGTTTTTTTCTCCTCCAATACCTACTAAACACAAAACATTTACACTTTTTTTTTCCCAGAACATCGCCATAATTATTATAGCTGCTTTACAATCATTATAGAGCAAAACCAAAAACAAGTGTTTTACCAACTAGCAAGGGAAGGGAAGAGCAATGTCAAAATGGTTACATATTTTACCTAAAATATGGAGGGGGGTGAGAGGGGAGACATGGAACTCAGGACAGATACACTTTTTATGTTAATTTGCTAAAAGCAAAATAGTATTAGTACAATTTTCAAGTGAAATTGTACTCAAATTGTGTTATCACAAAAAAAAGGCCCATCTGAACAGCTCTGCAAGTTCAATGGCATTGCTCACACTAACAGCACTACAAGAGAACACCAGAAACCCACAGCTGTGAAGAGAGGTATAAAAAAAAAAACAAAAACAAAAACAAAAAACCAACAAACTTGAAATAGTATCCTTTCAAATCAAGCAGTCATATTTAATGGTTCTGTAACAAATTGTAATTAACCACTAAGCCACACTTAAGGGTGATAAGAGAAAAACTCTCTTATCACAGGGCTGGTTTCCTGGTAGCAATGCTGGCAAAAATCTTTTCTCCAGTTCCCAAAAAGAGCACAAGCTGCACATTGCCACGAGGGACACAGACACTCCAAAGCTGCTGAAGTGGTAGCAAACCCAATGAAATCAAAACAAGGGAGGAGGGAAAAACTGAGCTCCTTTTGAAATTGAAGCAATAAATCTGTAAAATACTGCTAGTATCTTAATAGCCAGTGCAGCAAAGACACGTAAGCGAGGCTGGGTTTTCTCATGCATGCAGACACAACTCAGCTATTCCTTGTGAGCACTATGGCTGCTCTCATCTACAAATCCTACCCAATTCTAGTTAGGTACTTAACAATAAATCTATTTTACGTTGTTTCATTTTTTATTCATGGCAATTTTTCCCCCTTGAACAAAAAAATCAAATCTTTATTACAAAGTGCAAAAATTTACAACCTGCCAAAAATTGTAAAATAGCTTTTTTTAAAACTAGAGTTTTTGTGTTTTCTGTGATGTGTTTTTGCTTTAGTTGTTATGGTTCAAGAAGTGGAAAATTATCATCCACTGCTTCTCATAGTAGATTGTGTTAATGAAATCATCATAGTCATTACTTCAGGGAAGAGTTGGAGGACCATGCAACTAATAGCCATACAATAAGCATGAAATAAATCCAAATACAGATAACCTCGTACATACACAAGGAATTTTCCTAAGATATTAAGAACATTTTCTATTGCATTCTTATTTTGAGGATATTAAAGTAGCAGCCCCCTTTTCCACTCGCCTGTAGAAAGTGAGGCTTCCAGCTAATACACATCTGTAGTTTGGCCAGATTCTCAGCTGGCCTCTTTCTCATGGAACCTTGCAGTTCCACACATGGAACAAGGCAGTCCAGGGAAGCACAAATATTTCAGTAAACTCCAGCCTTTCTAAGTTATATGCATCATCAGTCATGTGAGGCCAGAGCTTCAGGCAGCTATCTGCAAACAACCTATCCTCTGATTTGAACAGAGGTTCACCCAGCTCCTACCAAAATTCAGCCTTCCCCCTGCATGTAATAATCCAAGTATGTCACCTAATGTCTGCTTGTGGTTTATCATCATAACATAGTCTGATGCATCATGAAGCTTAAAAAATTCTCAATATGCTCTCAGAAGTTTACCCGCCTCATTAGTCTTTACTTTTTTAGCTCTGCAGACTATCAATGACAAAAAATATAAATTATTAAATGTAAGCTATAGAGGCTGTGGAATTAGACTTCAAGCCCATCTTTTTTATTGCCTTATTACATTGAGAACACCCTACTCTCAGACAGCTCTAGATAGCTCTGATTCTAACATTAATGTGCTTGTTCTGAAGATGAGCCTGCCTTCTCTTTTACTACTGTCTGAAGATATACATAAAACAAATTTTAGATACTGAAATACATTCCAATAAATGATTTCTAGTTTGCTAGTTTGGAGAGAGGAACAGATCCAGAAGTCTTTCATAAAGCAATACGGAAACAGTTCTAAATTCCAATAACATTTATCTTCCTTCTATCTCTGTCCTGCTGCACTGTTACATCTAAATCATTGTATTTTCCATCTGCCTAAAAGCATTTGAAGTTCTTCTGAGAAAAGACTTGGTGTCTTCAAGCAACTTGTAAAGTTCTGGGTCCCTCTGGACAGCACATTTTATGCATTTTATAGAAAAGAAAGGAAAATATGTAAATTACTTGAGATACTTTGTCTTTTTGCTCCTGGGTTCATTATTTATTGTATATTTAAGTGATGCCTAGGGAACACTAATAATAAATTGTTCACACTGCAGTAATACCTAGTATTGCTACACAACAGATACCATCCACAATACTCACCAGCCTGTTGAAATACCGTTAACCAGCTTATCTCCCAAGAAGGGCAGAGAGATGTATTCATTTTAGACCAGATATTTTACAGACACTGAACTATTTCTTTCATTATTAGTTTTTCTGCTGCCTCGGGACAACTGTCAAGAGTTCTTTCCACCTCTCGCTGCTTTTTCTAGAACTAAATACAACCTTTCAGTGCTTTTATTTTCAACAGAAATGGGAGTTTATAAAAATGGGAAAATACAAAGGAGAGCATTGCTGCTGTCATTTTGAAGCAGCCCAGCAGCGAAAGGGGTAGAGAAGCTGAGACTACTTGCAACATGGGTTTCTGATCCATTACTAGTCTAAGAGATTCACTGCATTACAGTAGGCAAAACAAACAGCCTCCCTTTCTATTCTTCCTCCACTAACACTGGCCTTCAAAGCCCTACATACAAAATAATATTTCCTATTGAATAGTTAGCCGTACCATTCAATAGAAAATATTTCCACTTGGTACAACAGACAAATTCCACTTCCAATCTTCTCTGCAAGAAATTAAGAGAACAACAGGACTTCAGTGATCTAAAAGTCCTTTCCATCACATCAATATTTTTTAATATAAATACAATATGGAACACTTCCAAGCTTTTCAACGTCTTTTTCAAAGATGGAGAAATCCCACATGAAACACAAAAGCAATCAACTGCTTTATCTCACAGAACTCTTTAATTGAAAAAGGAGATATGGTAACAGAAGTATTTTTAAGCATTAGTTACACAAGTGCTGACTCATAAGTCCACTATTGCAAGAGGCTTGGTCTAAAACAGGCTCTTACTGGGCTTTCATTTATGATAAATTTAATTAATTGTAAGCAATCCAAATGATTCTTATATCAAGTGCACACACACACAGAGGTATACTGAACAAAGAAGAGTATAATTCACAGCTCAGCAGTTTTAGACAAGTAGGACCAAAGATTATTAAGAAAAAAAAAAACCAACTCCTCAGGGACAGCAAAAAACACCAAATAACTTTGCCCAACGTCCTAAGATGGTGACTCAAGATAAGTGGAAGAGTTAGCATGAGAATAATATAACAGAATTGCTCCTAAAACTCATTTCATATTATTATTTAAAATATGACCCTAGGATTAAATCTTTGGATTTTACAAGTGCCTGCATTGAAGTTCATTGAAACAGGAATTTCTAGTTCCATGAAATCTGACATCTCTATTTTTTCTTGCAAAAAGAGGCAGACCTGGAATTCGCAGGATCCTTTGCCATTACTGTAAGGCTCTAAAGGAATAAATTGCTGACTTGTAGCATACTAATAACGGTCTTAAAGCTAAATAAGTCAAATGCTCTTGTTACCCATCATTCTGCTAAAGTGTTTTAAGCCACTTCATCCATAAACTGAATCAGTGAATGCTGTATAAGCCAAAAAATTCCTTTTTAAGCTAGTGTTCTTTAGACGTGTACCTGCATACATGTTACTAGTATCCTTGTGAGTGGACATGAGGAGAAAACAGCAAAGTGCTCAATGAAGTTACCAGGACATAGGGTCACTGAACAGGTAACAGTAGACAAGACCAAGAATGTAATGCTGACCGTCAGCGAGTCAGCCGACTCTTCCACCCAACAGCACTATGCTGCCCTCTACCATAAACAGAGTTTCCCAAAGCTACAATTAAGCCCAATTCATACTAGAAAGGCCAGAGCTACGAACTACTACTTCACTGGTAACTTCTAAAGCTCATGAAAATTAATTTGAAGGATGAAATTAATTATGAGCAACCCAAACATCAGTTAGCTTCTGTACAGAAGAGATCAAAGACCTTCATTAGCTCACTCATTTTCCTTGAAAGTTTTTAAGAAGTCTCTCCAGCAAATAACCCAAGTTCAGCATAATACAAATCCGCTTTAGTAACAAACTCCAATTAGGGGTCAAAAGTTCCATCTGATGACACTTTCAGTTAGGGCTATTAAGCGTTGAATGGACAGAATAACAGACTGCATTAGGCCAACAACACGTGATAAGCTAAAGGAGAGGCAGGAAGATCAACTAATATTAAAGGGTCTAAGAGAAGGAATTAAAAAAAAGGTTATTTCTAATTCAAAGGAGTTTGACATGCCCCTATTTTCAGCGGCAACACTTTCTTCCTCTGATCTGCAGATGAAAGGAGTATATATATGGAAGGAAGGGAAATCCAGAAGGAAAGGGAAAAAAATAAATCCACATAAGCAATTTTCTTACAGCATCTTTAAGCACTGACTTGAATTAGATAATTCTGCAAGAAACTACTCCGTTCTTCAGGCTTGGAAACATTCAATGGTGACTCTAAAACAAAAAGTGCTCATTCTGTCATATAAGAAAGGGAAAACACCAGATCAAACACAGAATAAAAGTTTAACCTGCTCATGACAGCATAGCAACACTCTACAAGGTAAACTTTAGCCCTTTTAGTTGTTTAGCCAGTTGTTTGTTTTAGTTGTTTTTTGTTTAGCCCAACTTTTAGTTGTTGTTTGGGTTTTTGTGTTTGGTTGTGTTGTTGCATTTTTTTAATTGAGAAAATTCAGGCAATTCCATCACAGGATACTCCTGTGATATATCCTAGCCGGACAGAGGCTTCCTACATGGCCAATAACACATCAATTGATATATCAGACCTTGTTAAAAAAGTAGTGTTTCCCTCTTTACCCACTGATGTCTTAAAACAATGTAAAGAACGTAATTCTCTGGCTGCTGCACAGCTAATGGGAGAAAAACTTGTCTCCCTGATGATTTTCAGGACTGCAATAAACCCCTTCAGAAGTCTCTGAAAGCACAGAAAGCATGTCTTGCAGTCAAATAACTTCAACTTGGACAGTACATCATCATTTACAGCTGACAGTACCAATTTTTATTAATACTACTTTCTCTAAAAATTAACGGAAAAATAAATATTAATATTTGCTTCTAGCTAATTGCCCAACTTATTTCATGTGATATAGGAAGATGGGCTTTAAGTAAGCTACCATTTGATTTCCAAGCTTCCATCAACTTCTTCACCTGTCAAAAAAAGTCAAGGAATTAGCAAAGCTATTTCACTGCTAACCTTGACTACACACAAGTTGAGGTATAACCCCAGAAGAGACCTCTCTGTTCCTCACAGTTAACAGGTAAGCAGAACCTTTTCAAGCGCTCAGGATTTTGCTTCCTGGGTGATGTTTGCCCGTTGAAATTTGCATTACTTCAGGACGAAGGTAGGAGTGACAAAGCTACTTTCAATTCCATTAAGTTTGTGTAATAAAAAACATTTTTGCACATTCCATTCTAGTAGGCAGTGACATTTATACCACTGCCTACCTTGTGAAAGGCCAACTGCAACAAAGGAGAAGGCAGGGGGACACAGAGAAAGGCCAGGACATGCCACGCAGACAAACACAGAACGTGGTGTATCACAGTGCTCTGGGAACAGCACAAGAAACTCTCTTCCATCCTTAGAACACAGAACAAAAAGGAGATACTACAATTTTAACAAGAGTGCTCCAGTTAATATTTCAATACAACTTTAGTTCTCCTGTCTGATCAGCTGGTTTCCCTGTTCAGGGAAAGAGCAAGGGTGAGATGAGAATATTTCAAAGTCCTAAAGATGCTATTTGATAAATCAAAACACAAAATAAAACTTGAAATCATGAGTTTTGTGCAGGGAGGGCCCTTCAGGTAGACATAGCAATAATTATCCCTGAGACCCAATTCTCAGACTTTAATGGTATTGCTGCTTAACAGTAGATAGGATAAGTGATTTCCATAGTAAGTGCACATTTGTGCCACTAACGAGAGAAGAATAAAATCATAAAAGCCTGAAAGCGATTATCCTACCAAGAGATACAAAGGTCTATCGCAGACTGATAAGCCCCTGGATGTTATGAACACTTCCTATCCTACAGGTTAACCTGGCGAAGACACCCAAGTGATTTTCTTTTCTTTTTTCCTCCTTTAGCTGAATTCGGTAAAGCAAAGAAAGGTTGTTTAACCCACTGCTTCCTAAGGAAGACAGACACAACTTTGGACCTAATAACAGATATCTTAATCACAAGGAAGCGTCTCCTCAATTTTTGGGAGCTAAGAAATACCACCGGTTTTGCAAATTCCTGCTCCCAGTGGAAGATGTATTTGAGTACAAATACAGAGCAAAATTGATTTAAAGAAAAAAGCATAAACCTTGACACAAAATTATTTAGCCTTACACCTTTTGTTTCTTCCAAGAGAAAAGATTGCATACATGACAGTTCGCTACTTTGACTAGTTCACCACCTCAAAATTGAAAAAAAAAAAAAAATGGAATGAGCATAAGACAACTGTATACACAACAGCTGACAGCAAGATACCACAGAAGAGCTTTTCCTATGAAAAATTAAGTCTCTCTCCCACTCTCCATGTGCATTGCTCTCCCAGTTCTCACACTCCTGTGCTTAAAAATAACATTAATAGACATTTTCAGTATTACAGAATTCTGAATAAACATTAAAATAACATTCCTGCTATTTAATTTCTAGAGCAAAATCCTTAAATGATAGGTACCTTTCAGTCATGCACTCTTACATTTAAAAAATGAAATTTGTTAATAGATAACGTACATAATATTATCATCCCTCCTGTGGAAAAAAACATAGCTGAATTCACCAGGAATTCATTATTCACATATATTGCTCCCACAGTAGAAAACTGTTCACGTAACCAGTTCTAACACTGTAGTAGGTTTTTCGCAAATATCCTCCAATCTGCATCAAGTCTTCCCACTTGTCCTAAAAAGTGTTTGGAAACCAGGGCCCATTAAGAACTAATTACCTCCTTTCTGAACACACACCCTTTTTTGAGCTCTCTCTTCAAGCATAGACAAGAGACACATGGCAAACAACTGAAAACTATGTTTGTGATTATAATAAACTCTTAAAAAAAAATAATTCCTATATTGTGACTCCTCTTTGCAACTCTGAATGTTCAAAAGTCAGGGAACAAATAAAAATGAAAAATCAGAATGATAAACCTGAATTCATGAGCAAAGTAAGGAGGTTGGTAAATACAATATGAATATGTTTTACAGATTGAAGAATTCAGGGAAAGCCTTTCTCGACAGCAAAGCACAGGAGGGGTCCAGGATATTTTCAGGGAAGTGGAACAGACCAGAGTTTAATTAAAACCCTGACCTATCAAAACCTTTCATAAACTCTACCAATTGTATTCCATGAGATCCACATGACCTAATTATAATCTCATTATAACCTGGTAAGCTTTGTTTGTACTAAAGATGAGATAAATAAGCAGCCCAAAATATACAGAACAACAACATTTAACACCCTACCTTACCAAAAGTTATCTGAAAGGCTTTCTGCTTTTTCTGTCTCCTCTGTTTCTCACAAAGATCCGGATGGAAGTGTCCAGATGCAATGGTATTTCTTAAACTGTTTTCTCATTAGGGCAGCATTACATACCATATATATTGGTTGGATATCATTTTTCTAGGCATGTTCATGCACCTCCACGAATACTGAGGCTATACACACTTACACATGAAAACTGTTATCAAGTTTAAATAAAAGTTACTGTTTGACTCATCACAGGTGTTGCTTCTAGATTCTGTGGAACTTGTTAAAAAAGGAAACAAAACAGCAGTATTTTCCCAGTCATGAAATGCTGGCTCTAAGAGGACAAAAAAAGGAACAATTTGCCATACAAATGTACCTGAGATGAAAGAGTAAAGAACAGTACATAAAGATTTCATATACGGCAGACAGAAGCCATTCCTAACTGATGGCTTACTCCTATTTTAGGCATGACCTCCATATGACTTACTGGGAACTTACAAAACAGAAGGGTAAAATCAACATATTTAAACATCATTCTAAAGGTGAAGACTCAAATGTTGAAGGTGAGCGGCAAGAATTCTATCAAAAACACGTTAAGAAAACTGCAATTCTTAAAACACATTGCATAAAGCAGACATCTTCCCTAAAGACAGAAATACCAGCATGAATCAATCACGTATCTGCTCCACCACCTTCTCCCTCCAACAAGTTTTGCCGTTTCATTTCACAGTAAGATATGTACTCTCCCATACTTTTGTTGTCTGAAATACTCTGATTTTTGTTATATGTGCTTAACACCACAGCCTGCTGTCAGCAGAAATCAAGACAGAACAGAGCAAGTTGTGCCTTCTGCAAGCCTGCTGCTTCTGAAAATAAGTTATTGTGACATGCCTCACGTGATTTTTCTTTTTTGCCTTCTCTTAAACTGGCTTATGTGCAAAATTAGACTGATGTTTAAACAGTGTCAGGCTGTCAGAGGGAGAAAACGACAGTGCTACTGTGACATGAAACATGACAAGAAGAAAGACTAATCACTTACTCGAAGTGAAAAGTTGAATACAGAACGCATAACCATGTGTCTCAAATTTTCTTAAAGTAGGTGAAAGACTGAATGCTGATCCCAAGATATGCTCCATAAATTCCAGTTAACTGAAAAAATTAGTTAATTATAACAACAAACATACTTCTAAAACAAAGATGATGCACTTGAAGGTAAAGAGTTCCCTAGGGCAAAAACATTTGCTTTGGGGTTAAAATTCATGTACATACACCTGAAACAAGTTAGCTTTCCACCCAGCACTGGAAAAAAATTTCCAAATAGGAAACAACTGTACTGAGAAGAAAGGAGCGGGTAAGAATTCAGCTGTAAATAAAGACAGAAAAAAAGCGCTATGGCTACAAAGTGTTTCAACTGTTTATTCCACTATTTTACATTAACTTAACTGTGGCAGGACATACACGTAAATATTTTTCACCTCCATTTCCATCAGATTTCCATTTCTCCCTGAAACACGTCCTACCGTTGGACAGCTTTCACAATGATTTCTCAGTTTCTCTGCAAATAGGTCATGCATTAGTTTACTTATTAGACACATCTGAAGACTGAAAAGGTTAGTCAGCACTGCTGTTAGTGAATAGCTTAACAAACTCTGCTGGGGAAGCAAAAAAGGGAAAAAGGAAAATATAAGCTAATTAACGTTAAATGTATCCATAATAATGCAATAAGTGATGATCACAATTTCATGATTAAGGATTTTTAATTTTTGAAGTGATAGGGTATTTTCTTCCTAACTAGCACACATTAATTTCTTCACTGGCACGAAAGATATAAAAGCATAGAAACATCAGGTAATTTACTCAAAAAAGATGCAGCAGAAACTAATGCAAAAATATTACCCCTTTGAACAGAAGGTTCTTGCCTCCCTGGCCCAAGCATATCTGAAAACTCCTTTATGTGCTCTGTAGTCAAACTGCTCTCTGAAAAATAGTTCCCTATCAAACCTTTTTCCCTTTCACACATTTCAACCCAATTAAAGACAAGAAAGATTAGTGTGAAACAGACAGTTAATTTTAGAAAATTTATGCATAGACCCAAATGTGTTTAATTACTTCACTATTTCCCACATGTAGGAAAATCATTTTTGAGTAGGCTGTAAAACAGTGTTTTAAAAAGTAAAATCAATGACAGGAGCAGTCCAGTACAGAGCTATCAAGCAGATACCAAATTAAAATTTAGCTTCTTAAACACTTATTTAATTTTTCATCAGATTTTTAAAGAAAACCACAAAACATACTCAAAATTGTTCACTTTTATATTTATCATGAGGACACTGTAAAACTCTAGGGACTTTAAGACACGATGAAACTCTCCTGTCCATTTCCTTCTGTCATTTTCCCTTCTCCCAAGAAAGAATAACATAGAAACAATTGCTGTGCTTGAGACAAAACAACCAAACAAAACCCTAGTTCAGTTTGCCCCCAGCCTGTACAGGTAAAAGGCAGCCATTCCACAAGAACGTTGCGAGGGGAATACAGCAGAGGAGTCCAAGCTAAAGGATGCACAGAAACCTCATTGCTCCTTCAGACCCCTATAAAACAGACCAAAACCATGCATACAGAAAAGTGTTCAAAGACTATTTTTTTTTTAATTACTTAGTTTTGCACCCAGCACAGCATCACTCATTCAGAAAGCCAGTGACAGATGACAAAGTCTTACAACTTTTGAACTGTTCAACAACAGAGTTGGGAGTTTTCACTGGGTTTGTTCTGGGAAAGAAAGAAGGAAAAGACGAGCAAGAAGGAGAAGATAGCCAAGCTCAAAGGGAAAAAATAGCACTTTTAAATAAGGTTTGTTGAGCCAGACACTTGACAACTGTGATTTGAAGGCTATGCATCCATGCTTTAGATTTCATATGGAACCAAACCTGTGAATGTCAAAATTCATATTATTTGTACCCAGAGAACTCCACATGAACTTTACCAGCTTCATCATCCATTTTCTCACAATGAAAGCATACATGCCATTTATTCTTGTACATATAAGCCTATGCAATCTCTTGAAGTTGCCTCAACTTTGCAGAAAAGGGAAAGAGCACTTAACAGCTGTTTAACACTTAAATGACCACGCTGAAATTACTGGGAACTGGGAGCTAGAGCACCTGGGGGCTCACTCTTCAGCCACGTATCATCAAGACAGTAGAAACTCCTATTTTGTTCTGTCCCCATCCTTTCTTAATTCACCACCAAAAATACTTCAGAAGCCTTCATTAGCACAAAGTTAGTCAGTTGCAACACAGCCCTTAAAAACTTTGAAAGTCACGTTGTGCACCGCTTCTTTGAAGACAATAGTCTATTTAAAGTCTATGGGAACAGGAGGATGTGCTGAGGTACAATGCACAGCACAAACAGCTGTCCAAAAGCAAAGAATCCATAGAGACTGTCTAAAGGCATGACAAACAAGGACCAACTGACTCAGTGTTCAAATGTTACCACATCTAGGAATCAAAAGGTTTCAATTCACCTTAAAAATGTCACCCTTTTCAAAAGGACCATCTATTGAGTTAGACCTTTTTTCCCAAGCATTTCTGTATTTTTCAAGTACAAACGATCTATTCATGTGTCATTTAAAAAGCTCCCTTAGTTGTTTATTCAGTTCCATTCCTACCTGAAGCAGAGGCTTTCAATTGACATATATAGCACAAACTCAAAACAATATATAATTACAAAGGAATTATACTATAAGCTACTGCAGACTGAATATCTTTCTCCAAAACACTGAAGTTCATCCAAATAGAGAAATGAAGAGATATTAACTTGTTAAAAAATCTGTTCCAAAAACACAAAAGACAACAGCATGTAAAAAATAAAAAGTATGTGATCACACTATTTAACTGTTAAATTTATTTACATTTTGCACTGCTGAAAGCTAATGCATGCAGTAACAAACAACTGAGCTAAGTATATTTTTTTGTAAAAGTCTTTTGCATTAACAACTGGGAAAAACAGCCTAGTATCTAACTAATAGAAAATGCAATTCTTGTACAAGTTAAATGACACGTCTCTTAGACCCACTATTAAAAAAAGAAAAAAAAACAACACAACTTTGTTTCAAGTTTCTCAATATTAGCAGGCTAACAAAACACCAGCTATTAGAAATAACAGAAAGTGCTGGATGAGTCCAAACCCATATTTTTTCTTTCTTCTCCTGAAAATGTCTAATTGCTTAAAACCGGTGCATTCATCATGCTGATTATTATTCTACCACTTAGCTGGGTTTTCAAGCCTTCTTTCACAAAATTTTCTTTTTGGGTACTTCATGTACAAACCGATTTTAAAATATAATGCACCATGCTTCTGCCAGAAGTACCATGTTAGTGGGTAACACAATGAGCTAATGACTGAAGGTGGCAAGAAATATGATTTCTCTAGCACTCAAATGTCACACACCAGGTTACAAAGGAGAGGGGGAGAGAACATGGGAGCAGCAACCAGCCGGAAGAGAAGACATGACAAGACAGCCCAAGCCATCCATATTAAGACACACAAAGCAACAGCACAAGCCTTGCCAGACCCTACTTTGTAACAAGTGACTTGATGACAATTTGGCAGCAGAGCTGATGTAGTTCAAAGACTTACAATGATGGACCAATGTACTCCAGTGAAATCTGTACTCTGACTTTAGATTTACAAGATAACAAAACCTTACCAACAATACTTAGCACTGCTAATTGCCCAGTACCATGCCAGTACCAAGAACAGGTCCCGCTGTAAGCTGCCCAGTGACAGGAAGAATAGTGGGACATCCACTAATAACGTACTGTACTGCTCACACCCACGCTGGAGATCTGCAGGTCTCGGGGAGGAAGCAAATAAAGGAGAGAATCCCTCTGCAGTGAAGATGATTTTGAAAAGGCTGCAATGCCTAGTGCCACTGGGACACTCTGTCTCCACAGCACCTTCACGGAACAGATACTGAAGGAAGAGTCAGGCTGGGGTAAGGGAAGACTCTAACACTAACACAGCTCCATGAAATCCTACAGATCCTTTGCGCAAGCCATTTAACAGTACGCTACCGTGTGTTGGTAACAGAGACTCAAATAGCATGGCTTACCACACCACTAGATAATCCATTCTCTAGGCTAAAGGTGTGCAAGATTCCAGTTGGCCTGCCATTTAACAGTACAAGGCCACTCTTTGGCCAGGTAACTGAAGTCTACAAAGCAGTGGCTTCTGCACAGTCTCCTGCCTGTATACGATTCCTCTTTCCTCAGCTCTCTGCAAGGCGGGCTGTCTCACGGCTTCTGTCCCACAGACATTTTCCTCCCTGCTTTACAAGGTCAGCAACTTGGCCACTACAAGACAATTGATACCTGATGCTTAGATCTGCCATTATTTCTTGAGCACGTACCTATCACAGTGCTGTGTTTGCCAAAGTCAGAAACACATCTCTGAAAAGTACTACCAGCAAGAACACAAACACATGAAGATGCACAGCTCCCAGCCGAGAGTCAGTGTGTAGTACCTATTTATTTGTTAGCAGAATATGAACCTGGAGCCTCCCTTTACCATCAGCAGTGCCCCTGTGCATAATGGGAGAGGACTCTGGCACACAGACCCACAGCCCAGCAGTTCTGTTTGTGGCCAACCTTCTCCATGCACAGCAAATTTTGTTATTACAAGCACTTCTGAACTGGCTGTGGCCATTTTCATAAACTGTTTGCCTCTCGCAATTGATTCAGCTCTACACCTACAGTCTTCCATAAAGCACAGGTGATGAGGTTTAATAAATCTGTTGTTTACGAAGTGCCAAAAAAAATAAATATATATATATTTAAGATGTTCCTTATGTGCTTCAGTACTTTGCCAAAATAAAGCAAATCTCAGCTTGGATAAGCAGTTGTTTGCCACCCTGACAGAGCCTCTCAGACTTTGTGTTAGACTTTATTAAAGAAATTGTCTTGTCTGCAATATGTTCATCAAACCAACTATACTGTATCTATTTTTCCTGGCAAGACAGCAGCTGGTAAACAAGGGAGTTAACATAAAATAAAATAATAGGAACAAGGAATGTGGTTTGCACATCTGGGAGTTCTCTGGAAAGCATGATTCAAAGGGATTTAGCAATAGTAACAGACCAAAGAGACTAGACCTTTTCCATGCTAGTAGTTTGTATCATAAGGATCATCTCATCTTTTAGCCTTTAGCTGCATAAAAGAGCAGAAAGTAGGTATATGATGTAATTAATATAATTTATAGTGTTAGTAAGATAAACAGAAGTATAATGCATACAGTTCTGAGTGTCGTACTAAAACACGTAGGGGTAAGTCTGTGTGTGAATGCACACACACAGAGAATGAAGAGAGAAACAGAAAACGTTTGGAGGCCAGAGTAGAGGGAAGCTCTCTGGTGAGCGATCCAAGGAGTTCAGCCCATTCAGCTTCTCCAGAGATGCAGAGCTGAGGACATTAACAAACATCTTTTCTCAGAACAAAAGTTTAGACAACACTTGCATATCAAACAAGAATCAACACTGAAAGCTTACATGGGACACATTCAAAGTGACAGTAAAGTAATCCATTTTGAAAAGTGGCAATAACCTGCCCTTTGCCCAGATTAACACATCCTTTTCCAAACCATAAAATGGGAATTGCCTGGTATTTGCATACTTTATATAGAAAGGGGTGTGGGGCTGGGAAGGTGGAACTGGAAAGCAAGTTTGTGTTTGTAAGATGATGATGTAGAGACTGAACACACTAAAATCATTCCAAATCTGCAAACCATTGTTCCCTAGGCCAGCTAAATAAGCCTTACTACTCACTCACATAATGCAGCAGTGGTTTGGGGTTTTTGCTTGGGGCTTTTTGTTGTTGGTTTATTTTTTCCTCTCTCCAAAAAGTCTAAAACCACAGATGTTACAATGAAGCCAGTAAGAAGGAGCTTCTCACAGGAGCCAAGACTAGCCAGAGCTACAGGAAAACAGATCAGGAATTACTAATTTAAAGGGGAGATAGGACATTGGGGAAGCCAGCTGTGTATTATCAGTCCACAGGCTGGTTTTACTAGTTATTGACACACACACACCAAAAAAAAAAACCAACCCACCAAACGTGTCTGGTGGGGTTTTTTTGTTTGTTTGGGTTTCTTTGGTGTTTTGTTATACTTTTTAAGAGGGTCAGTCACTTTTACCTTAAATACATCTTTTACCTAATATCTCAAACAGCTTTGTGCTAACTTCTCAAAATTTATTGCCAATGAAGAGTACCCTGTTTCATTACACTGTAGCTATCCTAGATCTGATACTGTCTGCACTTCGTCAATCACTTTTCAAACACTGAGTCATCCCTCATGAGAACAACAAAAACCTTAGGTTCCTGCGCCTAACCCAAGAAGAACTAAGAGACAAAGATCTGCTTTCATCCTCTAAATGCTAGGGATGTTCCACTCACCACCATCTCCACACGAGGCAAAGTTCTGTATCTTCTTACTAATTTCCCATAGGAAGTACATTAAATTGTTCAGGTATGTGTCAGAATGAGCAGTATTTAGCCTTCCTTGTAGGAGGCCCCTGTCAGAATAACAGGTCTAGTTCTAATCAAGACCTCAAGGTTCACCCTACCAGGCTGTCAGGTCACGCTGTACTGTATTAGTGTTCCTGCTTCCTTAAACTGAAAAGCATCAGTTTCCAGTCACACATAACATCTAGTCTTTCAGAACAGGTTTAGGCATATGAAGATCATTCCAGTGCTAAAAGCATTTGCTAGAGATTTTAAAATTACACCTTCTGTCAAGTGAAAGTACTTCTAGAAGTCTATATACTCTAGACTATCCATTAGCTGGCTAGCAAGTGGAAGTCACAGCACCACCAGCTATTAAGGCTGCCTGAAACCTCACAGCTTCAAAAAATAAAACACCATTAAGAACAGCTGTGTATTGCTTTGATAGGTTTCAACTGCTTGGGACAAGGGTTTGGGGGGTTTTTTGTTGTTATTTTTTTAATATCTAAAGGCATCCCAAGCTGATATTTTTTTTGGTAGGGTTTTAAACAAACCAGTTCAACTGACTCAGAATATCTTACCTAAACAGTTCAGATAAAAATATGAAGATAAATTAAAAAGAAGGAATGAGAGCTAGGTCAGACAGGAAGAGTAACATGCAGTCCTGACAATTAAAGACAGCAAGCAACAAAACATGAAGATCACAGGGGGCTAAAAGATGCTTTTGTTTTTCTTGGCAGAAAAGTAATCTAGTAGTTTTCTCTTCAAATACTTGCACTTTCAGAACAGTATATTAGAAATAAATAGCTCATAACCTTTAACGGATAGTTTGATTTTTGTCTGCATCAGATACAGTCAATAATGTGTCTTCCATTAACTGGAAAAAACTATTTCCCACTACTTGAAATTGTACTGCAGAATATACTCAGACAACTATGACAGTATTTCTAATGTGTTCACAGTATAACTCTGGGTTGTTTTTGTTTCTTAAGAGTAAGGGACATACTGGGGAAAAAGCCAAGTACTGGAAGTGCCAATAACACCCACCATTAACAATGCAATCAAATGTTAACACAAGGTAAAGATATTTCAAATGCTGTCTGTTATTTTTCCTCAGTTCTACCTTATACAATTTGAAGATATTTCAAGAATGTTTAAATTCTCAGGTATCCTCTACAAGAGTGGCTATTGTTACTAATTAAATAGCCAAAGGAAAAGGGGATAATTGGAAGATTTATTCATGTGCTTTACATGTTTGGGACAATTTTAAAAGGGACTGAATTACACCTTTTACTAAATTTTAGTTTCAAATTAATAAATAGGCCAGAAAACACACTTCTCCACATTTCCAAATTTCCAAAAGAGTTTCACAGCATATATTTTTCTCAGTATTAATATGAGAATACAGGCCTACATCTAGGATTAAATTATGTGCCATATTTTGGCTACCAGGAAGATAGACATAGTCATTCTCACTTCTCTTCTGCTACGAGGTCACCAGTCAGGTAAATCCACTACAACGTTTGTGCACATTCACTTTCAAGCCCTGTTCTACTACCAGAATATACGTAATTAAAGCAGATAAGCAAGCAACCCACAAACACCTTATAGCTAGTGCTTATAATGATCCAGATCATTCTGAACCTTTTGACATAACTCTCCCAACACCTGCTGACACATATGTACAATTTTGTTTTTTGAAACAGCCATTGATCAATTAAGTATCACAGCACAAGGATATTTGTTTCAGTCAGCCTACAATCTCTACTTACAGCTCTTATACTACTTTTAAAACCTTCGAACTGTAGAATTATTCATATCCTCATTATTTTTAATGAAGAAAAGCTGGGGTTCCAAATGCTGCAATTATCAGGTTTACTTTCCTATATGTGGCCAATCATCAAGTTTTCGAAACTTTGAAGTGACATGTATAATCAGCATAGCTACAAAACCCTTTATGCTGCACCAAAATCCTCCTCCAGACAATTTTTTCTTGTCCAAGTAGCCAAAAATAAACTCTTCTTCAATATTTTTGCCATCCTGAAAAAGACCTTGTTCATTGCCAGTCTCCATTTACATGAAGCAGTAAATAATTTTTTTAAAAAAAGCCCACACACCTCTCCTACAACCCAATCTCACTTAAAAGCTGTACCTGTGAGGCAGGACAAGAGGAGCTCATCCTACAGGCACCTTCTCCCAGGGGGAGCAGAGAGGACTCCGAGGACTCCAACACTAGCAAGCTAGGTACAGGAGTAACATTGCAAGTAGGAAGGTGCATAGAGTGGTATAGGATAGTTCTTAGAAATCTTAACATGTAGTAAATACTTATTCACATATTTCCTGCCAGCAACAACAAATGGAATTTCTTTTAATAGAGGATGATGATAAAAATTAGACTGTGAAATGGCAGCAAAATCTGAAACATGCGAGCTACTACAGCAAAGAGGGTCCAGTTCAATAAAGACACGCAGTGAAAGGAGTAAGAGACAGTCCTCATTTCCCAAGGACATTTTTTTTTATCCCATTCTGATGTACTCTTGCCTAGTAACACGCAATTTAAAACTAATGTTCTTTCTGTAGCTGTTACAAGCAAAGAACAGGAGCCTCAACTCCTTATATACCACAGTAGCACGACCTCTTGAACAACACCAGCACCACTACCTTCCCCCTACCCAGAACAACTGCTGCTTCTCACCTCTTTTGGCAGGCACATAGCCCACAAAAGGAATTACTTTGGGAAACTGTTCCATGTAACAACAAAGTTTTATGTTTGTGTCAGCCTGGCTTAAATGCAGATCGTTTCCTGTACAGTTCAAAGGGCAAGAGGACTGGGTGGAGACAGACAACACTATCTCTTCTGAAAGCAAATGAATACTTTGGCCAGCTCAAGGCTGCCAGAAAACCACAGCCAAAGCAAAACTAAGCCTAAGAAACATTCGCTGTTGTTCAGAGGCTATACTGGAAGCAGAGCCTTCACACACTGAAGTAAAAGCCCCTTTATAAGAGACACAGGCAACCTGCTGGCCTGTATAAGCAGAGCTGTACACAACTATCGCCATCTTCTCTTTCACACAGGAAGCCAGGACAGCATTAGAAAATGGTTACAGGGAAACAAGAACATGAACCACCCATGTAAGACAGTGAAGAGACCATATATAGTTACAAGTCCTTTGTTATATCTCAAGCCAGCTTTCTTGAGGGCTGGAAGGAACAGGGAAGGTTCCTGAAGAAGAGTTCTGACACCAAAAAAAGCCGTATCTTTGTATACTTTCATCTTCACAAAAGCAAAAAAATACTGGGGGGGTGTAGGAGGGCTACGAGGGGGTTTA
>NW_015090990.1:13866159-13907808 GCF_001431845.1 Calidris pugnax | reverse complement strand
GGGGAAGAAGAGGAGATGGGAAGAAAAAAAGCTTTTGCTGAAGTGCACTTCATATTTGATTTCTTAGAACTTTTCCACTTTGTGTTTATACATGAGACTCAACAGAATTCTAGCTGTGAAAGTATTACTCAAATTGTCAGTAAGTGGATGCTGCTACTATACAGAATAAAAAAATAGAAGCTGTCATCTAAAAGGAGAAATTAAAAGTTCTTCACCCCTTTATTCATCAGTTAGTACAAGCAGTTCACAGGGAGAGGGGACAGAAATAAGAACTACTGTTACGAGGACTATAAACAAGGCCAGTGGGTAGTTGAAGCTTCATATAGATCTGATAAACTTGAAACTAAAACATACATGGTAATCAAAGCTCCTCGCATAATACATTTCATACCTACCTTCAGCAGCTTGGCTTCAGCACTGCAAAGGTACAGGACACTTAGCTCCTGTTGCTGTATTGTTTGTTCATCTCATTATCATTATTCTAGTTTGAGCTATAGAAACTTCTTGATCATACAGGTTTTTTCCTTACATCTTTGATTGCTATGGGGTAGATATTAGATATAAATGAAAGTTTGGAAAAACCTTCCTTAAAGGCTGAACATAAAACGATGTAAGAAGAAACATGCCATCTAAGAAAAACTTTTCAGAAGTGTTAATATAAAATGCATTAGCACCATATGAAAGACTCCTCAGATTTTAAACATGTAAAACATTAAGATCAGGCACATCTCAGTACTCCGAAATTCAGTTCTTTGATTTCATATCAGTCAGTAATCTCTGTGTAGTCCCAGGAAAGCAAGCAATCATAACTTGAAAGTGCCACTAATACGACCTGGGTCAAGCTAAACCTGGCAGTTTAAGCTTAGGACCTCAATCAACAGGAAATGATGACATTTCTTCAGCGAAAGAAGATCAAGTCTTCATCTTCTCTAATGGAAGTTCTTCCAAGAAAATGATTAGCAACTTGATTGCATTAACTTGATTGCAAGATCTACCATAGTGTATTTTATTATCCTCTTGAGAATTATACCTTAAAAGTTAAAAATTCCCTGGAAAAAGTGTACCTTTTTTAATAAAAAACCCCACACTAATTACTATAATTACTGTAGCCTGCTGAATAATCATGTAAGAGTAGAACCTGAGTTCATCAAAGAGCTATTTTATTGGGAAGAACAAGGAAGACATGAAGTTGTTTTGTTAAAAAGAGAACAGTCACAAAAAAACCCATAGATTTAAAACAAGCCACTTCTAATTAATGAGAAATCATATACCACATGAAAAAAATACAACTTTGCAAAACAGTGGTATACAGCCATGCACTATTTTTATGACAGGAAGCCACATAAATGCGCATCTGCATACTTAATTGACTAGCTCTTCATGGATTTTTATCTTAAGTTTCGATTACTTCTTGTCTTCAATTCAATTTTCAAAACGCAACAGAAAAAGCACCCACAAGCGAAGCCTCCAACCCAGCTGAAATGTACATACATCAACTTCAGTAACTTGAAAAAGTTATTTTTTAGAATCACCCTTTGCCATCTGTTGTTTGCAGCTGACATTCCTTGTCATTTTTCTAACACAAAATAAATGTATTTTAAACATATGGGAAACAAAGGGTATTTTTTTATTCCCGAAGATTCAAATACAGTTATCAAGCATTTCTTTACCAGACATTTTGTTCCTACAGTTTCTTCTGGCTCAGGAAGCCAAGGTAACATTGACTGAGGAGCCTTGAACCAAACAACCTAGAGGCACCCTACAAGCCTTGAATTTTTTTTTCTCCAGTTTCAGCATTAGCTCCCAAAGATGGAGTGGTACATGAGAACCTCTCAGAAGTCGGCATTTCTCTGCTGCAGCTGCTCTCTGGCAACAGAGCCTGACCTAAAGTAACAGCAGAGAGCAGTGAAGTTTACAGCTGCACTCATAGCACACAGCCTCCACAAACTCAGACTTCTGATACCCAGATAGCTGTGTCCTCACTGTGACAACTCAGGTTGTCAACTACTGGACCAGCTGTTTCCAAGACAGGATGCTTCCTTCTCCACTGCAGCCCCTGCCTTTGGCACCAGCAACGGCAAGTGCCCTCTAAAATAATTTGTTTATATCTCCTTTGCTCTTCACGTCACTTCTTTCAAACTTGTCCAAAACAGTTTTAACAACAGGTAAATTTCAGTGATCCCTCAGATTCAGGCATCCCATGTTGATTCTCAAATCTGAGTGATTTGCAGAATCTCTCTTATTTTCAGATAAGATGGTGAAATTCTGAAAGCTGCAAAACCTTCAAGCCCAAAGGAAATATTGTTGACTTCTTTTAAATAGCCAACTTTCAGTGATATGAATAGGCAGTTCTCCCACTAAAAAGTAAGAGTGCAGGAATGAGCTAAACCCCAATAGAAAAAAATGAAGACACTCAGGTGGATATAAAATAATGGATGGATAATAAAATAAGAAGCATTAGCCCCTATTCAACAGCAAAAGTGAACTTAAGGAAATATCTGGCATCCTTTTGTCATTAGTAAGATTTGCCACACCAACGCAAAGTTAAGATAATCTTTATAAACTTTGGGGCACACGTTCCCCCTCCCAAAAGTTATCATGTTTTTAAAAAGAGGTTTTCATATTTCTGCCTCTCAAGCATCCATAGTAACTACTGTTGCAAAATGACCATGAAGCAAGCCGAGCCAATAATCAATACCTTTGTCACTCATCTTCCCCTCCTTACTGTCAACTATTCTTCCTCAATTTTGACTTCTGGATTAGCTGGCTTATCTCCTAGCAGGAAAGGAATAGTTAAAGACAAGGATGCAATTAATTGTCTGAATAAAGTTTGGGGTAATACAGCAAGAAATCAGACTAGTAGCACTACAACAGTGAGAAAAAACCTCTAACAGCATCATCAGAATAATAACTGGAAAAAAAAAAAAAGCAATGAAAGAACTGGTGCATGTGAAGCCAGCATTGAATGGATTCAGTCAAGGGCTTGTAGAAGGCAGCAGCACAACAATACATTCTCATGCTATAAAGTTCAGAATATTTTAACATTATTTTATTTTTTCAGCTAGACTGCTTGTTCCTGGATATCATTTCTTACAACAATGTCATTTCTTGTAACATTTTCCTCAATGCACACATGTATTTAAAGATATTTTTTTTTTTTCATTTGTGTTGGCTAATTAGCTGAACTGTAACTACATAGAAGCAGCATTGTACCTGAAACCTCAAACACACAATTGTGAATATAAGATTTTATTCTTTTTTTTTTTTACTTAAGTTGAACTATTGTTCCATCTGTCTTTGAAGAAAGAGAAGAAAAATAAAATCCCTGAAGACTTGAGTCTTCAGATTACTGCAACTTTATATTAATGCCATCTTTGCAGAATGATAACAGAATGAACACCAGGAAAGCATTAATACTGAAGAGAAGCAGGTTATGAACACAGTAAGACTTCTAGTTCTTTGCAGAAGATACTTCTGAACTCCCAAAAAGACAAAGGCATGTGCTCTTATTCATACATATTCTCTAAAGCTATTTACTGGATGAAAGGTATATCAAAGGACAGAGCTGTCTCTGTCCCTACAGCCTTTCACACACATCAGCCCACAAAGCAGGCACTAACTCACACTTACTTGGCACTTTTAGTATATGCCTACTTCTACAAAGCTGCCTCCCCAGCTGAAGCATGGGGCCAGTGCCCCTTTCCAACCTTTTGAAATCAAACTAAGGCAAGTTTTCTGTTAGGCTCAATATTGCATATACAAGGAAGCTGGCACATAATTGGTTTAAGTGTGCATTTTTACTAGCTATTTACATGGTATTTTCCTCAAACACGTCAACTGTGCCTTAAATAAAAGAAGAGTTGATGTCTCAAACCTGCAAACCTGCGCAGTATCTCCATTACAGTACATATTACAGTATCTCCATTGCAAAGGGAGAGTTCCAAAACACAAATCTCCAATTGTTTGCAACCGCTGACATATAAGTGAGATTTCTACCAGTATTCCAAAACTTCAAACAAGCTTCAACTTTCTGGAGGGAAGAGCTATGAGAATTTGAACAGACCATTACACAGGAGCTGTGTACCTATGAGAAGCAGCGCAAGCTCACTACACTGGAACAGCTTCCCAAAACGGTACCAGGGCCAACTGCAATCCTTGGGCCAGAACACAGTCACTTCTGAAAAGAAATGAAATACCAACACAAAACCTCACCTCCTTCACCGCTGCCTGACACAAAAAGGTATAACACAGTAGGTAGTTCTAATTACTCGTAACGAACTAGTTTTTGGAGCCCTCACTTGAAAACAGAACAAAAAGCCCCCTCTTCAACCCGTTTGCAATCAAAATAAGGGAAATAATAATCCAAGGCATATTATAAACCAAAGCATTTAAGAGCTTTATAGCAAGACAACCCACCAAATTATATTTCCACAGCAAGGTTACATTACTTTCACAATGCCTAGCACTCCCTTGGTAAACAGGAACACGTGTGTGCTTATATGCATTTAAGCACCAACACGTGTATACAGAATTCCAAGTACTTGTTACATCAAGGAAAGCCACTAAAAAGGAATAAGCATCATCCATCAGGTTTTGCTTACACAAAGAGATATTAAGCTCCTTTTCATCAGGACATTTAAGTGTCCATTCAACCCACCATTTGCGACCAGATGCACTTGGAATGACCTCCCTCCTTCCATCCCTCTCATTGTTTAAGGAACACAAACTCAAACAGCTTCAGTTGTCAGATCACCAATTAGCTGCACTACTTAGTGCTCAGATGACAAAACACATTTTCAGGTCAAGAGAAAGTGTTATGGATGTACAGCTGAATACTTTCCAAAACACAAGTGACCCAGGTCCCAAACCTTCTGCCTGATGTGTTTTTAAAACTCATATTTAAAATGCCAAAATACAAATCAGAGAGTAGAGGGATTAATAGAAAATCAAATTAGAAAAGCACAAATTTCAGATTTGCATGTATCTTACATAAAAAGGATTTTAATTCCAAAATCCCGCTGTTAGCATTTAAATAGGTAATCTTATTCCAGAACTACCAGGAATCTTATTAGTGTCACAGATCCACTGTCACGGTTAAGGTTTTTTTGGGGTTGGTTTTTTTTTTTTTAAATCTGAGAAAAGCAATGGAATACTTATCACAAACAGTAAAACTCTGGTGGTTTCAGATGTTTGGAGAAAGTTCAGAATTCACAGTTCAGAATGTTCAAATATAAACATTACACTGGAAAAACTAAAAGTTTGGAGTTCATGCGGTAAGAACCTTTATAACCCCATTTTCACTTTCATAGTAGGTAGAGCTGAAATAAGTAACCATTGTAGTTTGTTCCAAGACAATATCTATTTTAAGAAAAATTACATTACACAGTACTAAATACGTAAAAGCTTATCATTTTTCTAGGAGAAATAGGAGGTTAATTTATGCATACAGGCACTATGTTACGGCTCTAAATCTATAAAACTGAATTTTCTTTAATAAGCTAAGCAACATTTGACCAGGTGTCTGTTCTTAAAGCCATGAACTTATCTTGAAGCACACTGCTAGACCTGAAGTTTATTACAAGAATGTTTCCAGTAACCAGAAGCACATGATAGTGTAATTGCACACCCCGGAATGTAATACCACACTTTTAAAATGGTTATTTTAATGATTACGCTAATGAGTTCTGAACTTCCAACCTATGTGCATACAGTTTCATAATTACACAGCTTGAAACCCTCATCAGCAAATCCAAATGCTCCTGAAATCCAAATCATTTTATAATCTTGAATAATGCATGGCACCTCTGCAGCAAGAAATTAAAACAAATTTCATAAAAATGCAAAGCTTCATAATCTGTATTCTAAAAGAAACTGCATTACCAAAATAAAGTGTTGCTTAGTAAGTACTAATGATGGTGATTTTTTTTTTCCGCCTTCCCTCTGGTACTCACAGTTCAAATCCCACTTCAAAAATAAACAGACTAACTCCTATCAAAATATCCTTTTAGATATATATGGTGGCTCACAGCATACCCTACTACACAAGAGTGAAATCAGACATCTGTTTCCTAAACAAGCATTGGCTCAAAATGGCATAAAACCTTTTCTTCCTGAAAAGTGTGAAAACATATTTTTTAAAAATAGGCTGCAGCTTGACTGGCTTTCATACTATTTCATCAATAGCAAAAAAAAAATTTCCATCTTAGTTCATCAGAAGACCAGCAAATCAAGGTCTACAGCTTTTCCAGGAGACAGCCCCTCATGTCCCCAGTGCCTTTGTTTGTTTTTAAACTACAGGTAAAGCCTTGGTAAACTCAGAGGTTTTTATCAAGCATCAGCACCATCTTTTTGAACAAACTAAAAAGCCTGTGACTTAAGATGTGGGGGAAAGCCATCATCACAGTCAATGCAAAATGACAGACACTGTTTGATTGATTTTTCTTGTGTCTCGCATCTCCATATTTTAAGGTCCTGAAAAGGATAAAGTTAATTTTTAAAATATGCCATTTCTAATACTTCCCTTCCTTGTAGACACGTGATGCATAGCTAATTATTAGACACCTAAAGAATACTTATCCCTTGATAGAACAGAAGTTACATGGAGGTTTTATTCACAGAAGTGTTTATTCTTCCTATCTTCATCACCCAGAACAGGCTAAGAATATTTAAGTAAACCAAGACTGTTAGCAGTAACAGTTCATATCCCAAGAACTTTGATTATGTGAAATTACAACTGAAGCCTATTACAAATCATTTATACAAAGCAGAAACAAAATACTCCGAATCTAACAGATAAGAACCCTGTATCATGGAGGTTGTAATCATGCTATTCAGAATAAAAGTTAAATCTATTTTAATTTTTAACAACTTAGGATTTGAAAGATGAATTAATTTAGTTATCCTTTTTGTTAATCAAATTTTAAGATTTCCGCTCATCTGTACGATCTCATTACTGTAACCACAAAATATGAATGCAAAACCAGAAGCAGTAAGGCAGAATCACAGAGACAAATATCTACACATATTCTGGCAGAGATATCAACCACAGCCTGAAAATTATACTTAGAAAAAGGCATTAAAGCCAAATCAAAGAACAACAGCCCTTGCATACCAGTTTTGACAAATTTCTGCCACTTAATTTTTCCCAGCTTGAACATACCAAGCTTTTGATCTACTAATCCTTATTTTACCTCATTAGGACCAAGGAACTAAACATAAGAATTGGCTGCCTCTTTCAAACAAGGCATTCAAACTTACAGAATTATAACCAAGGCTCTGCCACAAGCACTAAGTATCAAAAGTTTGAAGCGTGTATTTGCTGCAACCAGTTTAACAAACAATGAAAGCACACACATTAAAACAATAACTTGGTCATGGTATTAATCAACTGTCACAAAACATTATATATCAATAAAACCCTAGTACAGAGCAAAATTCACCACCTTACAAAAAAATCCCAGCTATAATTATTTTTATTTGATGCATGCCAACTTTGGTGCAGATTTTGAGAGACACAGAGCATTTGAGTTATAATACACCAATTTAGACTATTCTATGTCCATTGTACTCTTAAAATGTTACCCTCACACTATAAGAAACTAACATCATTAAATTGCTTTCTTTGCTACCAGACATCTCTCACATACTTATTCTTTATATTGAGAGGATTTTTCTTTTTAAACTTCTTCAGGGAGAAGCTGACTAATATGCAACAACTTGTAGAGCAGCCTCCATAAAAAACCATATCAGCATGTACTTCAATAAGTAAAAATTCTCAGCTGTAACTAAGTCTTATATATCTTGCCTTTTTTTTTCCTAAACAAGAGTAATATACTGTTATACAACAAATTGAAGAAAAACCCCATTCTCATTCCAGTTATCAGAAAGTTACAAAACCCTAGAGAAAATACTAGAAAGCTCAATTACACAGAAGTCCAGAGTTTGACCCACATTTATCTAACTAAAGTATGCATTACTTGCATGGAACATATATCTTAGAATCAAGCCATACGGCAAAAAAAGCATGGTAAAGATCTGTAAAGCATGACTCAGGCTGTGCTGACCCACTGGAAAGTAATTTAAACAAAGCCACATTAAGGCCTCTGCCGCTATTTCACAGGGGAAGTTTTTAAAGCAGCAATGCTCTAACTCCCCATTATGAGAACTTCCCTCAGAATTCCACAGCTCTCTGTTTATTCTTTAAACTACTGAGATAGTTCCTGACCACTTGCCTCCTTATTTCAACATCATTTTCTTATTTTTCAGCCTGCTTGTATAAATAATTTTCCTTATCACCTCAGCTACTCTTCCCCCACATCTTCTCTACTTACCTAAAAGTTACTTCCGTTCTGATTTCTTTCTCCATTTCACAAGGAATTTGATGGTTGGAGGGAACAGAAACTCTTTAAAGGTAGAATTACTTCACTATAACTTTATTTAAATAAACATTGCACAGTAGAGCGTGTCATCACTTTTACAACCAGAGTGATAACCCTTCACAGAGGCAAACCCAGGTCAGAAAATCACTTCTGTGTAAGTGCTATATCCAGCCAGCCTGCACTCCCAGGGACTAAACCTGCCTGGGAACAACGGAGAAGTTCGGAATACACTTACAGAAAACATGCCTGTCAGGTACTTGGAGAGACATTTCCTTTGTACAATTACATCAATCTTGAAGTTTATATCCACCTCTGAATCCAAATGTTTTTGTCGTTTTGCTGAAACAACTGCTCCAAACCAGCCTCACTCTCACAATACTGTCACTGGAACTAAAAATACCTCCCAACAACTCTGACTGAAGTAAGCTTTAAAAGAGTTAGAATCCTCTACAGAAACAACTGCAGCCAGATCTTCAGCTTCTTATCAGGCGGACAGGCCCAATAACCATTTTGAACACCCAGCAGATGATCTCTCTAGCATTTGGAGACCTTCCAGGAGAATGTTTTCTCAGTATTGCATTTCTGCTAGTGAACTGAGAAGGAAGAAATCATTGATTTTGCTATTAAATATTTCAATAAAAGCTTAGCCAAAATAAGTATCTGAACTACACTTAATTGATACCACTTACTTAATATCATCATTAGAAACACTTAAATGACAATTACAGTCCCTACAAATCTTGAAAATGTCACTGCTTCAGCATTTTATTGATGTTGCTCTGTGTCCCTCAAAAGCTTCTGTTGCTGTTAAAAAAAAGGCACACATGTTCAGCATAGGAGATATCCAAGCAAAAACTATTTCTAAGACCATATGGGCACACTGCTATTTCAGTATCAGCGCAATGCCCGTCACAGTCACATACCATTTTTCCTTCCACTCCTTAAAAAAAAAAAAAACACAACAAAACAAAAAAACCAACAACGCCTAAACCAAACAACCCACAAGTAAACCAGAAAACACCCCCACAGTATACTTAAAGCAGTTACACTGCTAACAAACAAGTCTCTGAATAAGTTAAACATACATCACCTTCTAGGAAGACAAGCCTAGATCTTTTGCCAGCAGCACTGATAAGGAAATAGTGTCTTTACATAAATATTCAACAGCTTTGTTGGCCAAACTGCAGATACTACACTTTCAAGCATAATCTTACCAAAAATGGACACACACAAAGAGCCACCACCCTGGTAGAAGACCATCATCCCCTAGTTCAGAAGAGCTCTACTGATAAAAGCATTCCAGTAAGCATGTTTTGTTTGTATTTGATCCTATCGAAATATGGACATATATTAGGTTAGATAGAAACTGTAATTTCCCTGTAGACCTATCATATGTACCCATGTACCCAGAGAGCAGAATTGTTCTAATCTAAGAAGTTATTAACAGTTTAAACTTTCTTCCTATAAGCTAAGCAAGTTTTAACTTACCAACACAGGGCTTCATTACAACTTTTTAGGCTCCCCAGGTGTTTACGAGTATTTGAAAACATGACTCCATACAAAAGTCAGAGGGTAATGAGATGGGTAAGTTAAATTAATGCATTTAAGACGTGCCAAGCACAGGCTCAATGCAAGCAATGATGCAAACAGAAACGGTTTGTACTCATTTTTTGCACAGCATAGAAGTTTTCTTAGGGCATTTTCCTCCCCAAGGAAGAAAGTAATTTCTAGTGAGAGATCTGTTAAGAACAGCATACAAAAAGGTCTCATTTATAGCTTCAACATACTAAAAGCAGACAATTTAAATATCGTGGTTTTATTCAAATGACAAAATTTGGGGTTTTGAATTAATTAGATCTATCATTCAGAGTAATCAGGACATGAACCACTTGCTAGATAACTCAGTGAAAACTGATCTTAAAGCTAGCTTTGACATGTAATTCAGGCCACAGATTATTGCTGAGGTGGCAGCAGGAAGGGGGGTTCCCACCATAAAGAATTTCCAAAGCATTTTCACATGACACATGTTACCAAGCACATATTATACTAATTTAGATCTGTTTTATATGCAAGTAGAACAAGCCACCCTTTCCAACATGCATAACTGTGCAGTTGACAGCAATTAATTTCACACATTGTACTGCCTATTTACTGAGTTTTGATTAGTTTTGAGTTCAAGGGGAAAGCATGAAGTTAACATAAGCAGAGCTCAAAAACATTGCTGATCCCAGTAATGCCCATTATGTAACCCAGTGCCACCATTTCACAATGTTGGAAACCGAGCATTATATTCCATCTTTTTGTTCCCTCTCAATCGTTTACTGACCTACAGCAGCACTTTGCTGTTTACCTCAGCAGTAGCTGTGCTTCCTTAACAGTCTATTGTTAAGGACTGTCAAAAGCTTTTGAAATTCCAAATAAATTACATCTGATAGCTCTCTCTGATTCACTGTTTTGTTGCTACAGTGAAAGAACTTCAATAGATTAGCAAGCACATTTTCCTTTGAAGAAACTGTGCTAATTTACTGCTATCAAATTATGATCTAGAACAGATTAACCCTTAAAAAATGCATCAGCTCATTTCCTCTGCCACTAAAGAGGAGCTTGATGGTCAGCAATGCCAAACACACCTTTGGTGAAAGGCCCTGAGGTTAAGTGTTACACTTATTATTTTTTTTTTATAGATTGACTGATTTCATGAGAGCCTGCATTACTGTCTCAGATGCATAGGAAGGATGACAAGGACATGAGAGCAAAGCTGCAGCCTATTCATTTGTCACACATACAGATAATTATAGTCAAAGAGAAACAGTACACAGATAAATGCACCAAAAATTCTTTCATCTATTTAGGGCCTTCAAACACCAAATTAGATATCAGGTCTGTTAAAGCTAAATATCTCTTCCCCTTTTTGCATAAAAGATCCCCCAGCCTATATTCTCAGAGTGGAATAACACTGGTGAAGGCTCAAAGGCTAACAGGCCACAGTAAAACTATTAAAAATACATGTAAGCCTTTTACGGGGTTGGTTCTTTGTTATCAGATCATACCAAACATTGTAAGTAGGTAGTATTGACTAACTAATCCTTACAACTAAGCTCCTTACACAGAGCATGAAGGGGCTATGGCCCAACTCCACTCTCAAATGAAAGAATTATTGACTTCTCAACCAGCAGTCCCCTTAGATGATCACATGATTCTCGCCTAGTTTAATCAAAAAAACTGATTTGTCACTGCAGATGTAGTTGTTCAGCAAGTCTTACTTATCACTGTTTCACTAGGGCCTTCTGAAGAAGAGAAGATGGCAGCGATGCATCACATATAACTCAGATCACAGGAAGAGAAATCAAGATTTGCTGTATCCCAAGCCATCCCAAACCACTTCAGGGAGTAAGATCCTGGTTTCCTAGAGTTTTTCCTCAAGGTAGCCTCAGAACTACAGACCCCCTCCTAGCACTGTTAGAACATGCCTAAACCTACAGCTGTGTGTGAACTAGAAAATTCATCACCAACATACTCTGACAGTGACACCCATCAATAAAGTACATCAGAGGCTTCAGCAACATGTTAAGAATTGGACGATATAACAAATATTCTGCAAACTACTGCTTCTATTTGTCTAGCTGTTCCTGTATCAGCACTTCAAATAGAGGAAACCCCAGGTGGACATGGTTTTTTTATTAACTAATGAGACCAGTAATGCATTTCCCTTTGCTGCGTTATCTCATTTTATGACACCTTATGCTTATGGTCCTATGTTTTATATATAGCTCTTGTCAATCCTCAGAATCATAGAATGGTTAGAGTTGGAAGGAACCTTAAAGATTGAGTTCCAACCTCCCTGCCCTGGGCAGGGACACCTCCCATAGACCAGGTTGCTCAAAGCCCTGTCCAGCCTGGCCTTGAACACTTCCAGCGATGAGGCAGCCACAACTTCTCTAGGCAACCTGTTCCAGTGTCTCACCACCCTCACACTAAAGAATTTCTTCCTAAAATCTAATCTAAATCTACCTGCTTCCAGTTTAAAACCATTGACCCTCATCCTATCACTACACTCACTGATAAAGAGTCCCTCCCCATCTCTCCTGTAGGCCCCCTTTAGGCACTGGAGGGTCTCCCTGGAGCCTTCTGTTCTCCAAGCTGAAAAATCCCAACTCTCTCAGCCTGTCTTCATAGGAGAGGTGCTCCAGCCCTCTGATCATTTTCATGGCTGGACCCATTCTTTAGGCTCCAAACACTACTGGAAAAAAGTCTTAGGGTTTTTTTAAGTACACTTTTAGCAAACATGGACAAGCAAGAAATACAAGTTTGATAAAAAGAACATACACCAAACAGAACTCCATTGTTTCGAGAATTCCCACACAAACCACCATACAATAGGACCAAAGTACACCTTAGACAATTTTCTAAGGAACTGAGAAACAGCTTCCCATTAATCATAAGCAAAACATTGCACTTTGTATTAAGTCACTGAACAATCAACAGCATACAAAACTACCATTTCTGTTTGCAATACCCAAAATTACTGTTGAAGTCACCAAGTGTATGGCACAGTAAATATACACATCTATTTGTCTGAGAGTACAGGCATACCCCATGTTTAGATCTTCAGTTTCAAGTCACTAGCTATATTTTTTCCTCTGATTTTATGAGGAAAAAAGAAAGAGAAAAACAAACAAGTATTTTAAATTATACAACTCCTACTCTATGCTGAAATAAGTCACCAATAAGTTTCCCAAACCTAAATTTTCCTGATAATTAAAAAAAAAAAACCAAAAACATCAAAAGGGTTGTCTTTGCCACTATTTCTCTACCCAAGAAGGACACTATTTTATTTGCATTGAAGGTTAGAGACTCACCGCTTTTGAAATTATTAATTACCCTGCTTAGACTTTCCATAGCAAATCACAGAAACTCCTCCTGAAATTTAACACCGCTGAAGCAGCTGTTCTTGTCATCACAGGATTTGTCTGTTTATTTTGACGCACATTTTCAACCATGACATTTGAATGATTTTCCAAAACTTAATTTTAAGCAAAGTAAGAGATTACAAAAGATATTCTAAGTGGCGTAAAAAAAGATGTCTTGCAAAACTCATCTTCTTTCACCACTCTATTTTCATACAGCAATAAAAAGAAACACAGAACTGCTCAAAAAGGTTAAGCCCTAAATCAACTGTTAGGGTTCTCTGATGATCTTCATTGCTTTGGTCATGCTTGCCCACGCCATCTTCAGTTCTGCTCTAGAAACAGAGCATTACAGCACCTATGGGCAGATGTGTTTACTTTAAGAATATTTAACACCCACTTCACCTGCCAGATGTCCAAGAAATGAGAAAGTAGCTTTACTTATTTGAAAAGACACAGCAAAAAGCAAAAGTAGTATTTTCAATGCTCTACCTTGTCTTTGTCTTCCACAACATCTGCCAGCACATCATCTGGATCCAAGATTCCTCCATCTGTATATTCCAGGTGGTGAATATTTACCCAGGAAGTTGGATCCTGTAAGACAGACACAAGATTTCTTAACCTAACCCTGCATGGTTTTTGTGCCACCGGACAAAGCAGCTCTGTACCCCATCTGCTTCCCACCCATTTCCCTCTTTAATCACGAGGTAGAAGTTTGAAGTCACTCCCTAACATTGAAACAGAGACAGAAAGAAAGCTACACACACAGAACAAGACTTTACCTATAGAACACTAGGCAAAAGATATTTAAAGTGTACATTCCCATTGCCTTATCATACACTTGAATTCTTTATTTAAGTTAAACAGTTGATAGAAAATAAGGAGAAATTAAAATTAAAATAATTAAAAGAAAAAAATGTATTTTTTACAATAGTTTAAAGTTGGAATATTTGGATTACTATCAGCACATACACGTAAACATATGTATGGATATGCACCACTTGACATTTTGGAGGTGTATACATATATAAATATATGTATAAAAAATACCCATCATTTCTTTCTCTGAGGACATAGGTCAGGCTATTATCACAAAAAAACCCCACAACAAATTAATAGAATAAATGAATCACAGTTTGTTTTCATAAGTAAATGCTCTCAAAGTTGTGTACCATATTGACAGGGATCATATTAGTTTTTCAAAACTAATATTTTCTTCATATATTATTAACCACTTCACTTCAGGAACTGGGAGCTTAGCCATGACTCCACTGACCCTGAAGCCAAAAGGCTTATGGTACACTGCCCAACACAAATTCTCCCTGACATGAAATACATATCAGGGAGCAGACACATACCTGTAACACTGTCCCCAAACTGTAACAGCTACCTATGTACACGTAACTTCCAAGGGGGATAGGCTAAGTGGTAGTCATGTTTGAACTGCCTTAGTTAACATTTGAACATTCATCCCATTAGGGGCAGCTAGCGTGATTTAACAAACACACGGCAGCCCATCATGTCACAGCAACATGTTTGAGTATACTCTATGGTATCAACATTGATAAGTGTGGAATTGGCACATCTTCTACAGCACACTGAAGAAAGGAAACATGCCTGGTTAAGATCACAAAGCATACTTGAGTCCCCCAGGAAATATTATGGAGACTGGCCAAAATAAGCTAAAATTAAAGGTCAACAAACTGGCGTGCACACACGTAGCTTTGAGAAAGGTTTCAGAAGGGGACCAAGAAAGAAGAGCTCTGCTGATGTGCAATATGCAATACCAATGATTCTATTTATATTACGTCTGTATCTCCAATCCCTTCTTTCTTGTCAAATATAAATAGATCACAGTCCTCAGACGCAAAGTGAAGCACAACAGACCCACTATACAAACTAGCAAGATCCTTATCCTTAGTGTAGATATTCCCCATGTAATGAAGTCCCCAAGAAGTAGGGATATTCCACTCCAAATTTATTTGCAGGCTTTTTATAACTTTGGCCATCAGGCGACACAGACAGCAGATAATTCAGGACAATATCATCACAGGGATAGATGAGGATCAATTGGATTAGACTTCTATTTTACTGCATCGTCAATAGGCAGCAGTCAAAAAAACAAACAAACCAAAAAAAAACCTCACACTACAACAACCCCAGCATTACCAACAGGTCAGTCCATTATGCCACTACCAACTTTGGTGGTGAACTTTAAACAAAACATTTTTCCAATTCTGAGCCATCTAACATCCATAGTTCAGTTTCAGTTCTTCCACTGACACATACTTGTTTGGACTGGGATAGCGCTAGTTTTCTAGTAGCTTGCACGGTGCTGTGTTTTGGATTTGTGACCATAACAGTGTTGATAACACAGGGATGTTTTGCTGTCACTGAATAGTGCTTACACAGCATCAAAGGTTTCCCTGTTTCTCACACTGCCCCCGTAGTGAGTAGGCTGGGGATGCACAAGAAGCTGGGACAGGACACAGCCGGGTGGGCTGCCCCCCAACTGACCAAAGGGATATTCCCTACCCGTAACACTGTGCTCAGCAATAAAAGCTGGGGGAAGAGGAAGGAGGAGGAGGAGCAGAGCTGCGCACACAGATTTTGTTTTACCTATTAAATTTAAACCTTAAACTGTCTTTATCTCAGCCCATGAGTTTTCTATCTTGTACGCTTAGGATTCCCCTCCCCAGCCCACTGGGCAAGCAGTGAGCAAAGCTTAGCTGCCTTAGGTTAACACACAGCCTTTTCACCCCTTGCACTTGTCTGAAGTTTAAGTATATCTAAGGCACAGTATGGCTGAATGATGACCATCCAATAAAGCATAAAAGTATCTTTATTTGTAACACATCAATCTGATCTGCAATTTACCTCTAACTACAGTTATTTCATTTCACACTGAAACCACCCATTTGTGAAATAGCAAATGTGTTTGCTCATTCTAGGTATTAGGTGTTCAAAATTACAAAATTTAAGAAAATCAGTTAACATGCTTTTGTCTCTGCAAAGTGATGAAATGTAGAGAACTATTACAGCTCAAAGCTCTATTCTAAAGCTCATGATTTAAGTATTTTTACCATAAGCACAAAATTCTAAGATGAAAAAGCAGTGAGGAAACATAGCCAGCAACAAGCAAGCATGTTAACTTACATCAAACTATTTACCTAATGCAGAAACCTTGTGAAAGATCGTCACTTGACCCTAGCAATAAACTTACAAAATATGATTCTCTCAAACTGGAATGCATCAGTAGCTACAGATATTCCTCCTGAACCTTTAAACTAATGCAATTACAGAAGGTTTCCATAGTTAGTAACTCTAAAACAGCATACTTGAAAACCACTCGTCTTAATTAGATAAACTTCTGCAGCTAACATCTTTGTCTGAAGATTAAAACCTGTTACAGGTATTATGTTGTTTAAGTGTCCAGTGGACAGAATACAGTTGACATGGAAAAAAAAATAAACAGCTAGTTGGACTATTTTGCTCTCAATGTTCATTTCTATTTGTGATTCAGTAGCTGCACCAACCCAGATGTGTCATTGAAAAAGAAACAAAGGAGTGTAAAAGCTCCACTGTCCCAGAAGAATGCAGCAAGTTGGCAAGAAGCAAGCTCAAAACACACAGTTTAGGGTAAACCACATTAAGCTTAACGAATTCTTAACCTTTTTACTTCGGGCTACAACAAATACAGTAATGTAATGGCTTTGTTATTGGCCATATCAAGATAAAGCAGTCTCAAAATCAGTCTGAGAAAACCAACAATGCCGTTCCTCACCAATCTTTTGGAGCAAGTGCAGCACACATTAGATTATTTAAAAGAAAGAAATGACAATTCACACTGAAATACAAGAACTGAAACAGAACAGGATTCACATAATTTCCTTAGCAGAAAAATACTTCTTCACAGTTTAGGCACCGCTCCCACACACACTATGACCTTTTGATCCCAAGGACTCCCTGGTTACAGTAACCGCCAGAGACTACAACAAGATTGAACACTTGCTGCCTCAGAAATACAAATGTGAAACTGGCTTCCATTAACCAGAACTTCATCCCTGAAAGTTTGAAAAAAAAAAATAACCAACCACTAAGCACAGAGAGAGAGAGGCTTTTTAAAGACTTGTTTGATGAAGCAAATAGTAACTACTGCTAGATAGTCTAGGTGGAGGAAATTCCCTGTGCAGAGTCACAGAAGTAACAACAGTTCATCTGACCAGCAAAATCACTCACCCATTCAATGTCAGAGAACACTTTCTGTTCTTTGGATGAACTCCAAACACAGGATACAAAGTGTCTATATTAAAAAAACTAAAATCTATATAGCAATTTCTTCTGTGCTTCTTTACTCCCACCAGGAGTCCAGTCAGCTTCAATAAATAAAGCACCAATATTTTAGCGAACTCACCATATAGAACAAGCCATTAACTACCAGCGGATGTAAGAACTGATGATCTTAAGTCCCTCATCTACGTGACAAGTAGGGGATAGGATAGTAACAGGAGAAAAAAGGATGTATATGCATGGACATACACAAACTCAGGTTTTCCACGTTATTTAGAGCTCAAAAGGAGTGGAACAGGTCTGAAAAAAACTCCAAAACTATAGTACATTCAAGACAGAATAACCATCGGAAAAATTGAAAATTTCCTTAGAAAGGGATGTTCTTACTTTATCTTACTAAAACATAAGAAACTTAACAACAATCACCAAGAGCATCAAGAACACTTCTGGTTTCCATATATTCTAGAGCCACTAGGCAGGAGACTGCATTTCCAAAGTAACAGGGTAACTTATAAAATATATCACTGGAGTACTTGCAAAACAGACAGCTTTTCTGTTTCTACAGTCTTTTCTGAAATGTCACAAAGGGAAGTCAGAACCCAGTAACACCAGTAACTGAAGAAATGGTAGGCTGTTGCAATGTTACACGTGTGAAGGGTTGATCCCAGCTTGCATATGTTTGCTTCAATGAAATAACACTTCTTACCTGTTTAAAGTAGAAAATTCTGGATTTTTAAGTTCATAAACAATACATGGTAAGATTACACTTATCCCATTTTTGCTAAGGGAAGGGATTAATTAAGGACATAAAGTATAAGAATTGTATTGCAAAATGCTATAACCACCTTTTTTTTTTTCCTCTTTTTTTTTTTTTTAACAGAAAGGTTTAGTCTTCTAGTTTGTGAGATTGAAGTCCTCTTATAATGAGTGACAGTGTCTAGAATCATTCCTCCCAATATCTTCTTAACTGCTATATCACTGGAAGTTCACATGCTCAAAAAGAAAGAATTAAGTATGAAAACCAAAAGAATGAGTCTCTTGTAAAATTAAAACACTAATGGCAGCCTGGAAGCTCTGGGAAGCTTTCAAGTATAGTTACTGTCTTCTATCTGTGCTCCTAAATGCTCTCCTACTAGCAAGGTCATTTAGGAGAAAACATATCTACAGATTTTTTTCAAAACGGTTCCAAAAAATCCTAACAGCACAAGTGGAGAGAAGTTCTCTTCCAGCACAGCATAACACCCTTATGAAGGAGCTTAGCTGAAGTATAAAACAGAAACAGCTACATATGTAAAGAAGTGTGAAAGTTACCTGGTATAATACATACCAGCACTTCCCAAATGAATATTGAACAGTTACTCTAACATGCATTTTACCTTAGGGCTGCAAGTCATGTTTGTGTTTAACATCAAGCCACTTAAAAGCTGTTTATCATCATTTCCTTTATGTGTGGGAGAACACTTTAGGAATTACTATGCAAATATTTACCAAATGTTAAATTAAAGCCAGGTCACATGAATGCACAAGTGGATGTAGGCAGAGAAGTGCCATAAATTAAAAAAAGTGGTTTTGACATTCATGTTGTCACAGAATCCTAACTTAACTGTTGCCACCTACTGCAACACCTTCAGCATTCAAATAGGCTAAAATAGGTTCAAGAATTCTTCTACGCATTTTCAAACACACATTCAAGTGGAAGACCAGTCTATAAATAAGACACTCCCATTTATTATTATTTATATACATCTATAGACACACATTTTTAATTCATCAAAAACTTGGCACACCATCTTGATTCCTTTTCTTCCAAACTCAAATAGGAAAGTGTCAGCCTACTTTTCTGAAAACCAAAGCAACATGTTTTATAAATGTTGCATTTTATTGTTTGCTGCTGTTATTTGTTCTGCCGTGCAGAATGCATAAAATTAATTGCAAACTCTATTCTAGAATTTCCAATTTAAATATGGTGAAGATAGGATGCACTGAAAAATTCAGAAGTAGGAATGACTTACGAAGACTCCTCCCCACAACTGCTTCTCAGGCTGATATTTTAGAAGCACCTCCACATTATTGCTTCACTAGAGCAAATAGACTTCAATGAAATATAGCATGAAAAAGGATGCATTTTTTAAAAAATGGAAGTCACATTTGCCTGTTCCATATCCACTGCAACAGAATAAATGCGAAATCAAAGTTAGGGGGAAGGATTGGACTCTGGCTACATTGTGGGTTTTAAAATCTTATTTTACATTGTCTAAATGAGAGAAAACAATCTCAACATATTTCCTAATGAAGGGAATATTTTAAGTTAAGGTCAGTAAGAAAGCTATATTCTGCCATGTAATTATTCTTAGATTGCATATTGCAATGTGATCTATTACCTCCCAATATATAAGAAGTATTTAGTGATTTCTATAAGCATTCTAAGGCTACATGATATATCATTAGCCACAGCCAATGGCACCAAATATTAGTTACTCTCGAACCACAGCTTGCAGAGCTGACTACAAAAAGGGAGCTGGAGAAGAACAGATGGATGAGATTGGTCATAGTCTCAAACTTCATCTCTAAATACTTGTCAACATTTATGACCAAATTAGAAGAGCATCTAGCGTTTTTTCTCTGTTTACCATAGCCACCTCCAAACAAGCCTGAAGTGGTACTTCTAATCAGACTGCATTTCAGCTGCCAGCAACTGGGCTGCCATCAACAGCTGTAGCAGAGGTGGGGCTCTGGTTTTATGGGAACATAAACACTGAGCTCCCAAAAAAATCAACAGCTGATCATGAAGCAAATGTTTGCACACTACATATTCTCACTGCTGGTTGTTAAGTATTCCTCGGTCACTGCAGAGAGACTTCTCAAGAATCATCTAAAGCTGAATTATTAGATCTCAGCAACAACACAAGGTACAAGCACTTGAACATCCTTACACAACCTAAGAGAAACCCTAATAAAAATGTATCACACCCCATCACCCTAGCAGGCAAAGAACTATGTTCATACATGTGAAGACATCTGAAGTAGTAGAACTGTGTAATTTCTGTAACAATATTGTATGTTGCAGAGATAAGATTTTTATGGAATAAAAGCAAACACAAGAAGTTTCTGTAAAAAAACAGCTTTCTGCACAAGAGCTGTCTGTTCCAGACCTTTACTGAATGTAACAGAACTTAGCACTGACCGGATCCAAATAAGCCTCCCTATATGAAGGCCAGCTGAGTATAAATTAGGTCTTCATTTCACAAACTTCCAAAAATAAAGAAAAGGCAACATTTAGGTTTCACTGCTCAGGAAGCTTCCAGGGTTTAGTTTGCATTACAATACAGGATAAATTACAAGCCCACATTTCCAGGTATCACTGTTGAAAATAAATCCTAACTTGGAATTAATTATGCAGTTGAACTGTACAGCTATACAGACAGTGTAAAATTAAACAAGACATTTTAAATCATTTCTAGCTGGAAGTTCAAGAGGAGTGGAAACCTTCAAGATAATACAAGGAATAGAAACACATTACATCACCGCAAGATAGTAAAGATTCCTCATGTATTTCATAGTATTGTTGTTCACCAAAACTCGGAATCTGCTTGCATTAGAAGTTAAAATGCTTTAATATACTAGACAGAAGATAAAACTTCTTTATAGCCTTCCACCAGCTGAAGTGACACACATTCTCTCAAGGCAGTAATATTTAAGAAAAAGATCTATACTGATTGAGCTCAAAGACAGAAATTAAAGTTGAGGGCAAAGGACAGAAGATAGTCTACTCAAAGAAACTGCTTTTAAGCATCCAGCAATAAAACTATGGAAAACACAGAAGACCAGAAATACAGTAGAAATAGTCCTAGAAAGGTGACTGTAAAAGGTGCTTCCTAATCTACCTTCCAGATAAAACAAAGTACTATAAAAATAAAGTCACATGAAAAAGGATCTTAAAAGCGGAATTCTATCTTGACTGGGAGGTGATGGAGAATAAAAAGAATTTCTCCCAAGCAATCAAATCTCTGAGTACAACCAAGACAAAGTTCTTCACTTTTAACAGTAAATTTAGCAGGGCTGACTAACAAGCTTTCAACTTCTGCACCAAAACGTAACTTTGCCTCCCTTTCCATAGTATTCGCAACTAGCATGGGCTTTTTCATTTCAGCTGATACAGTTACAGGCCTGTAGCCCTGAAACTGTTCTTTACCATAAGCTGTAAAGTGAAGCAAACAAGAAATTTAAAAAAAAAAAAAAAAACAACCCAAAACAACCCCACAATATTGGCAGTGACACGATTCTCAGCAGAGTTTGCATCTGTCAGCTTCCCACTAGGAAAGCATTTGCCAATGAAGAGCCCCACCTCAGAGCTGTAACACTCCTAACTCAGCAAGAGCTGCTCTCTCACATTTCCCTTTCTGCAAAAAGAGGTCCGATTAAACAAACTACTTGAGTAAATGCGTTTTAAATTATAGGCTGTATCATATGACTGCAACACATTTAAGCACACAGCTGAAGTAATCACAAGATCCTAAACATTTCATCAGGCTAAAACAGGACACCACCGCCTGCTGTGTGAGGAACTCTTAAAATGAGTTTCCACCTAACAATAACTGAAGCAATCTTAGACCAATTACCTCAACAAAATTAAAGGACTACCAGATTACAACATAACTATTGAGCATGTTATCATTTTATAAATACTATCAGCTAACTCCTATCTAAAATTTCTCCTTAGTAAGCCCCCCCCCTTATTAATTAACATTCAACAGTCACAGTGAACTATCTCCAAGTTGACTTCAGACTCTCAAAACAAACAAAAATTTCTAAGTATCTGCATAAGGAACATACAGGAAATATAGTAAATGAAAAATCCTTAAATCAGTACATTTCTTTTAAAAAAGCAAAGCATTACCTGCAAATGAGCACTAAGGATCATCTTTGCATGAAGATTAAAAATACGTAAACCACAAAAAAAAAACCTTAACTTCTCAAAAGATCAAAATATTAGTGCAGAAGGACACACTTAATCTGCTCATGCCTAGTTTATGTCAGCTTATGTGTCCTGATTTCAATACTGTAAATTAAACTGGAAGTCACAGGGAGTAAATAATATATTCATGATGCTTTGTTTCTGGCCAAAGCACATATTTTGATTTTTCAGAGACATTAAGAAGTTTTCTTCACACAGTAAGACAACATAAATGAAATTTTACTCCTCCTAACAGGAATAAATTAAACATTTGAGTATAAGCTGAACCAAATACTTTTTTCAAAACAACACAATTTGCCCTACTGTTTAGAAGATCTGCTTTTATAACTATAGCAGAGAAAGCTATCCCATGTAAACAATGAAATTTTTAAAAAGAAATTTCAAAGTCTTATTTTATGTATTTTATACACGCACACTAAAATTTTGTTTAGATTCATTCACTGTAGATTTCAAGACTGGTTGCCTGTTATCCTTTTCCCAATGTTTTTTTATCCGAAGTCATCATTGGATGTGATGCGATATAGGCAAATTACAGGCAATTACAACTAGGAAACAAGTCCAAGGGGAAAAAAAAAAAAAATTACATAAGGTCACTAAGTAGCTGATTTTAAAAGTTTCCGTCTTTGAATGTGCTAAAAACCTGATGTCAAAACAAGGACTCTAATCAGATCAGGTCAGTACAGAAACAGATTTATCTTTGTCACTAAGGTTGGTTTTATCTCAGCACATCTGCAGTTCTTGTGAAGTCTGCTCACACTGTTTGCCTTGCTGGCTCTTAAGGATCAGAGTGGAAAGAGCAAAACAAACAAAGACAACCAAACAGTTCATGCATAAGGCCTGTGGAGTACCACAGACTTGTGACAGAAAAACTGTTACCCATCTGGCAAAGGGCAGAAAAATCTTCCCCTGTTTTTCTTTGAAGTCAAGGGGACAACTGAGTGAAGGCAGACACAGCCAACAACCAGAAAGCACAGTTTCATTTTAGTCTTTGGAATGAGACTAACACAACGTAAGCACAGCTCACTATGAGCTTTATATTTAATATACTAAATGGTCAAAAAAATCACTAGTAAATACCAAAGAGCCTAAAAGATTTCTTGATCTTTGGTTATCTTCAAATTACTATGCTCTGAGAAACTAATAGGACTAGATACTACTAAGTCAAAACACACCAGCAAGGACTGATTCACTTGCTGTCTTCACAGCACCATACACCAATGAAACTCATCCCTTTCCCATCCTTCTTCTCCTCCTCCTTTTTCTGATTCATTTTCATGTACAATTAACACATTCTGTTCTTTTGAGTAAATGGAAAACCAAAGTTTTACAAGTGCTAACAGCCACCTCCCTACAGCAAGACCAGCTTGGACATCAGAGAGCCTCCACCTCGGGTGGTCTCTCAAGGTGAAAATGCTTGCTACAAGCAACCTGAGATACAGGTGATATACATGTCACCATCATCTCAGTTTCATTTTTTAAAAATGTCCCAGTTCACATTTTAAGATAATGTTCCCACTCTGAGCTACTGGAAGACAAGCAATAGAACACAAACACACTGAAAATTCTTCAGACAGGTCACAAAGCATGGCAAAGTGAGCACAGGTTTCCTCCACACGCATCACTCAACACCTGCATATGGTAGACCACAGCAGAGGGAAGGACAGTCAATTTCTTCTGTCCCCAGAGACAGTGTTTGCAAACAGGGATTAGAGTATTTCTTGTTCTTTAGTCATCTTTAAATGATTATGTTTTGAGAAATTAATAGGACTATGTACTAATAAACAGAAAGTGTTTGCATTTTTCACAAGGCAGCGAAGATAATTATTCATCTCCCCTAGTGAACTCCACTATCACTAGAGAGCAGAAAGGAGAATAATTTGGTTTATCACCACAGTTGAGTATGTAGGGGTAAAAAAATACCCATCTCCCACATTAGGTCTGAAGAGGAAAACAGAAAAAAACCACAGAGATATCCCTACCGTGGAATTCCCAACAGTCCGACAGTCAGAGCACAGATACATAAATCCAAAATGACCCAGAACATTGTAGATTACACTCAAACTTTGATTTGATTTGCAGCACTGGAACCCTTCAAAAATAAGAGTGTTTTGATTTTACACCGAATCTGAATGTGAATGAGAACCACTCTCTGAATATTATCAGAGTAAAATATGATGTAAAGAATACATCAGTAGAGGGATCACATAGCCCACCTTTACATTACCCTCCAACATCTGACATTTTAGAATATTTCAGTGAAGAATAAGTATGCAAAACCAGAACAGGCAAAGATAGTTGGAGACATGCATTTAAACAAAGAGGTCACCCAATGCACTTGCAACAACTACAAAACAACTCCCTTTAAAGCCTCAACTGAAACTAGAGTGCACCGTATGTCAGGCTCTGAATCCAAGATAACTATATAACTCCCAAGAACGCGAGTGTAAATTGATCTTCAATTATAATCTAAGAATATCCTTTAGCTCATCATGCCCGTTAGACTAGCTTGCTTCAACAATGTAGAAACACAAAAAGACTCACCCCTACTTAAGTTAACACAACAGCTCTAAGTAAAACCACAACAGTGTCCCAAGTTCTGTGTCAAATATTAGCTACAACATTCAGAATAGCATTGTTATGCTAATAAGCAAACTGCTACACAGCTACAGGCACCCAACAAGTAAGTAATCAGCATTGAGTCTGGCTTTTTGTTTGGTATCTGACAGTAACTCTGAGGGGGTTGAGGGACCACACTCATCATCTCTTAAAATCCAACTTGAAGTGCGCATTCAGAACTATAAAGCTACTCCTTCAAATTGCCACCTATTTTTCACACAGAAATAAGGAGGGGGGGGGGGGGGGGGGGGATGAAACCTTTAAGAAATTAAGTTTTTGCCAACTAAAACTGAAAATACCTTAAATGCACACCATTCAATACCACTACAGATTACAGCCAGCCCGGGTTTTTGTTAATTCACGCAACTCAGTTTGTAACAAACTCAGCACTGAAAATCTTGAACAAAATATGATAAATCTACAATAACAGCAGCCACCACTTCAGTCTTGCATCTAGAAACTATCTAAGATTATTTTATTTACAAATGTTTGGGCCTTTGATAAAGTGATTAATGTATTTGCAGCTGACACAGGACTGCTAATCAGAAGCAGATGGGAGTTTCAAACACGTGATTGAGTAACAGCAGACTCTGAACTACAAAACAGAACACAAGTGCTTGTAAGACAATGCAGATCAGGTATGCTAAAATCCTGTCAAATCTTATAACGTAACCCGAGCTTTAGACAAAGCTCAAGTAAGAAAAAATAGTAGTAAATTACAGAAGTATACCCTTAATTCCACTCAGAAAACCATTACATACTTTTGGAAGAAAAAAAAATCCTCTCCCTCAATCATTGAAAGTATTTCACATATTTCAGAGAAAATCATAGCACTTTTTTTTGCTGCAGTGCCATCCTGTTTCCTGCATGGATCAACCATTGAGCAGAGGTTGGGGAAGAATTTTGCCAGAAGACTGGCAGACTTGCACTGTCATTAAGGCCAGTCAGACCCCAGACCACCACTGTCTTCCCACACTTCCAAGGCCAGTGCACTGCAGCAATGGCACCAGTTCCCACCAGTGCCACTTGCCGTATCAACCCTAACCAGTTCTCTCCACGCTCTCTGTCAACCCACCAGCAGTTACAGTTCATCTATAGATGAACTGTAGATGAACTATAGATTCATGTCAGTTAAAGAGGCCTAAGAGTTTCTTTTTCCTCACTCAGAAGACAGAGAAAATACGTGACAGTACATTTGGTCACTGCCCTCCAAAATAGAGCCATTAGCTACTCTTGCAGGCCCCAGTGCTAGAAAGACGCTGAGACAGCTGTAGTAGTTATAAATATCCAAAGCATTAGAAGTATTTGAAGATGTAAGCTGAGCCACTTTGAGGCAGAAATTCCTTACAGGAGAAAGAAAAAACAAACAAACAAACAAAGGTGGTGGTGGAAATTAACAGATCAACTAGGAACTGGACACGTGGAGAAGGAAATAAAGGATTTTCAACCATACAGCAGCAAGGTCCATAACAGATGAAGCTGTTACACACCACTTTGTTCTTACATGAAATGCTAAATTAACCAGCTTCCCTCCTCCTTTTACTTCTCAGTAGCAAAAATGACTGGGTCAAGAATGTTCCGAAGGTACAACTAACAGGCAAGCGCTACCTAATTCCATAAAGATTAGACAGCTTCACTGGTTCTGGCTATTGTTTGAAAGAAAATGAGCAGGCAGTTTAAAAAGTAATAAAAATATTTACCAGCATTATATTATACCATGGGAATTTTAATATCATCTCTCACGTTTTGTGTTACATTAATAATATTGTACTGTGATAATATAAATTTTATTAAGTTTTAGTATTTGACTTCTGAGATACGGCAAATACACCTGGTGAATAGTCAAAACAACCTCTACCTCTAATCATATTGGCAAAGCTAAGTGACAGAACTGGATGAAACCCAAACAAAGACAAACTCTCACTCCCAAGATCAACTCCCACCTTCACCTCACTGAAAATACAGAACATGCCAGAACTTACACATCATCAAAACTTTTTGCCATATGCCTAACCACATCTCATGAAGTGGATTTTAGTCAGACAGAAGACAAAGAAAAGAATGAGGTTATACACTCTTTCATTGAAATTCAATACCACTATTGTGCAGAAGGGTTCCTTCTGCCCTGCCACTTATCCCAAAGCTCAAAAAGAACTGCATTCCCTGCTCCTTCAAATATCTTCAGGAAAACAGAATCACAGAAGAGTTGGGAATGAACATCTTCAGAGATTTAAAGGAAAAGAGAAGGTGGCAAAGCAGAATGAAAGTCACTGCAAAACAGCTAACAGACAGGTAAGGACAGCATTCAGCTCAAATGGAGAGATGGAAAATGACACCTGAGGCACACGTTCCAGTTACTGTTTTGTGGCAACTTTCTCAAACCCTCTGACCACAAATTTCGTTTTAGAACTTGCAGGAGGACCACACGGAAACTTTCCTTACACAATTTTAATCCAGTCAGTCCAACCACACAAAAAACTTCAAATGAAAACCACAGCTGGTAAGCAAACTTGATTAAATGCTGAATTTGCATATATTTTGAGTCCCGAGATGCCATTACAACCTTCCTTTTTCATTTGCAGTTTGATGCCATCCATCACTCATGCAGATGAGTCCAATTTACTTTTCAGTCAGCTACCTCATTCATTTTCTTTGGGCTCCACGACTGTATCCACATACATTGGCTCCAAATATTATGCCATACTCAAGCACCTACAGAAGCATTGTAAAATTAAACAAAGAGCTATTGGAAATGCCTACAGCAAATAGGACATACCAGAGCCATTATTCACAAGAACGCTCAAGGCTAAGGAATGCTTTATCACAATGCACTGTCAATAGGACTTCCAGTGTAACGTTACCTTCTCATTAAGAGAGGTGATTATATCTCAGTTTCTCAACTCACATACACAAACATCGGTAGAGAGCCGGCCACTGACAAGTTCAGCCAGAAGCTGCTGAAGGCTTTTCAGCAAAGTAATTGGATCTACTTTCACTAAATTTTATCACTACATGTGGTGCCTGAAAAAGGAAACCAGCATATCCAATGAAGCAGTTGATTCTCTTTTTTAAATGGCTTTAAGGAAACAGCCATTGTCAGTTAATAGAAAAAATGATAACATCAGAATTTGCTGGTATAATGGTCACATAAGGCAAGTGATTTGGCCTTCTACAGAACCTGCAACAGCTTTGGCTGCATTATTAGAGGTATCTCTTACACAAACTAAGAAACTGGGCTCTAAACCAAAAAACAACAAGAAAAAAGCCTGAAAATTCATTAAGTGACCTTAAGCAAGATAACAACAGTATTAAATAGTTTGATCATTAAACTGTAGCCTGTATCTGTGAGTATTAACTCCTATTTATCTAAAATCACCACATAAAAAGTATCATTCACACTTATAGTTTAAAAACAAAATCCAGCTTTTTTCTTCCCAATTAAAAGAAAATCCTTCCTACAAAGCCTCTTCTATCAAACATTTTCCCTCTCAGATTGCAGGAAAAAAAATTTCACTAACAAAAACCAGTAGTGTGAAATTTATCATGCACAAGGCATTTCAAAATTGAAATAACTACAACCTATTTCAGAACAACTACTGTCTGCAACGTGGTACATGGCGCTAAGACCTGCACTGTCAATCTGCTTATGAACACTAACATCCTGGATTTTACTATACCATTAAGTTGGGATGTTTTTTTTGCTCTAAAATTCCTATTGATAAGCCAAACAGTTAATCTCTAAACACACAATGCATAAAAGGGATCATTTCAAACCAGAAAAATGGAAGACACTTATAATCACCACAGCATTCACATTTGAATGACAGCTAAACATAAAGACACATCAAGCATTCAGCCATCTGGAAAGAAGCTGGTATTTTTTTCATATTGTCTATTCTCAAACCTTTAAGGCAAGAGTCAGAGGTTGACCAAGACTTCCATTTAGTGAGATGCTCATTTCATATCTACAGCCATTAATGAACTGCAGTATGAACAATAAGCCAGACTCCTCCACTTTCTCTGAATTCAAAAGAGGGTTGTGTCATACCAAGACAAACAATGTGTGTACACTGCCAGATGTATGTTAGATTTGGAACATCTGAAGTTACCAAAAAAGACCCACCTAGTGTTGTCTTAGTGTCTTTGAATACGACTTATTTAATAAAATGATGATAGCAGTGAATATACATTTTGTTCTTCCAGACTAGAAAGAATATGATGGCAACATACATAACTGCAAAATTCATGATATATTAAAAAAAAAAAAAAATCACAGTGAAAGTAGGTATTCAGCCTCTATTCCAAGTTAAATGGTAGTGAACATTGCTGCAGCAAAACAAACAAAAACACCACACTGCACCTACAGCTAACAGAGACCTGAGACAAGGAGAGCAAGGAGAAGGATGACAGTCCAACTTTAGCACTACATTTTTAATGCTACATGAAAGGTCTAATAAGAAAAAGCACTGCATGTAAAAAGTAAACCATCTACTCCTTTCAGTTTCTGACTTGCTGCAATTACTCCCCCACAACACACCAAATCTAATTTAAATAGAAGATGGCCAAACCAACATTTTTCCAGACTCAAGGATTAAGGGGTCAACACTGGCATGCTCCCATCTGATCCATCTTACTTCAAGTGGAAGTATGTGAAAAGGATAAGAGCTTAGAGCAATTTTGTTCTGTTGACAGTTTTGAAAAATAAGTGGATTGAATACAATAGTAATCATATGGAGGAAAAAATCCTCAGAAGCAATATATTTAAAACACACAGGCCATGAGTGTTGCTTCAAGCATTTCTGATTTATGTTGGCTATTTTGAGCAAAAATTAATTCTTAATTTTACTATCTGGAAAGCCAATGGAGTGGTTTCTATGAGGGTTTTTTAGGTAAAGTTAGTATCTCCCACCAGTCAGCAGTCGAATAAGAGCTATCCAAATAACTGCTGCTGAAACTTTAACACAGAAGACTTCTCTGGATTTTCAAGTGCTAATCTTCTTGCCTAACATACCGAAGCCATCATTTATCATTGACAAGACAGACCCTAATGTTAGATTATAATGTTACATTACATTTTTTCCTCCAGAAGCAAACGCCTTTTTTTCCCAAAAAATACCCATTTATCTTCCTCCGCACAGCAGTCTAAATAATGCCTGCATCATGACTGCGACTACGTAAATGTTGGTCTTTATGCACAAAGTCAAAAAGTCAATGAACCTTTTTCTTTTTGTTGCTCAACACAACTATTTCAGGTTTCTTCAGAGAGTTTTCTTTTTGTAGCTTGTAATACCAGGAACTCCTGAAACATTTGTTCAGAATACATTCATTACAGCCAGCAGGGGAAAAATAATTGTGAATTGGCAGCAGCTAGGTCTTTGAAATGAGCCTAATTCTGTGGGAGCTGAGCACATTAACTCCCTTCACTCCTTGAAAAACTGTAGCAAGTCTTTCTACCCCACACAAGACACAGAAGATTCAATTCAAGGAAGCAATCTCCTTTCCAATCTTCTATTCTTTGGACAGACAAAGAACAGGTTGAGGTGCCAGAAGCAGAAAATGACAGCCAAATTTCCAACATCAACTAAAAAAAAAATATATGCCATATTTATTAAAAAAGGCAACTGCTAGAAACACACTTCTGCAAAATATGCCAATAAAGTAAATTTTATATTCGTATATTGTTGTAAGCCATCCTACAGAAGGGGAAGGGGGGACAGCCCAGAGGAAGAGACAAAGACAAGTTCTGTAGAGAATCTCAGTAGGGTGAGTAAACTAAAGAATATATAATTGAACTCCATAAGTTAAAGCAAAGTATACCACATTTTTGGCACACTAGAGCATACCAGATATTTCCTCAAATTTGGAAGTTCTTACTCAGTATGAAATAAACCAGCTTGTAAAAGTAATCCAAGAGATTGCTGACAACGCCTGACTGTAGGTAATGATTTTATTTATTAGAAAAAATGGTTATACATTAACAAAAATCATTGTTATAGCCAACAACTTTTTAAGTCTATGTCAGTGGGAGGAATGTGGTTTAAAAGCAAACTGCATTTTCATAGCATTCCCAGTATATAGACATTTCATTGATGCAATAATGCATTTGCCTCATTTTTCCTGCAAGCTTAACAAATACTGTTTGGCTTTTTTCTACATTCTAACCCTCTGGAATCTATTCTAAGAAAAAAAAAACCCTTCCTCTATGACTTTTGGTTTTCATACAAGCTTTCATAAAGACTAACAGTTCAATAAAAAGCAACATAATTAATAAGAATTTCTTTAGGAAAATAAGTAGTTAAAGACTTCAACATTCTTTATTTTAAAAGCAGAAGCTTGTTTCAGTTTAAAAAAAAATATGTACAGATGAGATGCAGTACAATCATCCAATTTACTGATGAAAAGTAGCCTGTGATGACACAGGCTAGAAAATCAACAGAGGAAGATACCCACTTGGATTTGTCCCGGAGAGACTGAGCAACAGTTTTCACTACACACCTGTATAGGCTTTACTACCCATGAAAGAGAAAAGGTATGACAACTAAGCCTTTCAAGGCTTAAACTGCTGCTAAATGGCAATCTAACCTTGCCATCTGATCTTGCCAAGATCAGATTTGTAGAACTCCCGATTTACTTCTATTTTTAGAATAGCTACAGACACACTGTCACAAGTAGCAGTGTTTATTGCTTCCCCTACTTCTGCACTACTGTAGCTGTCCCATCTTTGTGGTGCTTGAGTGCTAGAGTAAATCCAACAAAAATTCTGAGATGAGAACCCTCCATTCAAACCCTTACTGAGCTAGTTAAGAAAGCCTTATAGAAAAGGTTACAGCTGGCAGAATGAGAGTTTCAATAGCTGATCAACCAGGGATCCACAGGAATGGACCTCTAGACAGGAGTTGCAGGGTTAGGCAGCACACGCAATTCTGACAAGCTATGGAGAAAGAAGCTAGTTACATAGAGTTCCAGGTCACATATTCTCTTCCTTATTCATAAAACTCACTTACAAAAGGTCTACATCCAAATCAGCCTACAGCCAACACTTTCACTAACAACAGTCTTAAGCCTTAAGTTTGCAATCTGGTCTCACTTTCTGGCTTGTGCTCAGAAATGCAAAAAGTTGGCAAGCAGAGAAAGCTTTCTAATACACAAAATACTATCCATCAATTTCATCACCAAACAATTATCACTGGTGATTATTAAAAATATTACCATAGTCAGTTTAGGCAAAGGTCACAGCAGACAAACGGTGCCAGGAAGAACTGCATTTAACAAAAAGAACACCTGACCAACAGGAACTGAAGTGAATGGTACCTACATTCAGTAGTAGTTAAGACTCCTTAAACCATAGAAAAATGGTAGAATTATACTCCAAACCCTCTACATGAAATTCTGACCTTATCACTACTAATAACATCCAGCACTGCAAAATTAACAAAAGAAAACAGAACAAAAACAAGAAGAAAAGAAAGAAGAAAAAAAGGCTAGGAAGGACTATATGCCCTCAAAACTTCTAGTTTGAGCAGAAGCATAAAAAAGGAGCTACCTCTATATGGACATCACTGACATTTATAAAGATACATTTAATTAAAGTCAGCTCCATAGACATACCAGCCAAGAGAACAGTTGCAGAGCAGGTACATGCATCTTTTCAACCAGTCACCTTGTGCAGCAGCTAGAAATCACTGTCTACCTACTGGAAGGGCAGAAAATTGCAATAGTAGCTTTCAGGGAAACGTGAAAACATGAACTAGTTTACCACCACCTTTCACAGGTTGGAAGGCATAAATCCACGCCCAAATTAAAAGAAATAATCCTCAACTGTAGGGTGGTCTACAGCTGAGTGCTCAAGGTCCATTCCCAAGTTCAGTCCCAGGACAAATCCACAACATACAGTGGATTAACCCATCAGGATTTAGGACTTGTCTCTCCTTTCAAGGTCCAAATAGAGACATGCTGAATTCTAACCTCTTTGGAGCTGAAACTAGTCTTAGTTGACCTGCACACTGACACCTAAATTAAAAGAAAGAGGAGATGATTAGATCAAGTAATTTTTTCTCTTCTCAGGAAAATCTATAACTTAGATATGCAGGTTTTCCAATAAAGGTCAGCTCAGCTGCTGATGGATTGATGAGAATGAGATAATGTCTTCTGTAACAATGTGAAGGTCTTCTAAGGTTTTAGGGAAAAGAGATGAACAGAGGAGCTAATTAGTCAAAGAAAAAAAATAAAGCCAGAGTTTTCCAGGAATGCAGGTCTTGGAACTTCTTTGGATTGTATCAAATTCTCCTTTAGTCTAAGCACTCCATTTTCTTCTACTGATTGAGAAATTACTGCATTTTTTTAAAGGGAAATGATAGGGAGGGTGCATGATAAGATTCACCAATTGCTGCTATTTTGTTGGGAATCTGGAAAACATTCTATCAGATAAGCTGTACTGCAAAACCATTTGGCTCAATGGACCCTCATCTTTGAGGTCGATTCCCTAGCCAGAAAAAGAGAGCCCAAACAGAGCCAGCTGTTAGTCTCTACCCATCAGACTGAATTCTGCAATTCCAAATACCAGTCTTTGTTAGCTACAATCATTCATCTTCCTCCCTATCTACCATTCATACAAATGGTATCCTTATCACCAGCTGTAAGAATCATGTTCATTCAAGCATTCTGTAGTTTTCTTTTTCAGACATGAAATAACCAATAAAGAAAAGCATTGAAGTAAGAGGTCTCACTGCGGCAATAAATGCTGCCAGTGCATCCTAATGAAACCAGCGAGCAACTTTTCTAAACCTCCCAATTCAGGAGCATTCCCAAGAGCAAATCTGAGCACTGGAGTAGTGCTGTGGCACCTGCCACAACAAAGCAAACCACCAGTTCTGAATGGATGTACTGGTGGCATAAAAATTACAGGTTTACACTGGAAAGTAAGACAGATTTTGGTGACATTAAAACATTGCAACAGTTCACTTAATAGAAATGTCTACAGCAGCATCACTAGGCATAAGAAAAAAACATTTACAGAATCAAGCCATACATATTTCTTCTTTAAAGTGAGGAAAACGGTCCAAAAAAAAGTCTTACCCACTGCAATCAGTAATTTCTTACAACACAAAGTTTTATTTAAAAATAAGTTATTGAAGTAATCCTATATAAGAAATAAAGTACTGATTATAAGACCTACAGAATTACCGCAACAACACATAACCTGAGGGGAACAAAAATGCTTTTATTAAGGAAAATTCCACACAAGTACTACACGGGCTTTCTTACCAAAAGTTCTTGAAACATGCTGATTTTCTAACTTTTTTCTTATGAAGCAGCTTCATCGGTTTATCAGCGCATCTAGGGCACTATCTGATATGTGGAATTTAGAAGTCCATTTCTATCAACAAGTGGTTCACATGAGCCTGTCGTTTCTGTTTAGTCAGGTCCCTGACATAAAACGGGTATATCTTTATGAATAAACAAGACTCAAGAACAAAATATAAAAATACAAAGCAGAACGTCTTTTCAACAATACTAATTGCTCAAGACCTTTAGCATTATCATATTCATTAAGGATGAAACACAGGCATCTTAATAGGGGGCTAGAGGGAGTTTTCAATAATGAAGCAATAGGTCTTCACGCCTAGGAAAGCTGCAGTTATGACATTAGCATCATTAGGAAAGCCTAAAGAATGTTCTGCTCAATGGGGGAGGAAATCTGCTGCTTCAGTAGCAAGATGCGAGACTGCACAGTATGGTGCGATTCAACTGACATATCATGCTGAACAAGTCAGGAGGAAAGTATAGTCACATGACATGAACCATTAATCCCAAATAACTGTATCTGTTAAAAACAAAAACATTAAGTTCTTAAGAAAATACCAACAGAACACAACCCTCTGTTTTCAAATACTTGGGAAGAAAAATATTAAAGCCACTTTTTATGCAGCAAGAAAAAGCACCTCCTGGTTCCATCCTATGCTAGAAGGTATTTTTTTTAACGTTTAGACTACCATACTACATGGTGCTTCCCCTGTTGGAAATAAATACACAAAAAATACCATTTGGGGTTTAAGTTCCTTCTTCACAAATTCATACAAGACTACTAAGTTCATCTTCAACTGGGCAAAGAGCAATAGGAAGCAGTCACTCCTGAGAACTCTGTACTGCTCTTCAATGGCTTCCTTCCAAGACTGTTTTAACATTAGGTTATTACAAAATCTTTGCTGTCTCTCAAATGATAACTATAGAAAAGCACTCTGAACTTGATAAATATGATCTGGGACAAAAATGGAAACTATGTATTATCACATACACTAAAGTCTGAGCTGCGGTTTTTCCAGAATGATTTATTCTCATTTTGCTTACTCAATTTCCACCAGATTTATCCACCTGTACCCTTCAACTGAGCTCCCCTGAAACACATTGGTATCAAATAACTTAATATTCAGCCAAAAGCTCAAGTTACTGGCAGCAATCTACTTCTTAAAAGAAGAAAGAGGTCCAAAAAAAAAAAAAAAATTTCTTTTTCAGATTACATAAGTACATGAAGTCCTATAAGACATTTTCTATGACAAGTCTGACTAAGACCAGTAGCAGATTTTCTGTTTAGATTATAAACACCTGTTAGAAACAGAAAAGGAGACTGGAAAACTACCAAAACCTCATTACATCAACACTAGTGGCCATGAGGTAACACCGCAGCAGAAATTTTATGCAGAAGTGATAAAAAGGCAGGCACTTTTTACCTCTCAATTTTTCAGGATCACTATAAAAGTGATCCTGAAAATTCTTTAAGATACCCAAAATTCTGCCACTTGAAAGCTATGTCCGGTCTTAATGAAATATCACTACCAATATTATTAAGTCAATAACAGAGTTTATTTTATACAGAATTTTTAAACCATTTGTCTCCTTCCCTTTTCTTTACTTTCCATACTTACACGGCCTGTCTTCCTATATCTATGTGGCAGTCACCCATAAACTCATACAACAGTAATGAAAAGGCAGCATATCAAGTTATATTATCCTTTTCAGTATGATAACATAGTGGACAAATCTGAAGGCTGAATGCAGAATTCATAATTAAGCTGTTTATTGAAATACATCAGTTTCCAAGACAATGCAAAAGCTCACTAACATACTGTAGCTGATTGAGCAATACTAAGACAAATATGGGAATTAACAATTGAAACACTTCCTAGCAAAGAAGTACTTAAAAATAGATGTTAGAATTGTTTTGGTAAAACAATGATTATAGATTAACCCCATCCCCCATAAAATAAAATAAACTTTCTAAGACAAATTGGGACAGAAAAAACAAAACAAAATTAAAAACTAGAGACTGGGTCCAAGATAAAAGTGCCACAAACACAACTGTACTAGTCTGTCTTTATAAAGGACTAAATGTTTACAGTTTGCCCAAAACATAAAAATGTTCCTAAAAAGGGATTTCTTTCAAAACTTACAACATATATCTTCTGAAGAAATCTGTTACATTTTTGCAAACAATTTTTGTAAGCATAGAGTTGGGAGTCAAAATAAATTGTCATTTTCCCTCCCGCTGACGTTCTAAAAGAAACTACAAGAACATTTAGTACTCCTGCTTGCTGGCTGATTTACAACAGCAACACATAATTCCAGAAAACTAATTGTCACGTTGTGGGACAAGCATGAACAGAAGGAAAGGGGAAAGCATTTTATTAGTAGGAATCAACAACTGATACAGACAGTCAACTTGCAGCATTAGCTCTTTAAATGCAGCTAATTTGGGGAAGATCACCAATACAGCCCAAATAACCCACTTCTTTCGCTCTAATCAAAAATGCACCATTCTTGAATCAACTTAGTCGCTGTATCATTGCATCCTACTCAGTTGGACTGCCGATTCTGGAATGGTAATGGCAATTTAATTAACTGCTGGCTTCTGTACATTCCCTGTAAATAGTGGTAACACACACTCTAATGCCTGTAACAACTGGACATCAAGTACCTGTAAGATAGTTCAACTAATAGTTGATTTTCTGTGTCAGCATTCCCAAAGGAAGGTCCACAAAGACTGTGAAAGTAAGCCACTCAAGAATTTAGCTGTGCTTGAAATGAAAAATTTTAAACCAGTATTTAAATGACAAATTGTAGTGCTTTTTTTTTTTAAAACGACATGGCCGCCATGTCCCACCCATTCAACTGGTTTCTGTGAACAAGACTTCAGACAATCAAAGCGGTCATTTCAAGCAAGTAAGAGCCATGCACGCAAGCATGTGCAAATTGATACACAGGTGATAAACATCACTTCCCCATCTCTGGCTCCTCCAGAGAGATAAAAAACATCTGGAGCAGCAAGGTGTTTTTACGCATTTTTCCTGGGAGAAGTTTCACTTCAGCTTAAAGAAAAGTCATTGTGGATTTCACCTGCCAGTTTCATAGTCATTCTTTTTTCTGGGTGCACATCACTTTCCATACCAACAACACTAAAGGCCTTTGAGTTAGCAAACTAGCATCTCCAGCTGAACCAAGGGCTTTACTACAAATGAACTACAAAGCTGTTAATTCAAGTATTGCATCCTACTTGTGGGCAGCGGTGTTTCAAAGGGGAGAAGTATGAGCACAATGGTGCGTTTAGCTTGAATGCATTTAGCCTTGGACAGACTGAGGAACTGGTTTCAATGGGACACCGCAGACCCAGACAACACCACAAGAGCATATGAAACCTTTCAGTGCTGACCCAGAACCCCTCTTTCTCCCTCTCTCATCCACATGCTCACAGGGAGTGGGGACAACACCAAAACAGAAAGCCACAAACAAACAAAAGGTTTTTCAATTCACTAAAAAACAGTCAATGAGGTACCTTGTCTTGCATCCAAGGACTATGCCTTGTAGCCACAGAGAAGACAGTTAAAAACAGGCAACTCAGAGTAATCTGCATCTGTTCTCACTCAAGCAAAGAATCCTAAATACAACAGATAACATACAAGTGCTCCCCAAAAGTACCAAAAATGCCAAAGTTGCCAGAAATACTAAGGGACTGGGCTGACAATAAAGAATCATTAATCCTACTGTGTCTACCCATCAGGAGGAAGCCTTAACACGCTAATTACTGAACTGCAACAAAAGCAGATCCTGAACCACAAAAAAGTTCTAAAACAGCTTCATTTCACTAAAACACAAGCTACTTTCTGAGAGGATGGTAACTTTGCTGAAAATTTATTTACAATTCTCACAAAGCAGCTGATCAACAAAATGTTTTCTTAAAGATATAAAGATGTATCATGATACATCATGAAATCACAGAGCAGCGAAATCTTAGTTGATAATGTAATACTGACAATAGTTTCTAAGTCCATTCAGTTACTTGTTTCCTCCCGTGAATCAGACAAGATCTGCCCACTCAAAACTGCAACAATACCTCCAAATCTCACCCCTAAGCTCAGCAGCATCAAAAAATAATCACTCTATGATTTTTCAGCTGAAGAAACGGCCCAGTATTTTGGTTTAGTTAACAAAGCAATCGAGCCTTTACAACCAAACCTTGCCAATGCAGCCCAGCCAAGAAACCAAATCAAACCTGCTAAGAAAACACAGCAGGCTGCAATAAGCAACTGCCTGCAGAGTTCTCAGCTATTTACCAAACGTCTCACAGAAATCAGAGACTCAGTCATTTACTGCATCAACTTTCCCTTCATAACAAGTATGAAGAAGCTCAGAGTACTTCAAACCAATTAAAAATTTTGCTATTTTTTATACACAGAAATTCAAATATTTTCCAATATACAAGAATTAATATTCTAATCTCTTATCTTCCCCTTTACCAGACAAGTGACTGTAGTATAATCACAAAACTAGGCTTCCATAACAATCGCTAAAATACAGAGCCTTTCACACACATTTCTGTGGTATTTGACAGCACCATAACTAATAAAAATTTCCCAAAGCTTGTACCCTAGCCACCTTTTTCTTTTTTCATTCTGCAACTATGAAAGATATTCGTTGTATCAATTTTCCTCCCTTCTCCAAATACTTTAGACACTTTAACAATACCATTTTCCACTTTGTTCTTTTAAAACATTTTAACACTTTAAAAAAAATAGATAAAGACACTTAACATGCCAACAGAAACAGCAGCATTCTGCCACAGGAAGTATTCCAAACATTCTAACTATTTTTAAAAGAAAAACAAATTTTCAGTTATCTTTAACATAAACTTGTTTACATGCCCACACCTCACAGCAGATTTTAGCTGCTGATTATCTAGAGATAATCCTATTCTCTACAAGATTCTACATTTTTGTGAAGAAAGTTAATTTTAGAAAGAGTCAATAGAAGGAAAATGGCAAAACACTCAATCTGTCCATGTTAGAGTGGACAAAAACTCACCACAGGGTAGTAAAATTACTTGTGACTTCTGTATGATCTATTTCACCAACTCCAAGTTTTCCCTTAGGAAAGAGCACTAACTCTGAATGACACTTGACAACGTAAGAGGAAATTTATCTATTTATCTTTTTGGGTAGTTCCACTGCAAATTATGTAGACTGAAAACTAACTTATCAAAGGATTTTAAGAGAATGTTTAAATCGCCAGCGAACAGGAGAGAGAGAGGGCCCAGAAGTCATAAAACTTTCTTTAGTGACTTGAGTGAAAACTTGTTCTATATTTTTCAGGTCCTCAGGTTGCTTCCCCGACTCGAGGTGATCAGCAATTTTTGGACAAATTGGCCTGTAAGCACTTTGTCCACCTATAATGCAGAATAGGGAACTTAGGACTTCTATAAGGAAATAGTCAGGAAAAAAAGAAACATACAAGGTAGGAAACATGAACTCTGGCCTCTGGCTGTCCCATAGAGAAGGCTGGATGATTTTTGATCTCACACTGAAGGGGGGATAGGAAACGACTGCTTCACATAAGTAATATTTAAAATTATTTATAACCAACAAATTGGGTACAAAATAATGATAAACTAATTGGAACATAGTACATCTGAAACATCTGGCATTTATCTGAACCTTTCTCAAGTTGTTGCCATTTCTCTCCTATGAATTGCTTATTGAACCTTCTAGAACAGTCAGGACCTTAACAAGAAATGCAGACACCCTTTTACTCCTTTCTAAAAAAAAAAAAAAAAAAAAAAAAAAAAGAGAGAGAGAAAAGGCATTTGAAGTATTTGAACAAAAGCTTTGTAGGCCATCTTCCAGCCATCATCATGAGACTAATTCCAATGTCATCACAAGCACAAATCAAAGCTGAAATCAGATTTTTTAATTTCTTAGTTCAACTCAGCTGAAAGTAATTCTGTTTCTGGTAAACCCCACTCCTGAACAGACACCATTTCCCTATTTTAATGCTCTAAACCACACTTAATACTTCAGTGCAAAAGATCTCACTGACTGTTGGCTGTGACACCACCAAGAATTCTATAAACACGAGGCAGTTATTACACACATGCAATATTCATTAGGAAAAAGATTTTTCATACAAAATATTTGTCAAGCTCTATGTATCTTAAGGCAGGTTAAAGCACTACACTTGCTCAGAAAGACTAACAAGGTGACCACTATAATCTCTACCACAGAGGAGTCTCAGGTGTTCATGATTGATTTAACACATCAGGAGCAAGTTTCTCCCAAATTAGCCTGCAAGAACAAGAATTTTACTTTCAGTTTTGCCATCAGGATATCAAACAATTGACTGGGCACAGAAAAAAACAGCACAGGGCACAAAACAGATTCCATAAGCCACTAGCTGTACTTTTCATTCAGATGTCTTGGGAGGATGGCCTAGCCTGCAAGCCCTTAATTCAAGGGCTCGTAACTGGGATGTCTTTCAAAAAGCAGCATTTGCAACACGAGGCCTTTCATCACTATTAAACACTATCCCATCAGCCTCCAGCACCTGCCCCTCAGAGGAAAAAGGAAAAAAAGTATTTTTATGCTCAATTAGGTACAACCTAAGAAAAACTCAAGCTCCTTTCATGTAAAGGAAGACATCTACTCATGCAGCTAGCACCACACAGAGCAGCTGATGCCAGAAAATACAAGCTTTAATGGAAATAACAGAAGTTATGTTTATGTCTGTATCAAGTTTGTTAGTCAACATGCACAACAATAACACGAGAAACCTTAAAATATGTAAAATGAGCCCTGCTGGCTTGTTAACCGCGCAGAACACGCTCCCAGCCCGCCAGCATCAGCTGTTCACACAGCGTGTCTGCCAGGGCACTCACACCACGGGCCCTGCCCGCGGGACGGGCCCCACCGGGACGGTGCCCCAGGGCCCCACGGCCGCGGGGGCCGGCCTGTCCGCCCCTCAGCGCCGCCTCTAGCTCCCCCCCGCTACCGCCGGCCGTTAACGGACCCCCCGCGCCCCCTCCTCGAGCCTCCCCCCAGGCCACCGCTCGCGCCGGCCGTTGCCCACCGACCCGCTCGCGCCGGCCGTTACCCGCCCCCTCGGCCGTCACCCCCTCCTCACCCCACCGCCATCCCGCCGCCCGTCGCCCCGCCGCCGGCCC
>NW_015090990.1:13813695-13865806 GCF_001431845.1 Calidris pugnax | reverse complement strand
CCGGGGGTGGCGGCGCCACCGCTCACCCGGGGCGCAGCGGAGCGGGGCAGGCTGGGCCGCGCCGGGCTTAAAGGGGCCGCGGCGCCCCGTGGGTCAGCCGGGCGCGGGGCAGGCTGTCCCGCCGTGCCCGCGCTGTGCGCTGCGGGGCAACTCTGCACCCTCCCGGTGCGGCCCGCGGAGAGGGGCCGGCCGCGCCCCTGGAGCTGTGCGGAGCAGCTGCACCCACGCAGCAGCGCCCGGTCCAGCCCTCGCCCGAAACGCTGCCTTGTGAGAGCCCGTTACGGGGGCATCGCGCTGTAACGGGCGGCTCTGTGAGGGAACGACACCCCGGCGTGCCCTTGCAGGCCTAACAGCCCTCCAGGCCTTCGCCACACAAAATACAGGTAGGGAGAAGCAATGCACAGTAACCTGCACCGTGGTGGGGTGACCACGGCCACAGCATGGCCCTCGCCCTGCCAGTGGGTGAAGCATCCAGGCGTGCACAGCGATGTGCTGCCCACCCCTCACCTACCCGGGCAGTGACACACGACCTCCACACACCTCGCCACACCACACAGCAACTTGCGGGGCACCCCCAAGCACCCGTGTCTACTCTGCAGCATGCACAGAGACACACAGAAAGCCCAGTACAGCAGGAACACAGACCATTCAACACAGGGTACGGCGAAGCCACGCTACCCACGGGATGGGCCATCAGGCTCTGCAGCACTCTCCAACCACCCACTGCTCTGCAAAGCACCTTGTTCCCCACCACGTGAAAGGGAGTAGTGCCCTCTGCATCTTACCTACCACCAGGTCACTTACAGCATAGCGCAAAGACATGAGGCAGCCCCATCCCATTGCAATCACAACAGACCAGTCTACACACGGAGGGGTGTACAACAGAAAATCACCACAAAGCAAAGAAAGGCAATATAAAAATACCTCTAAACCACAGCGTGACGTCACACAGCACAAGGGGACAACTGCTGCTGTAAAAATAAATGTCCCACCAACTCAGATTAGTATTCAAAAAGGCAGCCCACGCCCTGTGCTGTATAACATAACCAAATGATAGTACCAGAGAAGTTGCAGTGGAAGTGTGCCAAAACAAAGGATAAAGTGAATAGCGAAGTTTGGGTATGAGATGGAAATAGAGCCACGTAAACTCCAGCAAGTAGAAAGTTTATGCTGGCTCCTTAGGAGCGGGCACAGCTGGAGTGTGGGACTGCTGCTGCAGTGGTAAGGAATTCCTCCTTTCCTTTCCAAATCCAGACGTGTCTGCTACCAGCCTGCAGCATTTCAGGGCAAATCACAGGGAAATAATCTATTAAACCATATATACAACTGCTTTCCCCAGGTATGTACGTGTGTTTGCATATGCAAGTACACTAATGTGCATCCCATATGCTTTGCACCAGAAAAAAAATGACTTTTTTTTCCCTCTCCAGAGTAAAGAAGCAAAGCAAAGGAACAGGAATATTCTATTTCTTCAGGAAACACCGTGGGTAAGGTAGCACAGGTAGCTGGCCAGAAATACCCCCAAGGCAGGAAGGGCAGCGCTGGATGTGGTAGGGGCAGCTGAAAGGTTGCCTGGAGTCAGCCCATGTGGCCACCCCAGACCGACCGCTGGTTCCCTGCCGGCTCAGCCCCGGGCCAGCTCACCGCTCGCTCCCCACAGCAGAGCAGAGCCCAACAGTTTCTCGTGGGCCAGTGCCCCTGTAAAGCATTCATCACGCTAAATCATTATTCCTCCCAACTGCTGAAGGGACCAGCAGGTCAGCTAGGCTACAGAAACGATTCACATCATGAAAAATAATCAAGAAGGGCAAAAAGGGAAGACTTGGTATAACTCCTAGCCATTCTGTAAGGAGAGAGCTGCAGGGGAATGTGGGGCAAGGAGGTAACAGCTCCTTAAGCCTTTCTTTGCTCTTGAGAAATGATAAGGGGGAGCAGTCCAGTCCCATGCAGCAGCTGAGTCAGTGGGGGCAGGAGGAATTCAAGGCACTCCTCTATCTCAGCTGCTGAAGTGCCGGTGGGAAGTCGGAGTCCCCATGCTTATATGGATTTGGCCAGAGAGCACGGGGTGGGGGTTAGGTTAATAATTGACTGTGAATATAAAGGCTTCTCTTACTCTCTGTGTCTGTCTCCTTTTCCACCTCTCTCTCTGTTTATGAGCAAGGTCTGACACATTCAGGAAAAAAATGTGGGTTTTGTGGGTTTGTTGTGTTGTTTGGTTTTTTTTCTCAAGTTCTGAAAAGTGCAGGTGATTTGCACTGTAACTGCAGTTGAATGGAGCTTGCTGACAGAGATAGCGTCTTCTGTTAGACCAACTGATAGGTCTGGAAAAAATTAAAACCATTTTGGCACCAACTCCATACCTTAAGCATAAGCAGCAGTTTTCAAAGCGCCTACGGTTATACTATAAGGAACTGTAAGTTATTTCAGAAAGGAAGAAAAGGTTTTCTTTAAATGTGTGTGCTAAGTATCCTACAGAAACTGAGATTGTATTTAATTATCATGCACCAACAAGGGGGTGGGAGGAAAGTTTGCAGAGGAATCGCCAGTGTGTTTACTGTCTGATAGTGTTTGTTTAAAAGTTATGCATGGTATTGCAAATGAGACATTATTGTGTTCTGGGTGCACTACGTGTTTGTTTATGCTGAAACAGTCTGAAAGTCTTTGAAGCCAGCTGGTAACAATTAACACCTACATATCAAGGTTTTACCTGTAACTATCTCTGGGACTTCAGTCTGCTCAAATTTCTGAAAAGAAACCCTTTGCTTTACCAGGGAGCTGGCCATGATATTTTTTTCTTGGGGTAGGGAGCAAGAAGGACACAGCACTTTTTTCCAAAGGTAAGTTCTTCCAAGGCAGCTAAGAATGCAGCAAGAAAAACTGTCATATTGGCACAGTTGAGAAGCCAAGTATGAGAGAACCAAGTGTGCTGAGCTGGAATTCCCATAAAACACTTCTTAAGAAACTACAGCCTGAGTTGCAGTGGAAGTGACCTGAAGGTAATTTTTACTTATCAGTTCTCTACATCATTTGCTCCTGCATGGGATCATCAGGAAGTATGACAAAAAAAATACTTACCTGGAAAAATTACCTTTGAGAGCTGAAGGCTTCCAAACCCTAAAGCAGCTGCCAAGTCACGTACACTTCTTCTTGTTGGGCACACAAAACTTCTAAGAACTGGGTCATCAATATCATCCTTATGCCCATTTTAAACTTACATAGAGTAAAATACAACAACTTTAAAAAATTACTAATATTGAGGTCTTGTTTTTACTATACTGTTGTGCATTGAAGAAGAGCTGCCTGTATGGTTCTTTTGCAGAAATCTAAACCATATTTCATTTTAAGGAGTTCATTATCCAACTAATGCTGTAAGCAGCGTAAACTGGCTTTGCCCCCCAGAGGAGGACTTCTGCTCCTTCCCTGCCCCAGCTGTTTGTTCCCATCCATTCCTTTTCGTGTGCCAGCACACACAGTTGTGGATCTGTACAATGAGATGCTGTGGAAATTAATTTTTTTGCCAGATTAGCTTGCAGCCAAATCAGTTCTGCGGAAACCAGAAAATCAGGAGAAATCAGAACTCAGTTCCATAATAGGGTTTAAAACCTGTGCCAGCCCAAGGGAGAGCATGGCACAGCAAGACAACAGCCTTTTTTTTTGGTTTCTACCAGCTCACAGTGCTTGGCAGGCAGCCTAGTTGTACGAGTTGCAGACACAAATACGTATCCACATAGATGAGATAATATTCATAACATTCATGTATCAGTTTCATGAGAGGGGATGAGCAGATTTAACAGCTCATTGTCACTGAAGGATACTACTGTTTTCTTCCCTCCTATTGCCCTTTTCCCCCTGATGCTTCTTGGGTATCTCCATGAGCCATTTCAGCTCATCAGTCTGGTAGAAAACAGAAAAAAAAGGAAAAGGTTGGGTTTTGCTTCGGTGGCAAGCTAAGGCCACTCAGGGAAGGGTCTGACATATCCCAGAATGAGGGCAGGGCTGTGTGGCTGGGAGCAGGAAGGGGAATGGACAAGACCTCCACTTTCATAAACCACAATAAGTTGTTTGCCCAAACAACTGCCTTAGCTAATCTATTGCACTTTTCATGTCGCTTTGTGCTACAACTGACTTGTCTGGCACCCCCTCTGTCTCCTCTCCACACAGGCTGTGGGTTGTTAGGACCATCCACTCAGTTCTGGGTTCCTCAGCACCAAGTGAGAAACTCTACAGCCACAACTCAAGGTGCTGACCAGGGACAAGCTCACTTTACACCATCATCATCATCACTTGTCCTAGACCAGCCCTCCACATAAAAGCCTAGGGCTTCCATCTCAGCTGTGCTGTTTCCCAGGACAGCAATGTGGTCACATCTCCGTGCCTTACCCAGGACACATTGGTACTGCTGGGAGCCTCCTGCTGCACAGATACCATACCAGTACCGCAGCCCCACTAGCATCCTTGCACACCCTCCTGGCCTTCCCACAGTGGTACTGCATTGGCACACCGTCAGCCAGAGAACTAGCGTTGAAGACTTCTGAATTACTATTTTTCTAAGTTGAATGGTTCTTACAATTTCTCTGTTATAACTGGAAATTGCAATGAGGATAATCAGTACTTTGCTCTTACATCTACAAGGCTTTATCTAAAGATCCCCAAACAGTCAGCAAATATCAGTGAAGGTTCGCAAGTATTGTGCCAGCAGACATGGATTGGTTAAGCCACTTGCCTAAAAACACACAGGAATTTTTCTTAGTTTTGCTGCTAAGAAGACAACACAAGGTTTGACCTTTAACTTTTGGCTCTGAGCGGTGCCTCTTTCCTACGCTATCACCCATTAGGCATTTAACTATTTGACATCAGTAGCCAGGGCTGCCAAAGAAGATGCTCTTAGAGTGTTATTGGCTCAGCCTCTTTTCTACCATTAGTAAACCATAAGTAAAAGGAATACAGTCAATCAGAGTTCAGGCACATTCCAAAAGTCCTAGAAGAGCATTAAGAGGTGGTTATTATTGCAGGTATGTTTTGTTCCTGGGCTTCAGGCTGGAATGGATTTGGGGATAAAGTTGAACCGGAGGAAAAGAAAAAACTTTATCATTTAAATGAGTCTCATAATCCCTGGAGGTCTGATTTGTGATTTTTCAAACTTTTCCTGTTAACACAGTAAAATATATTTGTTTGCTACTTACTGAATGTTGTTACCAGTAAACCCTTCAATTACTAAAGGCAAAAAAGGTCATAATTCCTGCTGTTTATATTTTGCATTTTTCCCAGCTTGGATAATGAAAATCAATAAAACCACTTTCGTTGCCAAGTCTCAGTGGTACAATGTTGGTGAATAAAGGGAAAGCAAACTAACAAACATTCTTGAGAACTGCAGTAGAATTTTAAAAAATACAATAAAAAAACCTGTTTACAATCTATATAAAATCAGATTCTTGCAAAAGTTTAATCTGAACCTAATTTAAAGTTGAAATAATAAAATAAAAGGAATTGTGAGATAGACTTGCAAAGCAAGATGATTCTTAGTTTCCATTCATGATGCCACTGTTAGTTCACCTTGGATCTTCTTGCTGCTCATATTACTATATTGATTTAGCACAACAAAGCAATTTTTTAAATATCTATGTTCTATAAGAATCTGAAAGAAGAGTGTGTTTGAGTAGCCAGAACTATAGTCCCTGTACTATCAAAATAAAAGTGTGGAACCAGATGGGAGAAATGCAGTTTCAGTTAGTTTAGGTGGAATCACATTTCTCCTTCCCCCTTCAGGCGAGAAAGGGTCCCTTCTCCTGCCCTCCCAGGAATGGTAAGGGAGGGCTGGCAGAGCCCCCTGGTCAGCTGGGGCAGCCAGCCGAGCTGGAACAACTTCTGCACTAACAATCTATGCATCCTTCCAGGTTCTACTGGCATCATTGATACCTGTCAATGTGTGCACGCCTGTAGAAGAAAAGGCTGAGTGCACAAGAGCTGAACGCTGAGGGCCAGACCCCACCCTGCAGTGTGGTAAGGAATGTTTTGCTCACAATCGGATAATGAGTTGTTTACTGTTAATTAGGCATAAGAGCTATTGATAGCAAGCTCTGTTTACCATGTGGGCAGGATGGCTCCATCTAAATGGGTCCAAAGGATATCAACATTCTTAAAAGTTTGGCAGGTGCAGAAGTTAGTCCCTCAGAAAAACCGCAGGTATGTTCAGAGAAATTCAGAGGGGAAGCGAAATCTAAATAGAGCCCTGGGGGAGATTTATGTATAAAAGTTACATGTTTAAAGATTCTTTTAAAATGGTCCTCAGCCACGAAGTTATGTAAACAACTTAGTGATACAATTGCTAGGACTTTACAGAAAGAGAGTGAAAGAGAAGCCTTTTGAAGCTAACTTAAAAGCGTAGGTGGATACAATCTGAGATTTTTGTTTCTCTTCACATATCTCAAAAAATCTTACTCACTGTGACTGCTTACGTCTGCCTCACTCCAATCTAGCCGTCATTTTGTATGAAGGGTGATTTTGTGCTCCATCACCAACACTAATGCTCCATTTCTCACTTCTCACTCTGTCAGAGTTTCATTCCTGTTCCACCTGTAGTGAACCTTGGCCAGCATCCATATCCATGCCAGGGTGGTAGGATGTTTCCCCAGGACGTCCAGGAAGGGAACAGGTGTCCTTCTGCCCTGCAGCAGCACAGAAAGACACAGCAGTTTGTGGAAGAGATGTCTTGTGTTCGTGGATGTTATAAGTAAATGAGAGGGTAGAGAGACTGCTCAGCCCTGGGTGCTAAGGCTAAACTATGAACTGGAGGTTTCTTCTCTGTGATAGTGTCAGCTGTGTACTATCACCTGGGATTTGGTCTGAGCCACTTCTCCATGACAATCTTGCGCTTCTCCAGGTAGCTCAATGTAGAAACAGGGTATACGGTAAATTGAGGTTATGCAGCTCCTCTTGAGCTAGAGAAGAAAATGAAGGTCCTGCCCTTTTGCCACACCCCTGACTGAGGAGATTCAGGTTAAGATCCTGGGGTCTGTCCAATTAGTTCTGATACAGAGCACTGCGTGTTAAATACATTTTAGAGCTGTGTCCATGGGATGCTCTCATGCCAAATGACAGCTTTGCAGCAGTGATTTGCTCTGCTGGCCATGAGGTTGGACACTGTCACCCTTCCTCAGGAGAGCACTGCTGGCTCCTGAAAATGGTCTGAAGCTGCTACACAGCACAGCGCTACGTTTGCTTACTGATCTGAGCAACTGGGATGTTACACTGACTCTCTGTTCTTCCCACCCTAAGGCTACTCCCGTAGCAATGCAATTTATTCATCTCTCCTTGCTCAAAGCTGTGCCTCAAGGCACAATATGGCCTTTGATTATCTGTGAGAAAAAAGCAAGTTTTCAAGGGCCACCACTGGTTTCTATTTAATAGTATGTCATTTCCAGATTCTGTTTACTTCTAGCTTTTAGCACTGATTCCTTTTACTTTGGGGTTTCATTAGTTGTTCTGCTTGCAGCCGTTGTTTGTGGCTGCTAAATGCAACATCTATATTTTCTGTAATGTAGCCAATATATTTAATTCTAATTAATATATGTGATTTTAACATGTCTATTTTAGCATAAAATCCATTAAAAGACCATTTATATCACTGCTGAATGTGCAGGTTTTTACAAAGATTCTCACCAATTCTCAGTTTTCTGTTTACTTTCTTTTCCCTTCTCCCTCTCTTCCTTCCGGGCTATTTTATACCATCCAGTAATATGAGCTACAGATGCTAAAAGCTTTTACCCATTCATTCCCCAAAGCTGAAGGATTTGCTCTAAACGTGGAAAAGCTGTGGGCTCCGAGGCCAGAGCAGCCGGGAGGGAACTCAAAGAGAGAGGAAATTTCGGTCCCTGAGATCACAAATCAATCTCTCTAGCAACACGGCAGGGAGGAGAGAGGACTCAGTGGAAAGAGATGCTGTGTGCACGCTTCCAGCTGCATTACCTTCAGCAGCTGAAGGAGGACGGTGTGTAAGTGGCTGTTCCCCTCTCTTGACCACAAAGGATTTACTTAAAATGGATGCCAGAAGGAGGATTAGAGCTGAGCCCTCCCTCCTCTCCTTTGTTCAGGAAGAGGAAGGGAGCATAAACCCTCCGTTACTGCAGTCTGGGCTCACCTAGTAGTCCCAGCCTACTCCCACTTGCCTTCCCCTCATACTTTGCCATCACTATTGAAAAGGATTGCTTGATGTTCCAGGAATGGCATTGTGCTGTGCAGGAATAACATCGTCTCTAGACTGTTCCATGAATTGTATTCTGCTTATGTAGATGGTGTCTACAAAACTATCTGGGTCAGGCATGCTAAGCACCCCGCCTTTCCTTTAATGTTTTACCACGGACGCTCCCTCACATGATCCTTTTTCCAGATGGTCCCTAATCCTTGTACATATCCAAAATCCTCCAGCTATGATTTCTTGATCTCCTCAACAACAGATTTTTTTTCTTTTGTATATATAGTACATACTGTGCTTTCCGCTTCTACAATAGTTCACAGTATTTCCCAACAGCATTTCAAAATCTTCATTCTTTTCCAATGTATTCCAGCTTTCACACCTAAGGCAACAGCTGAACACCAGTGAGTCAAGCCAATGGCATATCAGACTGATTTGTGGTAACTGATATACACCTTTCCTTCCAAGGAGCAATTCATTTATGCAGATGCTTTCCCCAGATGTTTCTGGAATAATCCCAAATTCATTCAGAGGGAAATCTAAATAACAGCAATGTTCTCACTGCCTACCATCATAATCAATTTCTGCTGATGAAACCTCAGCCTCCCATTTGCCATTTTTCTTCCCACCTCCCTTTTTTTTCATCTCAGTGCAGAATTCCTACAGCCAATTCCACTCCCAATCCCTTCACTACCAGATATGGAAAGGGTGGCCTCCACGCGTCAACAGGGATTTGAACTGCCTCTGAAGTGTGGGAATCTGCTTCCTCTGGCTCCAGCTGGGCCACGGTAACCAGCAGGGACTTGCCTTTCTGACTGCGGTGCGGTACTCTCCTCTGAGTTCCTCACCCTCAGCTGGGGCCCCAGTTGAGGTGGCAGCCTATTATCATTAGGATGAGTAATAAAACAAGTACTACTGAGATAGTTGGTGCTCTCAGGGCTGGTTTTGGATGGAACATGGCCAGTAGGCAGAAGAGGCCTTTTCCAGCCCTCAAATTCAATGTTTTGAATAACAGACTAACTTTCCTATTACAATTTTTGCCTGATTTTCTCTGGGGCTGGGATTTGGCCCTGAGCGTGTACAACTGTTCAGCATTCTGGCTGCAAAGTGTATTTTGTTGCTATTTGTGTGGTATCCAATATCCTGTCTTTTGTATTCTCACCTCCTTCCTCTTTCCTTCCAAGGTGCCCAATAACATATTCTCCTAACAAGTGTATAATTATTTAGTTATTGCGCTGTTTTATGATTGCATTGTTCGTAATTGCTCAATATTGCAAGTGATTTATTAGTAATTGCAGAGTCTTTCAGATCTGTCTTCAGTAGGAGAACAAATAGCACCTTGCATCAATAGACATCAAAGTCTTCAAGAGGGATTTTTCTTTAATGATCTTTTTTTAACTATCTTTCCTACTGCAGCCCTGAGGGCCAGAGTTTCTTTCTGTCTTTAAAGAATAGCTCGAAGTTTCACTCTTGCCCTGCAGTGGAAAAATACATTACATCAGTCTTTGAATAGGGTTTTATTCCGTAGTCCAGCTATCACCTTCCTGTAGTTTCATCTACTTCTAATGTGATTTTTCTCTGGTGATATATATTCAGGCTGCATAACTCCTCAGCCACTGAAATTCTTCTTAGAGCTTTTTGACATTAACTAAACTGCAAGCAGTTTTCAGATATTCCTGTCATTTAGGCCTTCCCATACTGACTTCAGTGGGGATTCACAGGTAGAACAGACGGGAATTCAACTTCCCTCTCATTAATACATGCCTTCTGGTCACACCTTGCCAGCCTTGGTGTAAAACCCTCAGCCGTTTTATCACACCCTTCCTCCTAAGGGAGTTCTCAGCTTTCCACTAGCTACAGCAACAAACTCAGGCCGCCTAAGCTTGGCTGCATGGCAAACAGGAAAAGATTTTCCAGCTCCTCTCCAAGTGCTTGGCACTGTGTCCCGAGTTTCCTCTGCCTGCCACTTACTGCTGTGGCTTCTCCCTGCCACTGGTGCCTGCTGGGAACCCAGCTCTGACTTCTCCTGAGCTAGCAGGCAAGACAAACTTTCTCATCCGCTCAACAGTTTACACTCAGCCTCTCCTCGGTTCCATCCACCCTAACCCCACCTCCCCCTCTCCCAAGCCTTTCACTATGAGCTGGCAGCTCGTACAGACAACGCTGAAGGGGCCACCCAAGCCAGTCACAGCCCTGGACAGCCATGTGTTTTGCGGAAGCTGTGAGGAGCATAGGGACATTGTGTAGTGTCCCCATCATCAGAGGTTATGCCTTGCTTAACAGACATGCAATGCCCAGGGCTTGATTTAAACCTGCAACGCAGACTCCTGGCCATGCTGGGAAGAATGCTATTTTTGAAGGTTCTGAGCCAGACAGAAGAAATGAACTCTTCACTAATCATATAGCCATGCAGCAGTACTATATTTCTCCTAATTATTAAGTGTGATTGGCTACAGCAAAGCACACGAGCACAGAAGCAGACAAAAGAGGAGAAACCTCAGCCATATCTGGTAGGTACCAGAGGACTATTTGGGACCTAAATAAACAGTTCACTTTTCTGACCTATTGGGCACCAGTCCATAGCCTGACATCTATCTGCACATTCAGCGCTTTCTTGAATTATCGCACCCGTAGGACGAGGAAATACCTAATACACCAGCTACATAATCCCACATCTGTAAATAAATAGATCCAAGACATAAATAGTTCTACTGACAGCTTTCCCCCTCGTTCCCGAAACTGATCTTTCCTTCACTAGGGAAGAAAATTGTTTCCTATTGAAGTCACTGGCTTCAAACGGGAACTGGGTTTGCCATGGACTCTTCTAAAACCTCCTTTGCAGAGGTTCCCACGCTGCTGACTCACCGCGTGTCTGCGGAGACAAACCTGCCATAAGGCAGCTTCTGCGAGGCTTTAGGCAGCCAGCTCAAGCACTGCCATACAACAAAGGAGGCAAGGGACCAAAACCAGACTCTTGGGAAGAGAGGGAAAAAAAAAAGAAAGAAAGAAAACAGAATAACAATACTGCGTGCAGTAAACCTACCGTCCATGTTGTTAAATGTTACATTTGAGGCAAACAAATTTTTACCTTTGCTATCATTTAATCAGGATGAGAAAGAGGAATCTATGGGTAAAGTGCAAGTAATGTTCTTGTTAACTACATGTAAAGCCAAAGGGATTTTCAGAAAAAAATCCAAGATAGTATCTGTTTAGACAACATTAAGTATTTACCAAGTGCTGGATCTGTTTAAAAAACAGAAAAAACACTCCTTATGGTTCTAGTCAATGCAAAGCTAATGCCGGAGGCCATAATATTGATATTTAAAACAAGGCACACTGTTTAATAATAAATAATATTTTTCAGCTGTAATTATTTTGCCCCAACATGTTTACACACATTGCAGAGATCAATAAGGATCAAACATAAACTCTTACACATGATTTAGTTTTATTATATTCAAGCAGTAATTAAGGGATATGTCAATTTAAGCAAATTTTGTTTAGTGTTATCCATTAACACCATGCTCCTTAGTTTCTCTTCTTTAGTCTTACACGGGAAGAGCCTGGTTTTCAGAAACCTCAAAGCCAGTTACCCTGGCCAAAGTTTGGGAAGCACCAGTGCGTATCTGTCAATTCCCCAAAGTAGCTAAATTTGGTTTTTCTTGAGGCTTGAAAATCTCAGTGATTTCTCCCTATGATGAGAACATTACCCCGTGACATTCAGCAGTTAAAACCACACACTGTCCTTTGCTGTTATGTGTGTACATATTTACAAACATGATGGGAACTTTTCCTGTTGGCATTAAGAACAGCTTCTCACCCCTCCAGAACTTGTATTAAATGGATGGCAAAATGCTCTTTTTGCCCTCTGCTAGGCTTTGGAAATGAAATACACCCACTAATTCCATAAGGAAAAAAGCAAACAAACAAACAAACACATGCTGATTTCTTTTGCTTGCTGTTTCAACAGCTCATTCGTATTTCTAAAAATAGATTATGATCCGGTCATAGTAATTTTGTTTGTATTTGGATTCATCATTAAATAACTTTGAACACTGAATAATCATTAATAATACTACGAAATAACGCTATTTGTGGTTTTAGATGATTTTCAATGAATGCAACAAAGCGTGAAATTTCTTATTTTTCCTGTAACTGGCCCATGAAATCTTCCACTTTTTCTCTGTGATTTCTATAGTATGGATTTTTCATTAGAAGGTTAACAGTTGGTTTTTCATCAGTGTCCACACAGTTTCCTGCAGCAGTTACAATTTTTGCCCTGAAATTAATTTTTCGGTCCCATGAAAGACTGTTCCTGCAAGATCTGGGTGCTTTTGGGAAGGGGCCAAACATCTCCCTGCTTAGCAGGAGGACTGGGGCTTTTACAAGGTACTGTGGAATCTAGGAATAATTTGGGGAGAAGTTCTATGGCGTTTTGTGGTGGCTGCGAGGGAAGGCATCCCAGCACTGCTGGTGGGCAGAGGCTGGTAGGAGCTGAGAGAGAAGGGTCTGCCCAAGAGTTGCCGCCATCATTGCAATGCTCTGCTGCTACTCAAAGAGTCGCCGCATATCGAGTTTTGAATCCAACCTGCTTCTTCCAGCAGCCAAATTGCCGTCTTATCCCTCTGCCCATCCAGTGTGATGTTCTGATCCGTGAAGGCAAAGCGTGAGATTGGCCCTGGGCCACAGGCAGGCCAGGTCTGAGGCGATGCCACCTGTACCATCCCACCAACACCCTCTGCCTCCTCTCCTCAGCACGGCTAAAATCACGTAGCCTTCCAGCTCCCAGGCTGCCTCGGCAATGCTTGTAATTAGAAACATCTTTAGCTTCAAAACCGAATCCTGCAGGGTGGAGACCACTGGCAGAGACAAACAGAGACAAACCCTCTGTTACCATTTCAAGAGTCAGGAATACCCTGGAGCCAAGAGCAAGCTTCCCTGGCAGCCTCCAGCCAGCTGCGGGGCTCAGGTAATGATTTACATTCATGTGAGCGTAGCAAGGGCGGGAGTTAAGGCAGCAGAGACACCAGTGGGGCTTTCTGCAGTTTCCCCCACAGGACTTTAAAGAGGCTGACTTGGGTTTGTTTGAAGTTTCCAAGCTGACAGTGAGAGATCAGCTTGGGAGAGCCCCAAAGCATGGAAAATTCCAGCTCCGTTTGCAGATTTATTCAAGTTCAGGCTGTTTGGGAGCACGGGATTCGTTTTTCACTGAAAATTTTGCAACTTCAGTTACAACAGCTGTTACCAGGCAACCGACATAAATGAGAACAGTTTGAGCCAATGAAGTAGACAGTTTATTTGAGTTGCTTGGTGTCCAAATACCATAATCATGAGAACAGCGTTAAATGGATAAATAAACAGTGCAGGAGAAGCAAGAAGTCAGAGCGAGGAATAGGTAAAACAAAGCAAGCCTGACTGCAAGAGGTGATGTGAGGTGGGAAACCTCAAATTCTGGGTTCAGTTTTGAGCCCCTCACTACAAGAAAGATATTAAGGTGCTGGAGCATGTCCAAAGAAGTGCAACGAAGCTGGTGAAGGGTCTGGAGCACAAGTCTTATGAGGAGAGGCTGAGAGAACTGGGGTTGTTTAGCCTGGAGAAAAGGAGGCTGAGGGGAGACCCTATTGCTCTCTATAGCTACCTGCAAGGAGGTTGTGGAGAGGTGGATATCTGTCTGTTCTCCCAAGTAACAAATGACAGGACAAGAGGAAATAGCCTCAAGTTGCACCAGGGGAGGTTTAGATTGGATATTAGGAAAAAATTCTTCACTGAAAGGGTTGTGAAGCACTGGAACAGGCTGTCCGGGGAAATGGTTGAGGCACCATCCCTGGTGTATTTAAAAGATGTGTAGATGTGGCATTTAGAGACGTGGTTTAGTGGTGGACTTGGTAGTGCTAGGTTAACAGTTGAACTTGATGATCTTAAAGGTCTTTTCCAACCTAAACAATTCTATTATTCTACAATTCTATAACTCAAAAGACCATGTTTAGCATAGCAGGAACAGGAAGGGCAGGACACATGGAGGTTAGAAAGCAGAAAGAAAACTTGGCAAGGCATGAGAACCCAGAGAAGCTGCTAAGACAAACTGTATATGGCACGCTGGGGCAATGGTCCTTTGTCCCAGATTTCTCCTCTGTTTTTCTCCTGATTTTCTGAGACAGCAGCAGTGCAAATGTGTTAAACTCTGCTGTGAGAAAGTTTATCTGGAGCATATGACAAGGACAATGGATATTAGAGCTGAAGCCTTGCCCTGCTGTCATGACCAGTGTGGTACATATTGCCCATTACCTTGTGTTGGAGCAGCTGCAACACTGCAGCCATGTTCCTCAGGACTGGGATCTCCTGTTGCCTCAGGGCTGATGTGAGAATGGTGTGATGGGAGGAATGCTTAGTGTTACAGCTATGGGATGGACATAGCAGAGACAGGTACAATTTAATATTTGAGAGCACCGTTACCTGAGCACTGTCATACTTGAAAACACTTCAAAACAGCTGTTAAAAACTGCGGAGGCTTTAGAAGAAAGCCCAGAAGAACTTCTGCAATACAAAACCTGTGCTGTAGTCAGAGACCACCTGAACTCATTACACTGACTAGGCTGGACCATAGTGGTCTAGCACCTATGTGGGAAAGACACAGAAGAGACAGCTCTTTAATTGAGCTAGAAAACAGTGTAACAGAATCCAGTGGGCAGAAGCTTCATACCAAGTTACCCATGAAATTCCAATAAAATAAAATAATGATTTCTCCATTAAACTTCAGCTCTCCTAATGGAATACATTACAGTAAAGTCAGTTTTGTGCAAGAAACCCGTAGGTGTCGTATTAGGAGGTTTCTCATGCGGTGCATCACCATAGGGAGTACACTTCAGAGACTGATGACATTATTTAATTATGCCAATGTGTCACTGTGTTCTCTGAATTACCTGAACAGGGTATTAATGCTCTGTCTCCCTGCATAGGAAGTTATGCATGAGAAATGGCACAGTTCAGAGCACAAGGGCAACTGAAACAAACATTTTTACCAGCGCTGTGTAGAAAAAGGGTGTTGATGAGGAGTGATTAAGCACATAAACAGTCAGAATGTAATGATTAGAGATTTGGAAGCAATACATAAAAAGAACAAAAAGAAACAATTTATATTTTGGGTACTGCAAAATGTGAAAGATAAAGAATTATATTTTTTCAGGTTTTTAATGTCTGCTGGAAAAATTGAAACATGCTATGGAAGTAGTTTAGGTTTTTCTAATTTATCTGACAATTTTCCAGGGAAACATGTTTTTTTAGTCATTAAGATTTTTGAGTGAATCATGTAATAGCAGTCAGATAATTTATGGTGCTTTGAATTTTTTGTTGAAATTTGAATTGACTCAGCTGGATTTCTAATACAATATTTTGAATAATTTAAAACCATCCACTTGAAGATTTTAAATCAAGCTGTTCTCTTTTTATAAAGAATTCCCAGATTAATGGCTGATGCACTACAAGCTTTAACAGACTTCTTTGCACTTTTCCTCATAGGGTGCTGTCTTCTCAAGAGATCCTTGGGAAGAAGGGCTTAACCACAAAGTTGTCCTGACCTACATGGGTTGTGAACAATTTGGGACCTGAAGCCTAGAGAGTCTCTGAAAGAAAGGTACTACAACCAATTTGATATTTTTATTGAAGCTACTAAAGAAATCTCTGCCAGAAAAGTAGTACTGGTCAGCACTATGCAGTCTCAGGAGCTGTAACCTCATTGTTAAGTTTTTAAGGGAAATTTCTATTCAGATACGTCTATTTCCGTAGCAGGGAGTTCAGTGCTGTAATCACCTGCCCCATCTGCGCTCCCTTTGGATCCATTATTGCATTTAGAACCATGTCTTCTTTTATTACTTCTTGCATTTCTGGTAGAGGCAAAAGCTTATGAAACCACAGGGATAGCTTTGAAAATTAAGTATTCTTTCGCGATTGATGGTATATAGTATTCCTGATCCAGTGGGTATATTTGAAATTTTGGCAGGTTACTTTCTTTCCTTGAGTTAGCCACAGTTTTATGGTCCTAACCTCACAGCTAATGTGAACTTCTCCCTTGGTGGCTGGCAAGCTCAACTTAAGATAATACTGAGAATGGGCAAAACTGATTCTCACGATGCTTAATACCATGCATAAAGCCCAGCAGATGGAGTCAACTTACACACAAACGTTTCTGTTTTTGTCAAAGAAACAAGCAAGCAAGAACTGCAAGTATTTTCCTGTGTGTTTGCATACAAATGAGAGTAGAGCACCTGAGCGTGAGCCCAGCACAATTAGCATTTATACAAATTCAGCGCCTCTCTCTGCTCCTGTCTGTGGGGCGAGCTTCCAGGCTCCCTCTGAGCCAACAGAGGAACTAGTCCATGAGTAAAAAAGATTGCTCACGTGCCCATGTGGGAACGGGATGCATGTGCCCTAAGGTCACACTGAAACTTCTGAGGGACAGGAAGGTATCCCACACCCAGCTGACACCCACAGGCTTAGCCAAAAGAAGAACTTTCTCTGGTGCGCTGATGGATTTTCTGCTTTTTTGGAGAACCCCTTGTGAGTGCAGCGATCCTTTTCCAAATTCACTCTTAGTTCTGCACCCTCTGCACTGCGACACGCTCACACCACTCTGAAAGGCTGACAGCGCTTGTCCTGCATTTCCCCAAAGATTAGAATGTCATCACTTGTGGTTAAGAGTTTCGGGGACATGCTGAATTACTTTTCTGATATTATCTTTACATTTTTTCAAGAGCTTAGCATATTCCAAACATTAATCTTCTGTGCTGTCTTGAGCCAACGTGACCAGAAAATGCTCTGTCAGCTAAGGTTGTGACCAAAATGCCAAATAAATAAATAAATAGGATCACCCCCTCTAAAATTCTTGTTTACCGTATATTTTTGATGTACCTGTTAGCTCAGTCACAACACTTTGCAGTCTCTACAGACATCTAGCAGAAGCCATTGCAGTCTAAGCACCAGACCATTTGCACAAGTGACTCATTCTCACTGAAAGAAGGCATCTATAGTCAATTTATGAAGATGGACACATGAAACACAGTTTCCAAAGAACACTTCTGTGCAGGTTGCCCTGTCTTGCAATATACAGGGGTTAGCTTTCAGGAGCGGGGAGCGCTCCAGAAGGACCGATGGCAGTGGTGGGTTCTCAGCACCTCTGAAATTCAGACTCTGTTTTGCTGTTGCCTGCCCAATCTGGGCTCTGCAGAGCACCTCTAAAACCAGTGCCAGGTCAGTGACAACTGGGCTGGCAAGGGGACCACCCCACACAGCAAAGGCAGGAGATGAAATGGTGAGCATGTATTAACTGAAACCACCCTGCATCTCAGCTTGTGTTTAAGTGTGGAGCTGCAGCACTGGCAACAGGGGAGTCGGCACCCAGAATGTTCCACAGTTTGTATTCTTGGGGCAATAGGCTCTTACAGGGGGGCAGCAGAAAGCGGGGACTTGTTAAATTACCCCAGTATAAATGCCAGACCTCACAGGAGCAACCCCAGTGCGCATCTTGCTCCCACTGTGTTTAGTGCTTCATATATCAACAGAGATATTGACAGTTCCTAAATCCTTCACACTGGGGACAGCAAACATGAGGCATACGCTCAGCCAAGCAGAAAGAAACAATCCTGAAGATTAACAGCCAAATCTGGCAGTCCTTCAACACCCATACTCTATCAAAATTCCCATCAAAATCAATACAGTTTTTAAATGGGGACTCAATCATTCTATTGCTCAGAGTAAGGGGGCAGCTTATTATCACAGTTCTGGACTAGACTGGAGTTGCTGTAAAGGTCCTGATACCAGTTGTTATCTAGAGTTGTGAAGCTCAGACATGTCAAACTCTTGTGCATGCACACTCAGCCCTACACTAGCCTTCTTCTATTAGAGTAAAAGCTCAGTACTATAACCCTATGTGCTTACAGGTTTGTCCTAAGGAGCTAAGTGCAGAAACCATCCCTTTTGCCTGTCTTGGGTGTAAGATATAAGACTTTATTTGATATAGCTGTACCAGCTGGGTTTGCCCATGCTCACAAACAAAAAGAAGATGTTGCAATGCTTGGGTGCAGCTTTTCCCACTGTGCTGCTACCCACAGTCCAGGCAAGTAATGCTCAAGTCTGATGGAGCTTCATTCTTCGCAGTGCATCCATGCAAAACACCATGTGACCTAGCTGCAAGGAAGGAAATGGAGGATCAGGGCCCTACTCCCTTCCCTATGCTTCACAGGTCATTTTCCACATGTTTCCTCAGGTGAGATGGATTTCCTCTGAATGGAGTGTAACAAAATGTTACTTTCTCTATTCAGGGACTATGGTAATGCACATTGAATGGGAGTTACCTTCTTGACAGTGATTGCCACAGACATGCTCACAAAAGCACCATTTCAGTGGGAAAAGCAAAAGAGACTCGCTGCAGAGCAAGCCTGGGAAGATCAGTGCAGTCAGCACAGAAGATCCTAGACGAACAGCTGCACCTAGTGAGAAGGGAAAAACTGCAGCGTTGTTCCAGAGATGCACACCAGAATCTCGTATCTCTACTCCTCTAAATCGCCTGGGTAAGAAATGGTTAATTTAATATCCAAAGTTTTGGGTTAGAATAATGTAATTCAGTGGAGAAAAGATGGCTTGGGATAAAATCCCTTGAATGAAATGCAGTTGCAGGGGACAATTTCCAATAAGAAAATGATTTGTGCAATTTTGCTAGTATCACTTCAAACCTGAAGTAACCCAGACAATGTCAAGTGTTAAGCCAAACGCAGGAGTGTTTTCACTTAAACCTTGACTCTGAACACCTCCTGGAAAGATAATGTAGCCAGAAAGGCAACCATCTGCTGAAGTGCACAGGTAGCTCTGAAAGTGAAATCAGGAGAAAAAGGTAGACAGTAAACAGAGAAAACGTCAGAGAAGTGAGTAGCACAAGGAAGAGTGACACCCACCTCCCGAGAATACATCTGTTCCCTCTCATGTGCAGGGTGTATGTTCTTCTAGGAGGTTTGCAGTTCCCACATGCTGCTTTTATATGCTTTAATATTCTAGCAGCTAAGTGACCCCCCAGACATTTCTGCCAACAATTACAAAGCAAAACACTGGGCATCCCGTTCCTGCTAGGGACTTGGTGTGTCTAGGACACCTGCTATTCCCAAGCATAAGGTGGAATCACTTGGCAAATAGCAGCTGTGGTATAACTTTGCATTCATGTTTTCTTTAACATCCCTGAAATACCCAGTGCAGGTTTGCCTCAACAATACAGTAAAAGCATAGGCATTCAGCATGTATAATTTAGAGGCTGAGGTTTTGGCCTCTAGGGCCTTGCTTAGCTGATGATAATCCACTTGACAGGCTGATTTTTTCCTTAAATGATTCAGCATATCACATCCCTTTTGTCCTGCTTATTCAAGGAGAAAATACCTAACTGAAAGGAATAGCTTGTGGGGCGAGTAAAGAACAACTGGGTTTGGTTCCCTCACAAAGTTCAGCGACCATGCACTGGGAAAGCAGCTCAGCAAGAAGGTTGTTCCCAACTGTGTTTACTTCCCCCAGCATGGCAGCTCCCTGCCTGTCTTTCAGGCTGACCATGTGGCCAATTACAGTATTGCTGCCCGCTGCCCTGGCGAGCAAAGGTTGAGATGTGCCCTCTCCAGCTCTGCTAGAGTGATTCCACTCATATCTGCATGGGGATGCAGCTAGAACCACAGAGATACACCCAGAGGCTGTAAGCAGCTGGAGTGGTTCATACAACCTATCTCCTGCTCTTTGGTTGTGTCTAGAGAAAAAAGAACGCATAGCTGGCTCCTGGGCAGCAGGTGAGCTCCTTGGAGCATCCAAATTCAGCCCAGGAGCCTTGGATTTGTTACTCATGAGCTGGTACATTTCTCACAGCGAGCCCTGTGCCTTGATGTTTGCGCAGATTAAACCTTCTGCAAAACTAACATTTCAAGAAAAAACACATTCCCCTCCTTCCTGTCCCCTCCCAAAAGGCCAATGCAGAAATACTTGTGCTGAGCAGCTTGAAGTGTAAAGGTATGTGCCCCCAAGTGGCCTCATCCAACACTAAGCAACTCAGCCATCTTGAAGCCTGAGGCTCCTGGGAGCCCAGCTTTGGCACTCGATTTTTGCAAACACTGGTTTCTAGGCTGTGTTTAATAATTCCTGTAAGATGTATCTCCACAGGTGACCCAGATTCAGAAAGCCTCTTTGTTTCAGATTGTTATGCACATATTTAAAGACGGGCTTAATGGCTTTCTCAGATCAGGGCCACATCAAACAGTTTTGTTACTGAAGAAGGAACGATTGCCTGCATTTGAAGTAGTTGTGCACGTCACACAGGGCTTGTCAACAAGGTGCAAATTCATCTAGGGATTCTCTTGGTTGCTGCTTATCCACTTAAAATGTACATCTGACGTAGTCAGCATTTTTTTGTTGTTTTTAAAAATCCCTGTTAGAGCAGGCTTGCAACACTGAAGGCTTCAGTCTGTCTCATGTGATTCCTTGTCCCTCGACAGCAACAGGATAAAGGAACGGCCCAGCATCCTCTTCATGTGGCAGCATGCTCCTCACAGCCACAAAGTCCCCAGCTTTGTCACATTTCCTACAGTTTTAGACAACTGTGCCAGACTGAAGAATCAACTACAAGAACTGGAGGAGGGTTAGCTGTGTGCTGTTGCCTTACTATAAATGTAAAGTTGAATCTGGATATTTTGCATTCATTTAGCTCTTTGAACTAAATGGATGGTTCTTCCTCTCACCTCATATTCCTTCTGACTATTTTCCACTGTTACATGATGGCCTTGTTACATTGTGATACCACTGTGCTCCAAATTCTTTCCCTTCATGTGATATTTCAATTAGACTTCTTACCTGGCCTTATGCCATTTCTTAACTGTTTCAAGGTGTGGGTAGGAGCCTTTACACGTTCCCTAAAACAGTACATGTGAAAATCTAAACAGCTAATGTTCATGCCAAAATATTGCTATACCCCTTGCTCATCTTTCCAAGGGTACACTAAGATAGCTACCAGACACACACTAGTGTGACAATTGGCTGCCGGGTGTGTTTTGGCAAAAAGGGCTATCTGTTAGTCAAGTTGAGAAAGGAGCAGCAGAGAGTATCAGAACAGAGTGTTTTTACAATTCTGCTAACAAATTCTAAAGTAGCTGAAAGTGTAACTTCACCTTCAGAACCCCAATTTATTTTTAGTTTTGCAAATTAACATAAAATGTGCCACAAATAATACCTACCTAAATGATTCCTAGAAGAGGAAGAGAGGGGAAGTCAGGACGAAGAAAGGATGCAGTTTTGTTTTCCCTTTTTCAAAAGGATGCAAACAATACAGAATGTATTCCCTTCTTTGCCAGAAAAGCTTGGACACCACAAGTTTCAGATCCCAAGAAATGAAGTACCATTGGAGGAGATCATTTGTCTGCATAGTCTTTTTTCCAGTGATATTTTTTATTATATTCAGTTGAACAAATACTCTCTGGGGCAAGCCCCAGGCACTTGCTCTAACCAAGAGCCTGTGGAATCATCCTCTACATGAAATACTTCAGCAGTCCCAAGTGCAAAGTACAGCTGCAATCCCCTGAGAAAAGGCTGAGTTCGTGTTCCAATATATAGCCTATATTAGAGCCTCATTAGAAAACTCACCTAAAAGGGGTTCCTGCTTAAAGTTTATCAGTTCTGAGTAGGATTTGAACCAGTCTCTTGACATTCAGAGAAGTGTTCTTAGACACTGAGCTACTGAGTAAGAGGAGAATAACAACACCACTGCACCCTCAGACAGTTTTCTAAATCTCAGTCTTTGTCTGCTCTTTTTAAAGATTTTTTTTTTAATTGAACTAAGCAAAATTTAAGGAAAGAGAAAAGAAGTAATTTTGTTAAGCAGGACAATAAGTCTCATCTAAATCTATTTTAAAAAAAAGGATGACAACACAAAAAAAAAAATCAATTATTCATTTGGCCCTAATCATGAAGACATTTTTTGAACTCATCATTTTCTACAGCTATAGTGTTCCGATAAATTTACAGGTGCAAATTTAACTGTCTAAATCAGCATCCTGATTCTTTGTCATGGCTACAGAGTTGCTGACAATGCTGTAATTTCTTTGGAAAATTGGATTAGATACAGGGAATGAAATAAGTGAATGCAACTATATAACTAAGCCTGAAAATGTTAGCCTCCAGGAATAAACATCGCATTTCTGTGCCTCTTTGCACATTTATTCAAAACAAAGCCATTTTTCCATGTGCATCTTTTGGCTAACTCAGAAAATTCCACAGTCAGAAGCTTTGGGGAGATATGCAGAGAGAGAGGAATGATTTTGTTATGGCCGCCCCTATGAGTCTTGGGTTCAAAACCACAATCACTTATGCTTATTGATGCCAAGAAGCTTACAAAAGCCATTTCAGATTGTAAAAATTCACTGCAAAATTGAAAACATATTCATCTGACTCCACCCCACAATAAGATCGTAAAAATAAAAACTTCAAATGCAAAAGCATTACAAAATGTGAAACACAGCCTCTTGCGGTACCATGCATGAAATAATGCTATCCACCAACTGACCTACCCACAAATATTTAACCCAGGCAAAGCTCAGAGTAGCTGGGACATTTTGATGTATCTGCAGGCAGATCTTTTAAACTTAAGACTGCAAAGTGAGTCTGTAAAGTTGTTCCTAAATAAGCTATGGCATTGTATTGAATTGAGCTGCGTGAGCATAAAGCTAGATGGACTCAGTATAGAATAACACCAACTGCCTCTTTAATAATTCTCTCCAAAAGTAAGGGAACGGTTTATACTAATCTACAGGTTTGGGATAATTTAATAATATTACTGATATTTCTGCTTTAAGGAGAGTGTAGATAATACAAAATAGTTTTATTTTGTTAAATCACAGTTGTTTTTCTGTAATTTACATTCACCTTCTCATTCTACAAAGGAATGTTAGTTAATATCATTCCCAAATTGCAACACATAAATCAGAACCTATTCCTGAGAGCAAGACCTAACACACTAATAAGTCTCTTTTGACCTAGAGGCATTCCTTCTCAGTTTTAATAACACAAAAAGGAATGACTACACAGCTACAGAGCAAGGAAGGAAACCTTATTGTACATATGAAAAACAGCCAAAAGATACTTTAAGGAAAAACTCGTTAAAATGAAAATCTCATACTATTTTCTGCCATTTCACAAAACATGCCCTTAGCTGGACTGTGGAATAAAATAAATATGAATCTTATTTCGTATTATTATACAAGCTTTCATCTCAGGAACTCATAAAGAAGTTCAGCAGTGACACAATGTCTCTGTGGCATTGGTAAGTATTACTGTCCCCAAGAGGCAGAGGGTCACCTTGGGAACCAACCTGGGGCAAAGCATCTCTCCTGTATTGAAATGGCCTTGTCCAGACACTCGGCTACAAAAGTGCTTTCACAGGTCCAGCAATTTTTCTCCAATTTATGGCAAAATAAGAACACTCGATAAGCCATACAAAAAATCCCAACAAATCTAATAATAATAGTTCCACCCTGAGGTAATCATAGTTTTCAATTGTTAGGTTATTTTTGCAAAAGTTTTGTTTAAACTTTTAACCATACAACTGTAATTTATTATCTTTCTAAGAGTTTAAAAAGATATCCAGTGATGACTTCTTTCCACTCTTAAAAATTCCAGTCTCAGTAACGGATATGGGCAGATCCAGGATTAGGACAAACCCCTTTTGCCCCTGTAGCCTGTGGCAGCTGCTGGTTTTCAAGAGCAGTCCCAGCCCCAGATGTGTGGACCCACAGCTAGGGGAAGGAGCTCTGCATTGGGGGAACAACCCCCACACCTGGCGGGTGAGTGAGACAAAATGAGGGTAACACACAGGGAATGGCAAGTCCTTTGGAGATACACTGCTCCCTTAATTTCATGCATTGTAAGAGCTCTTAGAAGGGTTCCTCAATATCCACAAGAATTTTGCTTCAGGGACTACTAGAAAAGGTGGGAATTGACTCTAATTCAGCGCTGTGTTTTATTTTCAATGCTCTGAAGAGAAATTGTAGAGAGTCACACAATATAAGGCCAAGGAGACTTCAACAAACACCTAATCTGACCTCCCACACAATCAAACAATTCCTGCTATGGGTGCCTTCCCCCAGCAATACATGATCTGTGCAACTTTCATAACAAGAGCTATATAGTGCTTCTTTTCTTTCAAGTGAGCCTTAAGGCAGACAGATTATGGATGTAGGCCTCAGAAAACTCTACCAGGTAGTTCTTACTTAAGAAAAAGGTAAAGAAAAAAGGCCACCAGGCAGATCAGCACTTTGTCACTGTTCACTATAAAATGAAGAAGGAGCAGGAAAGATCAAAATTGCCAAATCAATCCCCTCCAAGTCTCACGCAGATGCTTTATAGCTTCCTTGCACTTTGGCAACCCTTGTATGCCTTGTTATGCTAATAGCTTTTAATTGAATTCTCTCAGTGGCAATGGGAGCGAAACTCTTACTGCATACAATTGAGTTAACCATGCTCTGCAGGTCTTTCAGATGTGACCAGATATTGTATCTTTTCCTGTTGTTCCTGTCTGTAAACTTTAGGTTATCCATCAGTGCCAAAGCAGATAGGGCTTTAATGTAGTCTGTGTGGAATCAGATGTTTCTATTTCCTTCTAGCCTCAAAGTGACCCTGTGGCCAGTGGCAGGCAGGCTGCAGCTCACTCCAGAGAGCACTCTTGCATCTAATAACCCCCAACACACAAAATACCAAACTCAAATGTTGCTGATGTTCAGCCAACTGCTTTCCCGTGTTACTGCAGAAACGGGTCAAATAATATCTCCCTGGATGCGCTAGTTCATTGCGTTTCTCTTCCCTCTGGCTGCAAACACTGTGTGGGCACAGCGCGCCCGATGTAAAAGATCCTCCTCTGTCTGTGGGAGCCTTCAGTGACTAACCCACGCTGCCTGCACCTCTCAGGCTCGCACCTCAAGCTTGTTCCAGGCCAAATGTCAAACTTCTCAGGTGAGGAAATAGGGAGAACGTAAATCATGCATCACCTTGGCTCAGAGCACGGGCCAAAACTGTTTTTCACATAGTTTGAACAGCAGGGCATGGGAAGGGCTGGGCATGCTGCAGGCTTGTCCACCAGCTGAGGCTTGTTTTTCCTTGTGGGCACTGACAAACTATGAATTATTCTGGGTTCACTACAACAGAACATGTTCTAGCATCCAGCATATTTGAGTTTATGTTGCAAACATCACTGGCTACATGTAATAAACTAGCAGTTAAAATGTTAAAGTACCGGGAAGTCAGTGGGGGCTATTTTCTTAAGACAAGTTCACCTTTTCCAGATTTCAGCTTCAGGCCTGTTTTTGAAAAGCTTGGCTTTCATTTACTCAAAACCTTAGAATGTTGCAGGGCAGAAACAAAACAAAAACCTATAAAAATAATGAAACTAGAGATAGGGGCATATTTTACAACACATTGAACCATGAGCAAAAAGTGTAAATTAGGGAAAAATAAGAGACTACAGAGAGCTTATGCAGTCAAACCAATGTTTTCCTGGGATGTGAAAAAAAACCCACCCTAATAATAAATGACAACTCTCATCCCACAGCAAAGCAATAATTTAAAACTAAATTTACATTGTAATTAGCCTTTCAAAAATGCAAAGAAATTCAATATAGATGTCCATTAATAATCTCACTGCTGTCGGGAAGCCTGTTCCACCCACACATGCTACTTAATTAAACTCAGAGTTCCTCATTCATACAAACAGACAGTTATGAAGAACAGGTGGTTCCTAATTTGAAGATAATGGATAAGTGGATCTCAGTGTAACTTCAGAGCCTCAGATTATCTCATTGAATGTTTTTCTTGTACCTTTGAAGATTTTATTTTAAACTCAGTTTTGTTTTTCTCTTACAGCCAAGATGTAGCGTATCTATAACAGAATACAGTGCATGTTTGTCTTTTAATAAAATATCACAGATCACTTTCAGAGCCATGAAAACTGCTTAAAATGAGCTCACCAGTTAACTTGTAATGTGCTGCATTTTTGATGTGACCACAGGACTATTGTTCACTTACAGACATACAGCAGATAAGAATTTGGACATTTGGAAAGTGTTAAACCTTTCCTCTTCTTCCTCTCCAGGCTTAAGAAACTTGGAACTTCCAAAGACAAGCTTGCTAGAATTGCCTTCTCACACTACAACAAGCCTAAGAAATGTCTTTGAGGTGTATCTAAAGGAAAGATGCAAAGACAGTTTCCTACCCTTATGTGGCCTGTAAAACTCTCCCTACATGGACTGGCCATTTGCAAGACAACCTTAGTCAAAAGCCTCTGTGCTGCAGATGATAAGCGTAGTGATGGAAAGGCTGGTCTACAGCAAGGGTCTCTAAGGCTGCTTGCAGCTGGGAACCCCCTGCTGGTCTGCAGGATACTGAGAGCATCCTCAAAAGAATCAGTAAAACTTCAGCTGGCTGGTGGGAGAGCTTTGTACTGTCAGAGGAGTAGGGGAGGGGAAGAGAGAAGGGTCTGGAAAGAACAGAGGTGGTCAATGAACAAAGAAGTCCATAGTCTTTGTGCTGGGCTGCCAGATCTATGCTCAGCAAGCTCTGTAGGGATACCTGGGTGGTGGAAAAAACCACCAGATAGCACACTCAGGATTGCTCCTGGTGTTTTGGTGGTTCCCTTGCATATTGTCACAGTGTTGTGTGAAGGCAGGCAGCAAGCTCAGGCCTCAGGCTGCTCAAGTGCTGCTGAGCCAGGCTCCATCTGAGCTGGCTCTGGACAGAATCACTGAGGATGCCCCTTAATTAATTAGTATTCAGTCTAATTAATTAACCACATGCCAGGTTGTCTGTGGGTTCATAATGTTCATGGGCTGCACAATGTTTATAGGGAGTTCTTTGCCTGGCAGTTTATGCCTAGAGAGAGCACGGAGACCTGGAGGAACAGACTAGATTAGAGGGAGTTTTTCCCACAACCTGCAAATTTTAAAGCACTTTATGTGGGATTTCACTGTCTTCAGCTGACAGTGCATGAAATGCTGGAAGAAAGCAAGGCAAGGAAAAGCTGTGTTTGGGACTCAGGTCTCCTGACACCCTGTTTACCTGATAAAAATCGTTTCACTTGAGCTGTGGTCTTTTGGTTGTGAAGAATTATTTCAGAATTTCTGGTGCTGCAGAAAGTCAAGTTGCATCTCTGTACAAGGGAATGGCAGTAATAACTTCTAAACTTATTGCATAGGATTTGGAGGTTCCCTTGGAAGGCCCAAAAGTGAAGAGGAAAAAGGTTGAGACAGCTCACAGACTTCACCTAGAAAGGCATCATGTTTGGCATTTCAGCTGTGCAAACTGCAATGACTAATTCAAAACAATGAAGCATTTAAAGACCGAGACTATCTATAGTAGAAACAAATGGGTCTTTTATACCCAATTCTAACAGCCATTTAAAGAGAAAATATAATCACAGTGTAATCAATGGAGTGAGTAATATTTACTGGTTGAGTGATGAATGGCTCTCTCTGGAAGAAAGGATATTTTTATGTATGACTTCTGACAGCTAAGGTAGCTGTAAGATGCAGCCTGAAATAAATAGCTATTTTATTTTAAGAAAGCTGGATGATTCAAGTAGTGCGGGCAAAGACACAACAGCTCACACCTCCACTAGCAGTTTATTTGCTAGCCTACTGTTTCTTTTGTTAAACTCTGTTCTACTTCCTGCTGCTAGTGAGGCAACTTCTATTTTTTGGTAAAACTTTATTACAAGGTGGCTTTTAAGTAGAAAGAACAAAGAGGTTAAACCGTGGTGTTACAGATTACCACCTACCAGCTGTCAGTGTGCACCATGGTAGCTGGAAGTGAAATGAGTAAACTATGATGTTCCATTGCTTTGCACAGCTTTGGCTGGCCTAGGACCCGTCAGCATGAGCAGGGACCGTGCCTGCAGTTTAGCAACAACAGGTGAAGATGCCATCATCCAGCTGTGAGCCAAAGCCAACTTTACAAGAGTTGCTGATTTTTATATGATGAAATTGTTCCTTATTTATTTGCATTTATTTGGTGAAACATTCAGGTACAATAATTTGTCATATTGAATGTAAGGGTGCTCAATTATGTACCTGCATTTTGAGTAAGTGGAGAACAAATACACCATAGCATCTGCTCATACACATGTGTGTGCGATATACCCTGACTGGGACAAAAGGGGTATTTTCTCTAACTGTGCTATATCTGAATTAAATAAAAAGTAGTTGGAAGTTTTAAATGTTTTTGGGGGTTTGTTGTTTTTTTTTTTTTTTTTTCTTTTTTCTGGGGAGGAAAGACTGCACTCAGAGGTATTTTTCCTATGCATTTGTTCTACAAGTCCCATGGAGCAGGCAGTATCTGTTACATGTCAAGGATACCTCCACCAGCACAGTCGTGTGTCTGGTCCATGGCCTACACTCCTGTATCATCCCTCTTTTTAAAAATCAAATAATCCTCATATTATACAGCAGTCAGAAGACAGATAAAAATATAACTCTTAGTGCTAGTATGGCAGATGTTGTGTATTAAAACTCCATCATCAAACTATAAGCGTATGGCAGAGGAATCAGGAGCAGATTGTCTCCTTTATCTTAAATTAGCTGTACGCCCATCAGGTGATCTCAGTTCTCTTCCCCTTTATTCCTACCCACACTGTTCTCTTCCTTCCAATAGTCAGCCTTGTGTTTTTCTCCCAGTTTTGATCCTTCTGTTTGTGTAGCTGTACAACACAATAAGGCTTGCTGGAAAGCTCCCATTCAGTTAAGCAGAAATAAACAAAATCAGATGAGAAGCTTGGGTTTGCAAGATCCCTTAAACTTCTTTTGTTGTTGTTTATGGATGAAGATGTGTTTGCTGCTACCACTCCTCTCTTTCTAAACAGAACTTTGGCATTCCTCTGGAGTGCAAAAGCCTCATGTGCAGGTCCATGCTTTACAACTACAGCTTTGGTGTAAGTAATAAACCGTTTATTTAAGGAAATAAAGAGTTCAAAGCCTGTGAGAGTGCAAAAGGTGTTAATTTGTTTTTCTTTTTGGTCAGGTCTTCAAACAGTGCTACCAAAGTCTTGAAGAAAAGTTCATGCACTCAAAAGTTTGTCTGCCCCCTCCCTATCACCATACTGATTTATTTAGTAGAAGACAGCACCTCTTCCTGCAAATCTTGTCACTCAAATAACCAGTTTCTCCTGAACCTCTGGTATGACCAGCCTCACACATTTCATTACTTTGCTGACTTTGACCCTGTTGAACACAAGCTATGAGACCTCCTTGCTCTCCTGTACTTACATTCCTATTGATTCTTCCTTCTCATCATGTCTTTATATACATGTCTCCCTAAGGTCTATGTACCCTAGTCCAACAAATGTCTGACTTCATGCCTAAACACTACCCTGAACAGAAATGCTTTCTTGAATAGGGGCCTCATTTTGGAACAGCCCCAACTTCTAGTCCAACAGGCTCTTTTCTCTCCTTCAGAGCCCTCTCTCATCTAAGTGCTCATTTCATACAGCTTTCTGCAATCAATTTCCTCCTCAATGTCATCTCCACTTCCCCCTTTATTTAAACTATTGCCCTCTTTTTTTGCTTCTGTCAGATTTAGAGTGTAAGCACTGTGACTAACTCTGCACGCCTCGATGGCACTAATAATGTATCATTATATATAATGATGTAATCAGAGAAAGTTCAAGAGGCAGTTCAAGCATGGGGAGGCTGGAACCAGCCCATCTTCAGATGTGTAGAGTCTGCCATACAATTTGAGATAATAGGAAAATATGTAAATAAACAGTTAAACTACGGGGGAAAAGGCAAGGGGAAAGCCATGATATTAACTTTATATTAACACCGTATATATTGTGGGAATAGAGAAGAGAAAGTGAATCTGAAGTTTCAATTTCTGCAAGTAGCATTATATCACTGAAGATTTTGCATGAGACTATTGCGTAATGGGAAAACCTTGTGCTTGCGAGGCACATTCCAGCAGCAGCTGGGAAGAAAGGCACATTGTGTAGCTTTCACCTTCCTTTGCCAGATTCCCTGTTATTATTTTAGGAAGGCACAATTACAGGCTCACAATTTTCATAGGTTTTTGAAAAATGCCCCATTGATTACATTTTACAAACTACCCAGAGAAGGAACTCCAGAATTAATGGCAGGCTGACACAGTCTATATTAGTTTGTTCACAAAACCTCTTTGTAACTGTCAGCATGTGGACCCCATGGCTGTAGGATACACTGTCAGTTTCTTAGAAAGATGGAGGAACATCGCCAATTCATTTTTCTCTGTCAAACGTTTCATTTATTATTGAGTCTGTATGCAAGTTAACATCTCTCTCCTGTGCCAGCACTACTGCAATAATAACCACTTTTGTGTTTCACTTGCCAACTAAGTTTGCACTACCCTTGCTCTAGCATGAAGATGTGCACGGCAGCATGCACTTAATGAATGAGTATAATTAGCTAGAAGATGTCTCAGCAGGCTGGTGAGGTGGCAGCACACTGAATTGCTACACAAAACGTAAAGCTAAATGACTCCCACACCTGGAGCTGGTGATAAATAAGCTTGACACAATACAGTTGCTAGTCTCTTAGCGTGCCAATTGGAGATCTCTGTTCAGCTGGGAGAAGCCATATAGGTGCCCCACATCCTGCATCCCTGGGCTCCAACTCATGTGCCTGCGGGCAAGAGTCTCCTAAGCAATGGCAGGAGCCTGTAAGGATGTCAGTGACTCCCAAATCTTTGATACCAGGGGCTCCCTGTAGTGGATTCAGGAGAGTGGAGCAGATACCAGGTCTCCAGCAATTCCAGATTACAGTTTGGCAGCTGAGAACAAATGTCCTTTTGCTGATGATCGAAGGTAAGAGGCTGCAGGGAGCAGTGGCATCCTAGGGACCACTTTGCAGTGCTAAACTTGCTGCATAGGCAGTGACCTCTGGGTGGGACAGACGACTTGGGGAATAATCTTCTTGACCTCTGGAGCCAGATGTACGAGTCCCTGTGGTGATGCTGATACTGGAAAATGAAGGTGTAAAAAGAAAGAAGACAACCAAGACCAAGAGAGGTAGACCTCTGCTAGCATAAATCTTGCTAGCAAGGGGAAGGCACTATTTTCTGGACTTGTGAGCATTTCTGGGCTGCTGCACCACACCGTGCTACTGCCCGCACTGTGGTTGTGCCTCCAGCACCTGTGATTGCAGCTTTGTTCTGCTGAGTAAAGCTGAGCAACAGGAGATTGGTCTAAGTGAAAAAAGTCAAAAAGAAAAGCTGGGCAGGTACTCAGAAACACGAGAACCGGCAAAAGAGACACTGGGATTTCTTCGTTCTGGTTAAAGACAAAACAGAGAAGAACTGAAACTAAAGCCTTGTGATGAAGATCTGTATTTTGCAGGGGTGTTCCACAGCAGATGAAGGGATGTTCATATGACTTTCGTGCTGTCCAACCTGGACAGTTTATTCTGGGCTAGCAAGTCCACATGAGGGAGTTACACCAACACACTTACAAAAGAATAGCACAGGCAGGGGTGTTGGCTCACAGCTGTGACAGACCATTTTCCCTGTCTTACTGTGCCCCCAGCTACGCCATGGGGGAATGAGCTGGATTATACATTGCATCTTGCAGAGTCAATCACATCCACATTCCTGGGTCTTTGTTACGAATGATGTTGTAATAAGCATAAAGAATGCAGCTTGCAGTTTGAGATCCCAGGATGAATTTGCAGTGCTGACAGCTAGAGAAATCATCTCTTGATTTATAATCAGAGGAAATTTGATACAGGAGTCACTGAGAGAGGATAAATGCGTCATTTTTAGAGTCGCTTTGACTATAACCCCACTTTAATTGCAGAAATACAAAATAAGTGCCAAATGGAAGTATGAGAAGCAATTTTTTCTGTTCATTACTGACACAAAATAAGCCATGAGCTTATCCTTTCAGGCTCTGTAAATTCAAAACACCCTCTACGTTTTAAGCCCTGTTTCCCTAGAATGAGAAGTAAAACGTATCCGCATATTTTTACAGTTATAAAGCTGTAGAAAAAAATCTTTCTTTTCCATAAGTAAGATTGATAGGCATTTTCCACTAAAACTTAATTTCAAATGAGAATATAAATTATAATTTTTTATGTCTGCCATGCAGTAGGAGCTTGAATATTTTTAATCAGTATGGACATATTTCACATTTTTCAGGGGAGAAAAGAGAAGACCACAGCATCTAACAATAGTCTCACTAAATAACAGTCCTTCCAAATATATTTTAGCAAGCAACTACAGCTTGCAGAAATCAAGTAACCATAGTGTCTAGTCATCTTTACATCCTCTGAGATCAAATGCAGTTTAAATAACTACAGTTAAAACAACTTTCTTTGGAAAAATAGTACAATTCAGGGAACATATCTTTCTTCCAAGACTTTTTTTTTTCTCCTTGACAGAAAGCTGCTGCTTGTTACCTCTGCAAAGGAATATAAACTACAGAAATGATATATTTGGTAATAAACTTCAAGATACTATCTTAACTACTCAAGTTCTAAACTTGTTTTGATTGAGAAAAGTGGAAGAGTATGGATCAATTAAGAATGAATTAATGCAACATTCCAGCATAATAGAGAAGCTTGGAAAGCAATTGCAAAATAATCAGTTTAAAATGTCACAAAAGTTTAAAATGGCTCATAAAAGTATCGATGGTGCAACCTGGCTGCCAATGAAGTCAAAGAGATCTTTGAAACCAACTTCAGCTAGGGCCAGGTCTTCAACCCTAAATATTTTGACTTCATATTACATTTGCTGCAGCTTGAACAGCAGACCTCCAGGGAAAGCAGAATCCTGGAGCTACTGATGCTTCAGCATGGTGCTAAAAGGTATAATTCATCTTTACAGTGGAACCTTTAAAGGGAACTGCGAATATGTGACTGCAGATCTCCACTCACCTCCACCTCATTTTGGCTGAGACACTAGTTTTGCCTTCCACCCTGCTGCCCTTCTACCTCCTCCCTTGGAACAGGATTCATCAACCATGGGACTGCTGCCTCTTTAGCATGAAACTTTTTTTTCAGATTACTTGGAACCCTTAAAATTATAGGAAACCTACACTTCACATATACATGTTTGTTCTCCCACATCCTCTGACCATCCCATTCCTCCGCATTTTAACTTATCTTTTACAAGCTTGTTTTTGAGGAAGCTCTGACCCTGAAAATATACACAGGGTGTATACACAGTTGCACCTTAAGCATTGCAGATAGTAAGGCCAAAACCAGAAGTTAACCATACATGCTCTTCCCTCCTCCCAGCCCACCTCTCCCCTCTTGTCTCTACTCTGCTTTTTTTCCTGACACTCTAATTGGGGGCTTTAAACTGTTAAGTCTTCAGGATATAAATTATATCATCTTGCCTGTTTATACATTGCCAAGCACAAGAATAGTAACTGCTCGCCTTTGCTGGCAATCCTATGACACCTTTTGTAAGAGGGTGGAAGCTCTGGAGGTCTAATTAAATTTCAGTGTGGGTGATCACATTCTGCTTTTCTAAATTCCTCCTGCTTATCTAAATTCCTCCTGTAGTTACGACCTGATCCAATATTTCTCTTCACTTCCCACTCCGGCATGCTGTGTAGTGTGACTGTGTGCTTTTAAACAGCTGCTGCAGTCCTTCCCAGAGCTCCATTTCATTAGTGGCTAATGCATCTTCTGTCTGTGTAGTTTGCAATGCGAAACACACATCTCTGCGTGGCTGAGTATATGTGTGTAAGGAGAGATGGAGTATTCTATTAATATGGATTTCTTTAAAACATGGAATAAAACACTGATTCTTAAACTATGCTCCATGGAGCACTTGTGGATGGCCCATTACGAGCTGGTATGTCACATGGTGCTCATTTGCTCCTTGTTTCCAGCTGCTAAATTGCACTGTGACACTGTTAAATATACGTTAAATACTTTCCTAATGTTACTTAAGCAAGTAAATTGCTTCCATTGCCTGAAGGAAATTCTGCAATTGCAAGCATGGGAGGAAAGGAAGGGAAAGGAGGGATCAACAAGAATCTCTGTAGTTAATGTAATCCCTCTGGTTAATGTGATCCACGCCACAGCAGATTCCTGCTCTCAGACACAAAAATTACCCTGCTCTAGCAACAATGTAGGTGCTATTCAAGGCAGGGTCCCGCTAGCCAAGCTGTGTCTTGAAAATGGCCGGTTCTTTTATTTGCTTTTTATCAGACATCCAAAGCTTTTCAGGATGCTTGGCACATAATCATAATTAGGTCTCTTCAGGGGAGGGGATCAAGATCGTTAGCCAGAGATTGAAGTACGCAAAGGGATGTACCTGGAAACCTCGGGGCAGAGTGGAGGGTCATTCACAGTGACACTCTACAAGGAGAGAAGACTCACTGTGTTAGAGCAGCCTGTGGAGCTGAAACCAGAGGCTGTGCCCAGTGCCCAGAAAGTGAGGTATGATATTGCAGCCTCTTGTGTCACAATACTCAAGAATACATGTCTGTTTATTTAATGAATCTGAGCATTTCCAAGAACTGCTGCCACAGCGCCACAGTCCATATGCCATTTCTTTTCTTGTTCTCTTTTTTCTTTTTTTTTTTTTTAAGCATATCAACAGAAAATAAAATTAGACTTGCAATTCATGCTCTGCTTAGCTTGCTGTGACCCTAAGGATAACATGGAAAATGCCAACTGAAAATATAGTAGGTGAAAGCACTTTCTATACATACATACCTTCTTCCTCTCCATTTATGTAAGTACTAGTCAGAGGCAGAAAATAAGGGACTTGTTGCTACCATCCAGCTCAGCTTTGTCCCCAGCCAATTCCCGGTGTCCACAGGGAGTTTCTACCATTGTGGACATAAGCCTATGCAAACAGCACGTTTGTTATACAACTGTACAAACACACATGCAGCTACACAGTTCAGCATGGACATGCCATGGCAACCAGACTGTGTGCTCGTGTGGCACGTGTGCTTGGGCAGCACACAGCAGATCTGGGTGCCTTTGACAGGCTTGTGTGCTCTGCCTACATTAGCATCAGAACATGTAAAAGGCTGTTCAGAGTAGCTGTGGAAGTTGTTGGGTTTAGATTTCTATTTCTAAGTGAGCAGTTGGGGTTTGTGTCCTGTTACAGAACAAGGACCACAGATCAGTAGCACGAATATTTGAAGCTTGTACACTTCCACTCTCATTATGGTGTTTGTCACAAAGATGAATTAATGTTGTGCCATTTTCAGTTCTCATTACAATCTTTGTCATGAGATGAAATACTAGACTCTTAAAGTCTCTATGAATCATAGCAGCATGCTCTACTTTGTTGACCTTTTCAATATTCTGTGTTTGGACTGGCTGGCATTTCTTTTCCTCTTCCTCTGTAATAGCGACACTAAACTCGTGGGCAGGCTGCACTGGGCTTACCAATGGAAATGCAGAATACTGATTAAGTCAGCATTGCATAGGCATGTCTGTATTTTGAGCAATTCATTGCAGAATTTGAATTCTAGTTACCATACACAAGGGAAGGACTGAAAAATGGGGCCCATGGAAAGCCTTATTTGCTGCTTCTGTAAAACACATATACACGTGCTCAATGAAAAGAAAGTAACTCCTGAATGTAATGAAAAAGAAAAACAAGCCCCCATCTATCAGCTGTTTTTTGAAAAAAAAAAAAAAAAAGGTCACAAATCTGTCATTAAATGCCCTGAAAATTGTCGTCCAACTTCTTCTTTTATTTTCCAGTGCAGGGTGTGTAATTTCCTGCTTTCCTTACACCGATGATATCAACACCACACAACCAAAAACTGGACTGGGGCATTGCAGAGTGGCTCTCCAGTATTCTCTAATAGCTCCTAGTTGAAATCAGTTTATATCAGACTGTTTGTATGATACCCAGGATCTTTCAGGATAATGCTGGAAATTATTCCCTCTCTGAGTTGTCACAGAGGAGGGCAAAGAGTTCAGATAACAATCAATATAATATGAAGACACACTGCTAAAATGTCCATTTGCACCCCTGTTTTCATTGCAAATCTGCGTTTCACCCCAGCTGTCGAGTATGTGACTAAGGACCCCAAGCAGTGCTACATCTCTCATAATTTTGTGCATGCTAAAGGGCCTTCTAACCCAGGCAGACTGGTGAGGGCCTATGGACAAGTGCACTTCTTGGACAAACCCAACCTGAGTGCAGGAATGTGACGCTGTGCTGTGTACCCCCGGGGCCACAGGCTGCAATGTGTAGACAAGAGCCCTCCCAGAGAGGCTGAAGTTTAAGAGGCACGGGACAGCCAGCCACTGTCCCAAGGCAGGGAGAGAAAGACCAGATGTGACCCAGCTTAAGGAACTTCAGGATCTCTGTCATAAAACACGTCTACAGTGTGCTGCTCCTGTAGTTAAACAGCATGCCTGCTATGGATCTAAGACCCCTCTTAACTGCCTATAGTTTCTGGTCCATTTGTCATGTTTACAGAGATCAAAAGCCTTTAAAAAATAGGAAGATTTATTTATTGAACTTAAAATCTGTGAGCTTGCCAAAAAACCACTACTTTAAAACATTCTGTGAAGTAAGAAGTTAAATGGGTTGGAAAATGTGTTTTAGTCCTTGTGAAGAATCGTAACAGCAAGGAGGAAAGGGCCACATTGCATCTCTGAGAGCATGAAGCACGGGCTGAGGAGGACAGCTGACCTGAGTGCTGTCTAACCTATAAACACCTCGCGCAGCCCACTGCCACACCACTATCTCACATTTGCCCTCCCAGGAGGCCTTCTCCACTGAGAGCCTGTCAGAACCACATTTTTCTAGAGCTGAAATAAGGTCTTCATCAACAGGGACATCTCTCTCTACATAGAGTGGCCTGAATCAGATCAAAAAGAACAAACTCTTCTTAGATTAATTGAAACCAGAGTTCAGAGTCTTCCCAGAAAGGCCACAAATCTGAAACAGAGACTGAGATGTCACCTAGGAGCTAAGTTAAAGGCCATACATACTTTCAGAACAAAACTTTAGGATAAGTATTTTGGTTTAATGCAATACCTTTCATGTGAAAGCTCATGAGCCCACTCATTGCCAATGAGAGCACGCTGTTTAGGACAGGTAAGTAGGTGATGCACTCCATGACACTTTGCATCTTTGGAGTGAAACTCATCTCTTACCCTCCTCTTCTTGGAGTTACTACAGAGGGTGCAGAAGAGCAGTTTCATGGTAGATACCTTAGCTCACAATAACAAACAGGCTGCCCTCTCCTCAAACTGGGAAGTACTCGCCTGCTGGAAGACATACATATAAACCCACCCCTTCCCCTGAGGAAGGTCAAACCCTGCAAGCCACAGCTCCTTTTATGTGGATAACAAAAAAATTATGTGGATAATGGTTGCCTGCAACTGCCTTCACACTTCTGCAAGCCTCCCAGCCCAGCTGAGGTCAAAGAGTGAGAGATTGCTCCTTCCTGCAGGCTGTCACCCTCCCTCTAGGGTACATTCAGCAACAGCAGCCTCACCTTAGGACCCAGTGCTCATGGGATGGAAATTTTAAACTTATTTTCCTGACCTCAGTGGAAAACTGTCATTGAAGTCTCTCCTCCAGCTGGGATGGGGAGCTCTGAGAAGAAGCTCTGGAACATCTGGAAGGGAGCTCCAGTCTCTGCCTTACTATTTCGTGTCTTGGTCCAGCAGTGTCACAGAGCCCGGTGTGTGACACTGGTTGTTGGGCAGCACATATTCCCTTCTGCCACCCCTACTGTGAACTGATGTGGTTTAATAAGAATCAATTGGAAGACGATAACCTCTTAAACCAGCTGACCAACGTGAGTCACAGCATTTACTTCTCCCAGCTGAGACCTGCACACTGGTAGCAGAATGCAGAAACTGAATTAAACTGCAAAGCTGCAGTACCAAAGCAATGATGTCAGATACCTACACAGAAGATGGGACTGCTGTTTCTAGGTGCAAGCCCATACAGTCTAAGAGCTTTCAGGTTGGTTGCTCTCTGCAAACTACCTATGTCAATATAACCCTTCTTACTAATGAATCAATACAATTCAGAGGTACATTTCATGGGCAGCACTTTCCCCTTTCTCCTTAGGAAAGTGTTCTTGTGGAATAGGTACATTGATATACCCATATACCCCCCAGCCAGATTTCTTATCCTACATATCTAATTCATAAGTATTGACTGGATTTTGAGAACATGGGCATTTCTTGTGCTGCTCTCTGTGACCACTTACTTACTTCTGCTTCCTAAAAAGATCACTGGCTGGACACCTTAGCAGTCATTGTTATTCACAGGGCTGGGCTGAGAAGCTGGGGGGACAGTTTTCTAAAATGATACATTGACACACAAAGTTAAATGCTTAAACAATACATCAACAGTACATATAGGAAAGCTGTCCCAGCCTCCAGCTGTCAAAGCAGAGCCAAGCGCTGGTCCCTGGTAGCAGAGATTGGTTTACAGAAGTTCCCTTAACAGAGAAAAGGGCACCGAATTCTTTACCCACACACAGAGGCACAACACAAGCTGAGATCCTCCTGCACCTGTAAGACTGGCAATGCTACCAAAGGGCTAACACAAGGCCCCTCCAGCTCCACAGCAATGTTTTTTATTCAAAATCCAAACACGCAGCTCCGTGCAGCGCTAGCTGTGAAATAATTTCCCCCCCTTAAGCAAGCTCCGTCAGTGTTTTCCCTGTTTTGTGGTAACAGACCTGAACATATAAACAACCTCATGGCACACTCGGGGTTAGTCAGCGCCAGTCAGTAAGAGCCCCCCTCCGAGAAGACACTACAGAAAGGAATACTTCTAATTTAAAATCCTTGTAAGTGGTAGAGACATTTAAAGCATTAATCAGCAATTAATACAAATAAGAAACTCAATCTCTCACATCATTAATACTAATTATGCTTTATAGTTGCATTTTCTGAGCAAGATGACAGGCAACATGCATATGGAGAAGGCTGCCTGACAGAGGTGCAGAAATGGGAGGCAGCTAAACTGAAGGAGAAAGCAGAGCGTCAGACATGTCTTAAAAGGACCCTGGCTTCCTTGAGCAGGGGAAGGCATTTCTGAAAAAGCTGGAATTGGGCCCACAGAAAGTTCAGGAGCTCAGGTACGAGTGCCACTCAGTGTGGGTGTCTCAGGTGCTGGGCAGCTGCTCTGGACATGCAGTGGTTGGCATTTGCTGTGGAACAGGTCCTGTGGCTGTGGGTGTTTGTCACCTGTGGGACTCGGACCCAGGGACCCTCCAGCTGGATATCAAGCTCTGGTGTAATTTTGGAAAAAGCTGAGTTCAGCTTTTGTGGCTAGAAATGTAACACTGCTGACTGTGAAGACACCAGCAATGACACTGAGAACAACTGAAGCGAAACCGGGCCAGTATTTTCACACCCTGCCTCTTCAGCAATGGATTTCCTGTCCTGCACGGTGAACGTCACCATATACTACAAGTCCCTGTAGAAAGAGCTGTTGCTTTTCACTGGAAACACAGGGATTTTATTTCTCAGTATGTTTATATGTGAAATGATGAGTAGGACAAGGACTGCTGGAAAAATCAATCTGGCATTAATACGCTTGCTGACAAGTTTGCGGTACCCAGAGAATCAGGAGGCAATTTCTACCTAAAGCAAATCTAAACACATACAATAAAGACTGCATTTACCCCATTTTCTTAAACTAGAACTATTACTAAGCACGTACTGTCACACCTTAATTTTGGTATCTGCTCTCACTTTGCACCTTGTACATGTACATGTACGTTACATGTTCCGTTAAATACTCCTGCACTGTTCTGGTGCACCACTCCACATGAAACTTCTAAGCATTAAAAGAAGGTCCAGGGCTTAAAGTAATTATGAGATACATAAATCCTCAGCATACTAGTCAAAGGCAATCTGAACTATGCTTATGACAAATGTCTGGATTCCCTGTTGCTTCCTTTGGCCTGGCTCCAGCTGCTTGTCCTATCAGGAGCAAACTTCATTCAGGAAAGCCAGCAAAAGCTGGAGAAGTCATTAGACAGGTTGTTTCTGTCCTGCCCAGCGTTGTGCTGAATTATACTTGTGAGGGTACAGAAGCATTTGGCTTTATTTATTTTACTCCAACAGGGAAGCCAGTTCTGACCTGGATTAACAGCAGCAGAGCACCTTAACTATAAGCTCTTGAAAGATGGTCCTTTACAAACATATTTCAAGTTTGCATGTGGTCCCTGGCTTCCCTGTGCAAAGGGAAGATATTCTTTTCCTCATGAATAAGTGCTAAAGAGCAGCACAACAAGAAATACTTTTTGCCAATCAATAAAACGCAGCTAACCCAGATAAGGGGGAAGGAGAAAGGGAACTAATCACATCTCACTGTTGGCAAATACCATACTTAGTAGTGATGACTGGGAGAACATTTCTTGTGGACACAGCCTCTGCCTGGCACCAGGACTGTGTGGGGCTGCCAGACCAGCAAAGAGACAGTGCCAGGGCCACCGCACAGCCTCACATTGCACTGCCCTGTGCTCAAGCCCCACAAAGGCCACGCACAGGGCTCCCTTGCAGCACGTAAAAGCCATCGTTTCGCAGCACAGCTGCGCTCTGCTGCTGGCAGTGGCCCTGCAGAAGACTGTGAGCATTTCAGCCTCAGAGAAATTCTGCACATAGCTTTAGGCAATGGACATCATGCTGGCAAGAAGTAGCAAGGCTTCTTATTCTTGGCTCTGTCACTGACCTGCTGTGTGACCTCAGGCAAATCACTTCACTTCTGTGTGCCTCTTCTACTTCCCGTCTTTCATCTGTCTTGTCTGTTTGACTGCAAGCTTTGGGAGGGGGATCATCTCTTACGATGAGTATGCAGCACCAACCACAGGAGAGCTTTAATCTCTGTTGGGACTCTGAGGCACAGTACAAAACCTACAGCTATTCTGTAGTCCATACTGTCTACATTACCACTTTGCACAAAAGTGTTGCAGAGTGGTCAAAATGGGCTGCTACTCCAAGATTTGCCACATTACCACTTCTTAGATCATCCAGCACGTACCCTAGCACTCTGTCTACAAAGTAGGCAAGACTTGCTGCCTAACAGAACTTCTATATTTTGATTTTGATTGTTGACTGTGTATGTAAAGTGAGATTATGAATGGGGCTGCTTTGCCTTGAAGATATGCTTTGAATGTGCCTTTCTACAAGGGAACAGACATGCTATAGGAGGGCTTCTTCCTCTACATGTGACCATGCAAAGTGCCAAAGAAAATGAACTTTCATGACCCTATTTCTTAAAAATGACTGTTAAGACATGGATGATGAACAGTATAATTACTGTTAATGTGATGAAAATACCCCACATTTACAAGGTACAGTACAGATACATAGGCCAAGGAAAGACCTGACTGGTAGATATCCTAATGGGACAGGGTTTCTTTGGCTGTAGAAAATGCGCACTCGCCACAAGTACAGTTGTGACCATAAATATGAGTGAATGGATGTCTCTGTGTGCATGTGTGGATATAGACAGAGAAGAAACAAAAAGGAGAATAAGACTGAAGACAATGTGCCAAAAAATGGGTCAAAATGAGGGATCCCACAGGCAGAAGAATCCAGTTGCTATCTGGACCTGTTTCTTCCCAGATTTTTAAAAATACAACATTCCTTGCAGAACTATTGTTAAAATCCCATAGTCTTTAAAGATTCATCTACACTTAGCCTTTCTTACAGTTTTCTAGAACAAAGAATGTGGTACATCTCCTGAAAGTAGTTCCTTATGATCTGGAGCTGACTGAAAGATCAAGCTATCCTCAGGCAGCTTGGATCAGTCCCATGACACCTATAACGCCTCCCTGAAGAAACTCCCAGCAAGGCATAACTTTCTCCTCTGTTACTTCATGCTTTGTGGAATTTCCATACAAAGAACTCTTGTTCAAACTATAAAGCAGCTTTGGGCTTTGGTAGAACCTGTAAAGAACAGTTGTCAGCAAAGACAGCAGCTCATGTTATCACACAGCACAATGCTCTGCACCGTTATCGTTTTGCAAGATGCGCTGCTTCCCGTTGCCCCATTTGTGAAGGTTCTTTCTGGCTTTCACTCCCTCTGTTGTGACAGCTTTTGTCTTTGCACCACCGGTGCAAAACCAAAGAGATCTCTGAACAAGGGAGCAGTTTTGTTCTCCTGCAACAGAGAGATACGCCAGGCTTTTCAGATGAAAAATAAAATATAGACATGTTTTTGAATCCCCTTTTGTTTTTCCTAAGTTTTACAACCTTACTTATCTGTAAATAAAATCGTCATTTTTTTTTTTTTTTCATAGCACACTGCATAAATACAACTTCATGCATCTGGGAAGCTGACAGCTGCCCTATGAGATAGAGTGTGACAGTTTAAAATCAAGGAATCAATCACTGAGATATAGCGCCTGGATGCCGTTTCCACCAGGATGTATTGCAGGATCCAGGAGCTCGCTATTTGAGATATGCCATCATAACTCTGATAGATTAAAGCACCACATCCAGGAAACAATTGTGCAAGAAAAAAATGGTGTCATAGATCTGCCAGGTTACAGCACAGACTCCAGGAGCCAACCAGGGAAAGGCAGGGCTGTATCTCGGCTCCCAGAAGCCGCCAGAGCAGCCTGATGACAGTTCTGTTCTCAAACAGCCCCATTATGACCTAATTAGCATACATGAATTGCAGATTTAAAGCATTAAAGTGATGTACAAATCATTAATTTTTGTCAAATCCGTGTCAGCCTTGTGTATGCCTTCCTATTTTAATGTTGCATGACAGTGAAAAGAAGTCTAATCCTCTGTACATAAAGAGGAGAGATTTGGTGTAGCTGATATAATGAGATCTATTTAAACACTGGATGTTTTGCAGCTTTGAGTGTATCTGCTCAGAGAAGAAAAAAAATGCCACATTTGTCCCATTAGGGTTAATTGTGAAAGCATGTAAACATATTGAAAGCCCCAAGTGCAGTTCTACATGTTGTCTATATGAAAGAGAAGATATAAAACTTGTTTTCCATCAAAACTTCTTTTTAGTTCTGCGACAAATAAAAAGAACCACATGCTTACATGTGATGGACCTGATTTTCAGAAGATACGAGTGGCCACATCTCCTCTTGAAGTCAACAAGAGTTGTGTGAGCACTCAGAAAAATCAAGTCCTCACTTTAAAAATCAAGCCTGAGCCATATTCTCAGGAATGCTATACAAAGAAAAAATCAAGCAGATATCAAAATCAAGCCCACATTTACTCCAATGGATGCAGAGGATTATTGCAAAAAGGGAGGATGACTACTTTAAAGTGGGACTTCCTAAACAATTTGTGCTTTATGGCGGCACTGGGAACCTTTGATATCAGCTGCAGGCTGTGTTTGGCTGCCTCCTTGAGCCACCACAAACTGCTATTTCTTGTTTCGGAATTGTTCTCCATTCGTTCTGGTCTCATGGGTTGGCTACTTGCTTACTATCCCATTTCATATCCTCCCTGTCCTTTCTCTCCCTAGCTTTAAAAGAGCTCTTGCATCTTACACTCTGAACAGATGATACGGTCTCTGTTCTGAGCTGAGACCACTTTTTGACACCGTGGGGCAAACCGTCCTGCCACCCAATTAAAGTGTCATCCAATTCCCCTTTCAATGAGCCAATTATTCCTCCACAAGAAGTGGCATTTCACAGGCATGACCAAACAGCACATTTCCACCAAATGGGCTTGCATATTAGACTGATTGAAATGCAGACACATGAACAGAGAGGCCTTCTTTGACTGTCTCCTCCACCCCTCACACAGCCTGGCCTGAGGACTGACTGAATTCCAGGGAGCTGCAGAGGAGTCAGGTAAGAGGAATGGACTTGGCAGCTATGTTCAAGTATTTTATGCATCAAAAAAAGAAGTATATCGGTGGCATAATTTTGACAAAGCACAGAACTCCAGTTGCTGGCTGGGATTTTCATAAAAGATAATATAATTAGGCACCCAGTTCCAGTGTGTTTTCCATGAGTACTGGAACTCTCACCCCTACACCCCTTTGAAATCACCTACAACCACAATCCGAAACCAGCAGGTTTGGTCAAGGTGTGTGTGTGCGCCTTTGTTTTAGATCTGTGTGTTTCTGCAGTCGACAGCACTCCTGGGCAGATGATTTTTCTTACAGTTCACTAGAATGACTTTCCCAGCAGCAAATAATCAGCAGTGTAGCTCATCTTTTCTGACAGGAGTTGAGCACAGAGATGGCTCTCCTCAGGCTAGCAAAAAACGGATATAAGGGAATGAAACTGCCATTGAGAAATCCGTTGAACTGAGAAGCAGCCTGTGTCAGCTCCACACCTGGACAAATGCTCAGCACTTACCTCTTGAGTGTTATTTCAGTAGCTTAGATGTCTGTCCACTGGTCCACTATTCCTGCCTGACTTGTGTAGACAGCATCAGTCTAGTTTCATTGTCCTTGTGTTCTGGAAAAATAAAGAAACAAATGCATTATTTTTCTGCATGGAAATGTTGAACATTTGCTAAAAAAGATGAGAATGGCTTTTAAGGGAACATCCCCATATTCACCTACATGACAATAGCCCAAATCAGCTGAGTTCAGAGTCAGATTGCTTTCCGACCACCATGGCAGGAGCCAAAGATGTATGAGGATAAAGGAAGCTGGTGTAGGTTAAAGATAGCTTTGGGATTAACATGCTGGACTGGTCTTAAGAAACAGAGACAGAAGACAATTTCATTAATTATTTTTGTCAGTATTTTGGGAATCTCAAAGAGAACAGGTCCTCTGTGGATTTGGGAAGAGCCTTGAAGTGTTGATAAGGAATCAGTCATCAGCATGTGGGGATCCCTCGCTTTATTTATTTTTGTCTGATCTCTTAAAGTGTGTGGGGTGTGTGTTACAGTGAGACTTGGGCACTCTATTTCAGCATAAGAGTATTAGCAGCTTTGGGGTAAGGAGGAAGACAGCAGGTGAAAAGCTACGCTAGGAATCAGGAATGGGGAGGAAACCTTCTGATTTAATTTTCCCTTCAAATCTTGTCTGAATTTGGAGAGCCCCTGAATACAGTGCATCTTCCCAACATCTTTCCATGTTTTCTGTGCAAGAATAGTTGTTAGAGAAATGGCTGGTAAAATAGGGAGCATTTTGGTAAGGGATGTGTTTTGCAGAACAATGTTTAGAGCTTATTCAAAGTGATTTTATTTTGTATATGAACACTCTCTGCCTGTGACATTGATGTGTTCTGGTTCATTTGCAGTCTGCACACTGGTACTGTGCTTTAAAGTGAAAGGAGAAAATGGAAATTGCACAAATTCGGAGACTGTAGGGAAAGCAGAGGCCATCCCTGAGCAGAGCCAGCACTCAGCAGTAGGCATAACTCCAAGAGCTGAAACTAAAGAAGTCTCAAGGTCCTCATGAAATTAATCCCTGTGTGACGGGCCAGGGCAACCAGGCAAATGCTTTTGCAGGAGTCTTCCTGCAGCCCTCAGGGGACTCTGGGAGCATGTAGGGCTTGTTCTGGCCTTCTTTCACAACCTGGAGTCCAGGGGAATACAGTTGCAGAAGAAGTCCCTGAAGAGGCAACAGCTTTAAAGCGGATTGGCAGAATGCAAATGAACTTCCAAGCTATGCAGCCCCAGCTTTGGCCTTACTCCTGCTGCTAAGGACAAGATGCTTGGCCTCCGCTCAGCAGTGGTTTCATTGCTGCTTGCTGAATTCCCTGCCCTGCTCAGCATTTTCTTCTCTGCACTCGCACACACAGAGCACTGTACAGGATTCAGCCATGCAACTTGACAGAGCAACTGCAAAGCCTTTCAGCTGCTTGGATTTCAGGCCTGAGCTGCACCTGCTCCAAAACCTCTGTGCTAACATGGCTCCTCAGCTGATAGCTCCTTAGTTCAGGATCTCATGGAGCACAATATGAACTAAAGGTCCACTAATGAAGCAGCAAAATCAGACAGCTCCAGGGACTTGTTTAATTTCATTAACTTGATAGTTGATGCAATACCTCCTGCAGTAATTGGCATGTTGATCTTGTCCCTGCGCTCTTGTATGAAAGAGCGGAGTGTAAGATCTCCATTTCATCCTAAAGCTCAGATGAGCTAGCCCTGCGCTGCACTCTGCTAGTGATCTTCAAAAGGCATTATTTATAAAAGTAGCTTTCTGGGACGCTGTTCAATCCATGCCCATTATCCATGCAAATTCCTCAAGCTGTATCGGGTTAGATAGCTGCTGGTATCATAGCTGGAAAACCCACAAACCTGCAGAAATCTTTGCTTAGTTCTTTATTGAGCACAATGAGGTCAGGATTAGTCAGTCATGGCATTGGATTAGCACTATTGGTAGCCATGGCAATTTCCGTTTGTGTGACAATCCATGTCACCTTTCCCATCAATATTCAGCTTAAAATACCTATGAGAGTCCCACAGTCCTCTCTGAATCCCAGGAATATCACATGGTATCATTCAAGACAGAATAAATCCAAACACATCTGAAGCTTTATTCAAATAAGCAGAAACCACAGCAAGTCCAATTAAAGAAGAAAAGCATTAAAAGCCCGAGAATTGGGCTGTGCGCTTTCTGGTCTGGGTCTTGCTTTGATTCATTACATTTCTAGGTCTTACAGTTCCTTTAAACAAATAAGGGAACTGTTCCCTCTGATTCCTGTTCACCCAGTAGTTAAGCCTGGGAGACCAAGCTTTCACCTGAACAGAGGTGAAAATTTCTGGTGAGGTTACCTGTTGAGGAACCAAAGGCTTGCTGTACAACGCCGTACCACTGACCCTGACAACCCAGCTTGCTCATACCCAATTCCGAGTTCCACGTTCAATTTTTCAGATATTAATCAGGATTTTTCTTCACCCGAAGCCTGTCAAGTTTTAGATCATTTCGCACAGTCACCCACCAATTATTATAACCATGCTGCCAAAATTACTGTCATGGGGTGGAATTGAGCTTGGTGACTCTTAACGGCTTAAGTATGGAACTGGAAGAGGAGATGACGTCCTTCTGCCCAGCCTCCAGTTCTCCACTCCCTGCTTGCTGACCTCCAGCTGAAGGGCAGTAACAAGCAGCTGGAACAAACTTACATCTTGAACTGCCACAGCTGTTTGCAGCTGACCCTGCGTGTCTGCATGCTTTTACAGCCAACGCCAGCTAGAGAAAAAAATTATGAATTCTTGCTCCTGTGCTTCCCATTGGGAATTTACTGCCTTAACTCAGTGTGAAAGGCCTCTGCTTCTGAGCCCTGCCCAACCAAAAGCCCTCTATTTTGAAATGCTCTGCACATTGTAGCTTCATTAGAAGATTGGAAGAAAATTAATAGGATTGGCTTGATCAAAGTGTGTAATAAGCAAACATGGCAACGGGCATTTTTATTCCATTATTTTGTGTGTTGTAATATCCCTGTTTTCTACACTGGGCCTCTCTTAAGGAAGCAAGTGTTCAGCATGGCAATTCTTTCTGTGTGGAGATATAGCCATTAAAATCTAAACTAAGGGTATACACTTATTATCTACCCCTGAGTACCTCTTAGGTCAGCAGAGAGGAAGCCCTGAAAACTGAACTTTGCACACAGCTCCCTCCCCTTTCTGAAACACTTATTGTCCAGAAGATGTTGGATTATAGTGTTTAGAAATGCGGTACATCCTAAATAAAATAAAATAAAATAAAATAAAATAAAATAAAATAAAACCTGGCTTTAAAAGATATCTGCGCACATGAGTACTGAAATGAATTCATCCTTGAGCTGGCTACTCCTTTTTCCATGTCAAGGAAATAAAAGTTGCTGAGGATTTGCAAACACTGCTGTGGCCACTCAGCCCTATGGAAAACCACCTCACTTTAGCCTGGGCACCTGAGGGCCAGGAGCATCCCCAGCGCCTCAGCCTGAAGCAAGGCAGAATGTCCCACTTCAAAAAAGCTGCAAGTGCCCCATGCCATTCCTAGAAACTGTGGCAGATTTACTCCTAGATGTGAAATCACCAATACATTTGTCAGGTTTTCAGAGGTGTCTGTTTGAACCTACACCCTTCGCACTTCTCATGCACAGCGGGCATCTCTCATGTCGCAATTTGCTCTTGGTTTATGCCTTAAACTTCACTTTGCCACCACTGTGTCAATAGCCAGCCTTCGCTTCCATGGTCTGGAAGTTTTGTCATGTTGTGAAATTGCACATAAAACCCTTCTCCTCTGGATCTTGTGCTCAGATGGTTTTTGTAGTTCCATTGCTAGAAAAGTCTTACGCCCAACTATAAGCTAAATAAAACAATTTTCTTGCCATCAAATATTTAAGCCCACTGTGCTGGCGTGGACTCAAAGGGAGGGAGTGAAATATGGCTGAGAAAAAAATGGGGGAACCAAAAATCTTTATCCTACAGATGCTTCCATCAATAACTTAAATTATGCAGCTGTCTTCAAATACATCAAGCTCACAAACAGCGCAGCTCTCAGATGCAGAGAGAACCTGATGAAAATACATTCATTTGAAAATATAATTTCTTTGTATATTCCCAGATATTTTCCGAAGCCCAGGACTGTCTGAACCACAGTGAGAGGTTACAGAGTTCTGAATGGTTTTTCTTAAATTGCATGTGAGGTAGTGGGGAAGTTGATATGTTATGTACTCAAATAAAAGGCTTTTTTGAAACTGAGCTCAAGTGAACTGCAAATTCAAATCAGCAGGGTGCCAGTGCCCTCTGTGCTTGCTATCTGTGTCTTTAAGAACACAGAGTCAAAGACTTCCAGCAGAGATATAGGAACATCATCTTCTCACTGCCTCTGTGCTAGCAAGGGGTGGTGCCTAGTTGCAAAATCTGTCCCTGACTTCGCAGGATGCCAGGACCCTCTCCAGGCACCTCACCTCCCTCCTCCAACGCAGCTGCAGCTTCCAAGCATGGCCCTGGTGCACAGGGCTGTTAGCACCCAGCAGGCAGAGGGGCTGCACTGCGGTTCTGCAGCTAAAGGTGGTTTCCAGGGAGTTTAGGGGCAGTCCCCACATGAGGTGAGGTCATGATGTGCTGGGTTTCCTGAACCCCTGGTCTAGGAAGAAGCCAGCCAGCAACCATTGCTGGGCCAGCAAAGAATGGAGAAGTACACGAAGGAGTAGTGGGACTTGTCCCCTTCCTTGGGCCCCTGAGCATCTTCCTGCTCTTTAAGGACAAGGGGTAGGTCTAGTGGCTCTTGACCATAGGAAAATCTGGCAGGTGGCATGCAGGCTCACCTCTGTCCTCAAAGGGCTGTTTAGCTATGTTTTAAAGGTTGTGAGCGCAATAGACACCACACCAGGTGTGTCTACATAGTTAAGTGCAGATTAATGAGGCCTACCTATGTCAGTTCAGAAGCCACTGGGACACATTAGCTCAAGTTCTCAAGCTGTTCAACAACCATGATGCCTGAGGGCTTTTCTCTGCAGTGTGCCAGCCAAGGGACAAAAAGAAAGAGCACCAAGTATCATAAGTCTTCAAAAACAATTGCAAAGGCTGAGAGTACGATGGGGGAATACAGATGCAACTCACAGAGACAGAGGTGAGAGGATGAAAGAAAACTCATGGTTTGCCTTCCAGTGTTTTGTCAGAGAAATTAATGTTGGACATACAAAACTGCACACTGCTTTTGAGTTTAGCCTTATGATTTGGTAGCTTTTTTTAGTGATGCCATATGCACAGTCTGAAAAAGGAAGACTGGCAAAGCTACAGGAACAGTGCTTCTTTTTCTTGCAGGGGGAGGGATGAGCATCCCTTTTATTGGCCCTAGGTAAATTATGCTATTGTACACTGAAAATAGACAGGAGATTGTATAGGTGGTCTTAATTGAAGCGCCTGTTGAAGCTTTGTATTTGTAGAGAGCTTTAGTTACTTCTTTAAGGAAAAATTAGTCTGTTTAAAAGATCTTACCTATCACCATTCACAGACTGAACGTGTCCAGAGCCAGCCTCACTGGCAAACACATTTTGGCTATTGCACCCCTACTTTGGTGACACAAAACAGATACAAGAGGTCATGGCTGCTTTGTGTCACCAGACAGTACAAGGATCCTGCGCACAGGCCAGTGCACAGGTCGGCATTGAGTACATTTGGCATTGAGTGCATACAAAATAATGGTTCCAAAACAATTTGATAAATGTATTTATTTATTTACCAATAAAATGATAAACTATGCAAAACTCTCTTCTTCCAGGAGTTATTAATATCTGTGTAGTTATCAGACTGCAAATAAGTTTGAATCAAATACAGCAGCACTTTATGAAAATAGAGTGTATATATCAATGTATATTGTGTATAATTGGTGCCATTTGAAATGATGAAGTGCTACTAACTGATCTTCATAAAATAATACTTTGCATTTATATAGTGCCTTCCATCTGAGGTCTCAGAGCACTTTGCAAACATTACTGAATTAACTCTCTCCGAGCCCTCTGAGTTAACTGTTGCTCTCCTTAGTCTACAGATGTGGAAAGCAAAGGCTAAGGAAGATGAAGACCATATGAGGAAACTGGGGCTCTAAGGGCAGGGACTTCCTGCCCTGGAAAAAACCCCACAACCTTTCTTTTTTGAACAGAAGCTGTAAGCTTTCAGCACCTCTGAAAATCAAGCTACTTCAGTTGCTCTTTTGGATGCAAATGCCCAATTTAGCTTAAATGATTCCTTCAAAATCCTCCAGGAAATGTGTAGGAGAACTGACAAAAAGGATCCAGAAAGCTTGGCTCAGGGCCCTGTGCTTTGGCTGAGAGACTGTTCTCTGCATACCGCCTGACCACTGTGACCACAGCTTGTGAAACCTTGCTTTGTCTTCTCATGCTTTCCCTCTCCCCACAGTTTCCAGCAAAAAAAGAAAAGAAAAAAAAAAAAAAAGCAAAAGACATCTGCATCTTGCTAAAGCAGAGCTGGATTCACTTCAAGGGCACAGGAAGCCAGGACCTATGGCAATAAAGCAAGGTAGATAGCCCCAACCTCAGCAGATTTCTGAGGAACTTCTGAAATCGGATCAAGTCAAATTAATTAATCTAGTCAAAGTAATTAATCTGGCTAAAAAATCTCTCTGAAGAAACAATCACGCTGATCTGGGATGGTCTGACTGAACAAGGCCAGACACCTGCTTGGCGGGTATGAGGATGGGTATGGGACGAGCAGCTGGAGGAGAGCTGGAGTGGCACCAAGCCCTTAATCTGGGTAAAATGCAGCCAAGGCAGTACATTGAGCTTCACAAAGAAATTGGGACTTTGCCTTCAGCGCTGTATTTAAACAAATGTCAATGTCCCAACTTGATGCCTCCTACCCCCTACCATACAGTGCCTGACTCAGATCATTGGAGGCTTTTGAGAGCTGTCTCATTCTCTCATCAAACTGGGTCAAGGACATAAAGCGATGCTCAGACACCAGAATATAGTTCTGAGACTTTGAGGAGGCTTGTGGCTGGATTCTCCCCTCTTCTGTGGCACTGATGTTGCCGTGACTGCAGAGAGCTGATTCACCCCATGGTCTGCAAGAGAAGAGCTCTGTGCTCAGACTTCGGACTCTCTGGCCAGGGCTTGAAGGTGGGCAGAGAGGCGAGTAGGCAGAGGGATGCTGATCAGGCCTCCAAAGGAAAGTGCCAGGTGCATCAGTTAATGAATGGAAGTTACTTCTAATTTGCAGTGCTGCACTGGCACGTCGGGCTCAGCAAGGAATGATCCCCTCCTCACCAGGGTAAACATAAATGGTGCCAATCCAGAGACAGCATGTATGCTCACATGGGGAATGAGGGAATAAAAGCCAATAAAATAAAGTGGATTATAAAAAATAGTAGAGTAGTATTACTTGTTGCATTCCTTTCTACCCTCTACTAGGTACAGAGTCTACCACTTCATTTTTTCATGGGACCTAATGCATTGATATGTATTTAGTCTCCAATTAGTGATTTTGGCCTACGTTTTTTCTCTATCTCCCCTCTAATGTCTTTAAAAAAAAAAAAAAAAAAAAAAAAAAA
>NW_015090990.1:13584298-13813539 GCF_001431845.1 Calidris pugnax | reverse complement strand
GAATCGTATTACACAGATTTAAATTACTGAACTAAAACACTAGGGATCACAAATTCCCTGTTCCAGGCAAGGCTTATTAAAAAAAAAAAAAAAAAAAAAAAAAGACAATGCATTCTTTCCCTTATTTCTCAATTTATTGTTTGAAAGAAATATTTACTAAGCAAATGTGAAATGCATCATAATGCTTTGCAGAGCTGCCAAGAGGTCAAAGGTCTGGAATAAAAATGATGTTGAAACAATAATTAATTAGCTGACATTCTCTTAGAAAATTTGCTTTGGGAAAAGCTATGGTAAATCAAGACAACAGACAAAGTGACAGAAAAATGAGTAATGAGGGAAAGAGGGATACGAAGAAAGAAAATCTGTATGGGTAGATTTATTCACTTTTGAAAACGATCTGATCTTTCTCAGCCATTGTCCTGGCCCCCAAACAAGAATCTTCTCCAATAAATAATTTCAAGCTGTTTTCAGTGACTAAGCCACAAAATGTTCCATCCTGAATAAATTCTATTTACTGCATGCAAAACCGATTAACATACTTCCAATGCATTTATAGGACTTCTGGTCTGCAGAGGCCATCTGTTTAGGGGAATTTCTGGAATATCAGTGTCATCTCTACAGTAGGACTACCAAGAGGCCTGAATTCTCCACCATACTCTATACACAGCTGTATAGATGATTCAGGAACTGCTTGGGCAAAAAAGAATTTGTATGACTCACCGGGCAAATATGTCATCTCTGCCTACACAGGGAACCTTCCTAAACCTTTTGTCCTAAATCACCTGTTAGTTTAAAATACGTTACCAAACCCTGTCTGGAAACAGCATGTGCTGAAGCTTTTGAGAATGCATTTGCCTTCCATGCTGCTTTCCTTGAAAATCTGCCTTACCTGTCTTCATACCCTGTGCACCCCTACGAGGACAGGCTGGCAGGTTCTTGTGATCTGTAAACGTACTGGGGGGAAAAAAGAGAGAAATTGTGTTTGTCCTTTAACTGTTCACTGAATTGGGATGAATTTGCCATGAAGTCCTTGCAGACAGACCATGGATACAGAGGTTGTACTTCTCAAGGCAGAAAAATGTCCAGACCTACTAAGTTTCCTGCCTCAGAGATCTGTCCAGATCTGTATGGTTTACATGGTGATCAACCAGGACTTAAGAGCACCAGAGAGAAGGTTAGAACCAGCAGTCCAAGTGCTGATCTCAGGATATTTTAGAAGTCCCTAACTGTGTATCCTCCACAACAGCACACAATTCATTGTCCAGTCTGAAACTGGAGAGGAATGGGAGAAGAGTACAGTGGTCTTTTGATGGCAGTACCCTCTTCCACTGCTACTGCTCCAAGGCTGAACCACCGACTGGTAGCAACCAGCCAGCAGTAGAGGATGAGTTTCCTAGTACTGGTGGATGCATGGTTGTCTGTGCCTAGCAAACTATTCAAGGTCATGTTTTCTCCCTGCCGAGGAAAGCAAAGGAGTCCCATGAATGGTCTGGCTCCAGCCTATTCAAATCCCCCAGCTTTCCCTGGAAGTGGAGAGCTCAGCAGCTGTTTAAGAGACCCTGAGGATGTCTGACCAACATGCTTATTTATAAACTTCCTCCTATGATTTGTGACAGCAAATAGATGTAATAAAGACTGTTCTGTGGAAGAAAAGCAAGGAGTAGATACACTTGGACAACGCTCTGCATGGATATACAAAAACCTGCTGCTATTTGGAAGCTTAGATGTGCCCTAACATACTGCAATTATTAAACCCCAGGTATTAGGGAAATCACATCTGTCTGTGTTGCACAGCTGAATTAGCTAGGCTGGTCTCATTATCCAATGAATAGGCAGCTTTCGTGTATTTCTCAGATTTATACGTGTGGTGATACTTAGAAGCAAGTTGTCAAAAGCGTTTTTTTCAAAGGTGGTGTTTAGAGCTAATACAAAGTACACAGGGGAAAAAATAATCCAGATTTTGTAGGTCTAAAGGATGAGATTTGCAAAGCTGCCTCGGGACTTTCTGACGTCCTGTTCCTATTGAAGATGAATGTATGAATTGGAAAATGCAGCGAGGGCTTGAACTTATTTAGATTAGGAGGATGATCCTCCATTTTAGCTCAAAGATGATTCCTGCAGAAGGCAAGGGGAGTTCTGTATGGATTAGGGGTGCAGAACCAGCCTGACAAGTTGGTTGCATACAAGTGTTTTTAGGTTTTGATATCCTCCTTATGGCAACTGCAGCTCTTCTCTCTTTCTCCCCATTTGGATTCCCTAAAGAAGCCTATTTTCACCTGAGTAAATATTCTGCTCCTGTCTTCATTTTTACACATGAGCGTTCCACTTTGTGCTAGAAGCACGCTACGGTAGCAGCACTCTGGGGATGCTGCTCTAATAGATTCACAAGGTTGACTTGTTTAAGTGGGATTTCATTGTATTACACAGAGGATTTTTTCCTAAGGATGTGATTATTCCAGGACTGATCCTACTGCTGTGATATGACCACTTTTGGCACCGTGCATGCATGGCATGGGATTAGTCTTCTGGCACCGTATAAAATGACTTAGACATGTTGTCTTACTTATTAGCATGTGGTATTGCAGATCATTTTACAAAGGCAACAGCTGCAACCATTACTCCTACAGTTATGTCATAATTTGGTATGTCAAACACCTCTATATAGTGCAGGCAAGAGGAACATTTATTCGTCTCACTTGTCAATACATTTATTTCCATCTTCTTATGCTTTTCCTTTTTTGCAAGAGTAAAACAATCCCCTCTCCATACAGCTAGTTTCCCTAAGAGCGGATAAGAGGATGCAAAAGGAAAGGTACTCAGGAGCTGTGCATTTTGCAAGATGCTACACAGGATGGATTCATACAAATTAACATTATGAGCACTATTTCTATCACCGCAGCGACAAATCAGTCAGCTATTCTGTGTACAGCACAATCATTTACCACTGCCACATTTACCGCAATCACTTGCCACTGACTTCAGTTTCAGGGATCTCTGATTATCTGGCTCTGTGCACAGGATGGGAAAGGACTCTGCAGAGGCTGGGTGCTCAGTCCCTCAGGGGTACCTGTGCTTGCTGCTGGGCTCCCCAGCCAGCTAGCTCTGATCCATGGCACATCACACCAAGGAGAAGAGTGCACCAGCTCCAGCGTATGCAAACCTTCATTTGCTCCAGGCAGGATGGCTGCCATTCAAATAGGAATAGTGTATTCAGACAAAAGGTGGGCCTCTGGTTCATAAGTGCCTCTTTGAGACTCCCAGTATGTTGGGTGAGTGCAGGGACACAAATTAGTCACTTCTGGCATCTATACCCTGCCCTTAGCATTTTTCACGACATCTTCTGCCTCACAGCACAAACTAACCAGAACACAGGTTTGTTGAGTGAAGGATAACCAGCTGGTAAAGGAAGCCTGAGATAATACTTTTGTTCAGTTTCTCTTCAAGTAATAAAATAGCATGTAGAGTCACAGGTTCAGTGTGGCCCGGCTGGCCAGAGGGGCTAATACAATCTTGAGGAATGGGAGGTGGATATAAACTTTCCTCTGCCCTTCTATAAACCCAGATTCCTGCAGGAGGTTGGAGCCAGCCTCTCTGGGTCAGTTCATGTTGCCTCATCTCTTTGCAACAGGATGGTTCCACCTCAGTCCCAGCTCTTCACAGCTCTCTCCTTGTTGACAATAACCACACAAGGTGACTCAGCCAGATGAGCTTTCTGTGTGAACATACCTTAGTCTACATTGGGAAAATGAGTTGTTCCCAGTGTAGCACATGTTAAAGACTTCACCAAGGCAGCCCATTTTGGACTAAATGGGCAAGGAGAATTCACAGAAGACACCCACCAGCAGATCCAAGGATATGAACAGTGTCAGAGCAGTCGTGAGGAATAGCTGAGGTTGGCCCCAAGGTGGTTGCCACTAAAAGAGACTGTGTTTTTAAGTCATCCCTCCTGGGGAGGAAGCTGCCCCAAAGTCACATCTAGTGAACCGCTGCAAGAGACAAACACACTGTGACTTTGGAGCTGCTGTTGAGATAAGAATTCTGCCTTGAGCTCTCTCACAGTTAGCCCAGCATAAATCAGTACAAGCTGGCATTTTGCAGCAGTCCTGTCCCTTCGACCCCCCTCCTCCACATGACATCTATGTGCTTTGAAAGAAGGAAGAAGAAGGAAGGGACGTGGGGGTGGCGGAAGGGGATCCAGACTGCAACCTGCAGCAGCTGACATTTTTATTGTCTTTTAATTAAACAAGCCTCAGACACAAGGGCACATGCATATTCCCCTGTGTGCCCTCCTACTCCTCCTCTTCCTCTCAAAAACTCATTAAGGAAAAGGACCCCAATCATACCAGGAATGCAGGGTTGCCTCTCCTACTTTCAGGCTGTGTCTGCATATCTTTGCCTGGACAAAAGGTCACTGCAGAACAATGCAAGATGGCTACGCTGCCTTTCGTCCTGCTGTCAAAAGGGAACAACAGAAATCCAGTATGAATCTCCCTTTCCTCTACAGTCAATATGCAAGTGTGTGTGTGTGAGTGAAGAGTGCAAATGTGATACTGAACAGAATGTTTGTCATTTTGAAATACATCTCAATGAAAGCCCTGAAACTGTACTTATTTATATTGGAAAATGATGTGTTTGTATCAGAACCCTTTGTAGTACTATATTTGTAGATAACCTTACCATAGATACAAGTAATCACTCAAATGTTTGTGTTTGTAACTTTACTAGAATTATAGGATGTGTCTTTAATTATTCAGCTCCTGCTATGTCTTATCAATGGCTACAATCTAATTATACACTGATTCGAGATTTGTTACCTAGCCCCATTGGAATGAATCTTACATTGGTGAAGAAACTTCTACAACACGATGACCTATCTCAGCTGCTAGAATGAATCCTAAACAATGGACACAAAACTCTAATCACTGTTCAGCATGATAAAAGAGAGATACACCATGTCTTCAAAAGAATGAGGAAGGATGGAAAACACCATTGGTGAGACATAAACCATTGACCAAGTCTGGGACTAGGATTGGATCCAGCCGCACCTAGACTCCTCTCTGAGAAGGAGTTTAGAAAGCAAGGGGGTCCTTTCTGAACCTCGTGACTCAATGGGAGGGTCTCCCTGAGAGCTTGTCTGACCCTGTCCTCTGTGCAGTAAATAATAGAGTGTACCCTGACATCAAATCTCGTAAAACACTATTGCATTTACCACTGGTTTTATCACACTTACTACTGGTTTTGTTAAATCAGTTTCACCTTAATAAATATTTCTCTGCTTCACTTAACTAGTGAAGTTAATCACTCTGTCCGCGACAAAGTGGAGGGAAGTAGTTTGTGCTTTCAGACATCCCACTTTCTTCTCCTGTTTGATAAAACCCTAAAGTATCTCTGATCCCATAGATCCACTGGGAGCTGCACCCAAAATAAGAGGGACTGCATTTATTTTGCAGTGTCCTCTGATGAATAGCAATGCCCAGTGGGGCAGCAAGTACAGAAGCTGATGTCCACCTCACTTATCTTTTCTAGACTAGATCTGGCCATAGATGGGATCCTGGCTGCAAGAAGCATCTTACTCCAATGCTTCATGGGCTACTGTTTTCTTCAAGGCGTTTTCCTTGCAGGTTCAAGGACCTCTAAGTGTCTAAAGGCCACCCCTTGCTCTACATACAAGTAAATGGGATCCCTAAGATCCACCTCTGCCAAAAGAGGAAAGCTCCATCTGTACAGAGCCTGTAGAGGTCAGCTGGTAGTTACCTTCCATTTGGAGGTAAGTTAGAGCAGTAGTTATGTTAAAATCAGGCCTGAGACCACAGTGACACAAGTGTAAGCCCTTAGCTAATTTCGTGAACATACACAAACACACAAGTGCATGTTTGTGGTGCCCTTTATGCATCTTGGCCACTGTGACACATCTGGCTTGTAATCTTACCCATGCTTTTGTCTCATGGAGGCTCCTGAGGGGCTGGGCCAAAATATTAACTTCATTCAGTCCTCCCTGCAGGCAGTCAATACCAAGGCTGCTCTCTTTCAGCAGGTGTTGCCCTTGCACAAGGGAAAATCCCTCTCAGGAGAAGAACAGCCAAAGGCAGAGCAGAAGGATGCTAGCACTGACCTCCAAGGAGGCCCGGCACAGTTGAGAAAGAGTCCTTGAAATGATCTGTCAGCATTTTTCCATTCCCACCAGGGATCTCTGGGGAGAAGGCATGGGGTCGCTGCCTTGGCTCTGAGAGACGCTTTCCTGCTCACCCTCCGGAAGCACTTGAGGGCCAGGCGAATTTATTTGCTATTGCATCATTTTTCCTTGCAGATCTGACAGCTCATAATACCTCTGGTGCCTGACAGCCCCACTCTTCTCCAATTGATAAATAATCTCTTTCTGATTTGAGCAACCAAGGAACATCTTGAGCTTGTCACAGTGGAGAAGATCCATCAGTTTCTGATGCCACAAGTGAGGTGTTTGAAAAATGCTGTTTGTGCAACCCTTCTGGGGTATTAATTCCTGGCATCCTACTTGTATTTTGATTGTTTCTCGAAGAACAACAACATATTTTAACTCTTTGCAAATGAAGCAGCGTTCTGTTGTTATGGTAACTCAAGTTCTAAAAATAATGTAAAGAAAAGACCACCTTTAATTGATATCACAAGAAGTTGTTATGGTAACTGGAATTTTAAAAGTAACTAGGTTAAACTCAATTTCTTTTTATCCAGAGCTTTGCATAAACAAATTCTGATTAAAATATCAGGTTTAATTTAATCAGTTAATTAATGTCACTAAATGTCATTTATCTTATAACTCTCATTTATATTCAGTGCAAAATTACCTAACTTGCTGAGTTCTAGCCATTCAGCCATCAATCTTGTAATCTTGAATAGGATGACTGTACAATTTATTTTTGGTCATGGAGTGGTTAAACTTGAATGCACTGCATTTATACCATGTGCGGGCCCTAGTTTTTTCCTCAGTAGCGCTGGTGTAATGCCAGCAGGTAATCCTGCTGTGAAAGTCAAGTGTGCGCTATATGAATGAAGGCACATATACTCTGCTGACTTCTGTTTCTCTCCAAAGCAAGTATCTTTCAAACCCTTCTCTACTATCCATCTCACTTCTCCTCTGCAGTGTCCAGACTTCCTGTCTCTGCACTCTCTCCCCCCAGGCTGTATCACCTTTCTGCCCAAATCACTCTCTCCTCCCTCCTCTGTCAGAACTGGCAAATCATTTCCACCCTAACGCCCTAAATTGGCAGTGACATTTCCTCCACTATGGGTGCGTTTTCCTTTTTCAAGAGCTGCCTGTCTCTCCATTGCACAGTCTCTGCCATTTCCATCAGTTATACCTCCCTTACTTTTCCCTGTATGTCCCAGATTGTCCTACAAGTACTTCCAGTGCACCCCAAGTTACTTGCAGCCAAGCCCAGCTCTCTGCCCATTTTGCTGGCAGGTTCCTCTGTAACTTCCATCTACCTCTTCTACCACATTTAATATCCTTGTCCTTGTTATCCACAATCTGAACTGTGTAGCCCCCGGTTACCTCTCAATTCTCTGCTCATTTTTTCACAGATTAATAGAGTGAAAGGCCAGGAAAGGTTCATTATGACCATTTAGCCTAACAGGCCACAGAATTTCATCCAGGAATTTCTGTGTTGAACCTATAACTTCTGTTTGAACGATTAGTGTGTCATATACAAAGGCACCTAGTCTTGATTAAAAGACTGCAACTAATGGAGAACTCACTACATCCCTAGATAGCTTGACCTAAAGATTTAACCCTCCCTGTTAAAAATAAATGCATCATATCTTTCATCCAAATGTGGCTAGCCTCAGCTGACAGCCCTTGGACCTCTCTATGGACTTTAACATTTGAACAGTTCACCTCAAGGGAAAAATTTACCGTGGGTCAGCTTCCCTGTGGTAATCACCCCTATTCATGCTCATACCGACAGCAAACTACAGTAACGGTGAGCTGATTTATTAGGGAACCTGTCTCCCAGGATAAGAGGGGTAAATGCACACTTGCAGAGAGGGGACAAACAGCTTCTGCAGAGCAGCTGGTATAAGATAATCTATTTTTCCTGATACCTTGTCTGTATGTCTTCCTTTCTGCTGCACTTTCTTTCTCAGATGGAAGATTAGCATCAGAAATTTTCCCACGATATTGATGTTTATACATCTCAGTCAAATTACTTCTTAACCCTCTTTTTGGATAAGCTAGGCTAGTTAGAGCTTTTTAAAGTCTCTCATTGCAAGGCAGAATTTCCAGGGCCGGGAATCATTCCTTTAGTTGTTTTTGTACTGCTTGCTTTTCCATTTTTCTGCATCCTTTCTGGCTGTGTGAGCATGAGTACCGGACACAGAATTCAGCAGATCCCTCAGCAATCCCGTATCAAGACGTGACACCATTCCCTCCTGAGCCCCACTAAATCCCTTTGTTTACTTGCCCAGGGATTGCATCAGCCCTTGTAGCACCACCTTCACACTGGGAATTCATTCATTTGTTCATCCAAAATAGCCCCTACATCCTTTCAAGAATTTCTGCTTTCTAGTTCTTAGTCTGAAACTGAAAATATAACCTGTATTCTTAGCTTGTGTGTATGTGACCTTCCCAGCAGCTCAATGTATACACCAGCTTTCTAAAAGAATCCAGCTTACAAAGCAATCCAGATCTTGCCGCGGGAATGCTCTGTCCTTAGTAGTAGCATCACTTATCATGCCAAAGATGTTTATTTAATCTGCAGAGTTTACCAGCAATGCCACCTTCTTCCACCTCAGTTGTAACTTCTTTTGCATTTGCCTCCAAGCTTTCAACCTTGCCTCCTTGTCTGCTCTTAAATATCTAGCTTTCTAAACTATAACTCTGAAGCAACAATTTCCCGAAAGCACTGATCTTGCCTCCAGAGCAGTACAAGAAAATCATAAGATTGAAGAATCCCCATTGAAAAAGAAATCCCAGAAATTACCATTTAAGGGAAACACAGGGAAAACTGCCCTACTCAGCCACAGCACATCCCAGTGTACTGCCTCCCCTCTTTAATCGGTGCCTGGCTGTTCTCTAAACTGTTTGAATCAGGTCCCTGAGTTGCAAAGCTTCTTGCATACAGTTAATACTATCAGCATGTTATTATAAATCAAACTAACAGCAAATGCACATGCAGTATATGGCTTGTAAGCACAAGCATGCAAAGAGCTATGAATCAATCTGTTTGCCTTTTTGATGTACTGTAATCAATCCATAAGCCAGTTGTGGAAAGGACCGTGTTTTGTTCTTATGAAATGGAAAATTCTCCAAGTGCAAGTGGTTTTATATCAATTGCTTCTCCAAAAATTAAGCTTTTAATTTAATCAGCGTGGGTTTAAAAAAAATTAAATCTTTCTCACTCACAGCTGTCAGCTAGAGAGAAACAGATTTTACTTTACATCTTAAAAAAAAAAAAACCAACCAGAAAAGCTACCTTCCTTTCCCTTTAAATGTTTGATTGCCATTCATGACACAATTTGCTGTAACTGTCCTGCTTAGCTCCCTCATTAAAATGGACATTTCTAAAATTTTGGCAACATCTCTGTTTCCAGCTAATGTTGGTTCTGGTATTTTACTTTCCCCGCATGTATGACCTTCAGCCGCTGTTACCTGCTTATACTCAGAGTAGAATATGATAACTGATGACATTCATTGAATAGCTGAGAGGAGGATGTTAACTGAAGTCCTACAATTTTACACACCAAGCGTTATTTATTGTTATTGTGGAGTTTATGGAGAAACCACATATCTTGTGCCATTCTTAAAAATTGACCTCAAGTCTTCAATCATCAGCTTTACGGGGAGGAGATTTCTTGTGTGAAATGACAGGGAAAGAATCACCAAATACTATTGGTTAATGCCAATGAGTAAACAGATCTGGAACAATCACAGATCACCAGATTTACATAGAGCTCCAGCTAAAGTCCCATATCTTCTGCCACACATCCAGAGAGCTTATTATTAGAGAAACCCTAGGAGTTTAGAAAATGCGGATGATTTTTGATATTTTGTGTTTGAGGTGTACATAGCAAAGCAGCTGATCAGAACACACAATCCATTTTCTAAACAGTAATTAGGTTAACAGGACATATTCATAATTTAATATAGTCATTAGAGATGACTGGAATTAATCTTTTTCCTGTAGAAGCTTTTAAGAACTTTCCCCTTTATCTTTTTCAAAGAAGTTTAAAGTTTTTGGCAAAAAAATCAACCCCTGAGTATTTGCAGTCTAAAAGACCTCTTTGGCATTTGTGGATTAATATCTCCCACTCCTCTCTACTCTGTCATTTTAGCACCATGGCTATATCCCACGTCCCATGGTGTTCTGTCACCACCTTTATTGCTGATCCTGCCATGGGGACATGTCTCTGGTGCTGTTACAAGCACGATCCCAGCCCAGGGTGGGCTAGAGAATAGCAGGTTGGGTGTGGGGCATCACATCACAATTTTAGAACCAAGACAGTGGGACTTGCTCATATACCTCTTTTTGACAAATAACAGGAAAATTCTGTTGAAAGCAGATACCTTTCAGATTTCTTTGAATGTAATTTTATTTCATAAAGGCATTTTTAGGGCAGATTCATGGAGGAGCTCTGGTAGTCATCACGTAAAAATTTGATTAATGCTGTTAGAGCATAAGGTCTCTCTTCCTGGGGAAGCCAAGCCATGGAAGTACGTGATGAGGTACATATGAAGCTGACACAGGAATCTGGTACCCACAGAAGCAGTTTGCTGACCCAGCACCCTGACTGAAATCTTTACCTTACAGGTATTAACTGTGTGTTCATAGCAGAGTGCAGAAATAGTTACTATACATTTTTCCCAGTCCACACAGGGAGAGGTCTGAAGCTGTGGCCCAGCCAGCAATTGTTATATCAGAAAAATATTTGGAAGCAGAGATGCAACTGAATGAAACTGCAGCCGGACTAAGCTTGTGTACAGCCACTGAAGTTACTGGGGGCACAACAGCTGGAGGACAGGCAGCGGAAGCCAGAAATTGCTCAGCTGAATCCTCTCCAGACCATGTTTGACACATTATTTATCTTCTTCTTTTACAGGTCTCTCTTGCCAAAGAAGCGGGGGAGAGAAGTATAGCTCAAAGAGCTGTTTACTTTCCTGTTGAATGAACAATTTTGAATGAGCAAGATCAGTCTGCAAGGATGAAAATGCAATCCTGTCTTGCTAAAAGAAATAAAAAGATACGAAATTAGCTTAGCTCTTCAAAAGTTTCTCTACCTCCAGGAGAAGCAATGGGTCTTAATTCCATCTGTCACTCACTCCCCTCTCAGGAGCAGATCTTCTATCAGCCACCACACCAAGAATCTCCACATCAGACAAAGCCAATGTCTTCAGAAGTGACATGCATAGCTGTCTGTGCAGCGCACACAGGCAACCCACAGCATCTGAGCAATTTTCAAATCAGTTGGATGATGGCACAAAATCCCTTCTTCCTTGTGCCATCATCTGCAGTGCATTAGTGGCCACGTGGGATAAGGACTAGCCAAGATTCTGGCCTCTGCCTGTCATCTGTTCCCTCTGCAAGGCCAAACCCATTCTGCAACCCCAAGGCCTGAGGCAGTGCTAGTCCTGCCTCTGGGACACAGGTGCTGGGAGAAGCCAGTGGGTACACTGGGAACATGAGTTAAGCTGGGACTCCAAAAGGTATCTAGAAAGTGCATACTATATTAGATATCGTAGTACTTAATAATAATAAAGTTTGTGAATATTTTGCAACCAGGTGTTCCAGATTACTCTTTCCCAAAATATCAAGGTTAAAACAATTCAATTCTGCTGTAACTGGGCTTCCAGATTCCCAGGGAACCAGCCGGTCCTCACCGAAGATTGCAGCTCTACCCAGGACAGATTTTGAATTTGGTTATATTCTGTTGTGAAAAGGTTCACAAAGTTCAAGGCAGACCAAGTGGAGCTCCTGGGTGTACACTAGAAGCATGTGTGCTGTCTTCCCCAGGCCCAAAGGAATCCTAGAGCAAACGTCCACATAAAATGAACTTCAGCTTCCTTCCGGATTTGGGTTAAGCAGAACTGCCACTTCCTTTGCTACGCTGGCAATTTCCAGCCAGCTCCCAACCCAATTGCATATGTCTGAAGAAAAGCAACTTGAATTTATAGGGAGTACTGCAAGCAAGAGAAGCATGAAGTTACATAAAGGATTTTCACTCCTTCAGAAATGAATAATGAGCAAGATGAGCTGCCCAACAGAAAGAATTGCCCTTGATTCAGTGGATTAATTTGCTCGATAGCATGAAATAAGACAATTTAAGGGAAATTAGAATTAATATATAACATTTGTCTTCAGACACGGTTAAACAATAACATGGAAGAGTACGATAGTCAATAGGGTGTACAGAATGGTTTAGATGGTAATACTGCAGCCATCTTAAAAAAAAGGTTTGATGCCAAGTATTGTGTATGTATTTTTTCTTATCACAACGCAGCTGATATTGCTAAATATACAACCTTGTTATAGAGAGACAGGCTGACAAACACGCTTGCTTCTGTTTACTATTTTACCTAGCCTATCAGTAGCATTTTCTTTAGAGCAGCACCCAGGAAGACAGGTCATACACTGGCTCACTATTTTGCAAGGTGCTACACAAACACAGACAACAAAGGCTGCCCTTGCCTTCAGAGAGTTTACACTCTGATGTCTCTTCTTGCTCTGCCACGGAGTGCTACATCTGATGGGGAATGTCCACAGAGCCTTTTCATTTTTTCTCAGCATGTTTCTTTGAAAATCCTGCTGCTGCTTTTTTCATTGTTGTATGATGAGGGACCAATCTCTGTGAGTCACAGGTCTCCTCTCCTTTTCTAAGTTACTTTTCTTTGTGCTTTGCACCTTTTCTGTCATTTGGTCAAAGGATGACACTCTCTGACTGGGCTGCCTGGATACACAGTGTGGTGGAAATAAAGCTTTGGGTTCTTCAGTGATGTTCAAGTTCACATTCCCACGTGTGGATAGGTGACCTGAATCCATAACTAGCCATGGCAGCAATGGGTGACATTGCCTCGAGTGCAATTTTACCGTGGTATACAGTGGTACTGACAGTGTAAGCTGCTCTTTGGCCACTGTGAGCATGGCAGAATTGCCACCATGGCCTCTTCCAATGGAGATTCAGTCAGGGGATAAATCACCATCAGTGGGCTTTAATACACTGCCTACATTTTTAAAGACCCACTGCCTAGCAAGTGGTCGTCCCCTGGCATAATCACCAGCAATATCTATGGATAAATGGACATGTTCCCCATAAATATTATTTTTCATGGTTAAGTGGGTAAATGTTAGAAATAATAATAAAGAAATCTATATGAAAGGATGACTCAAGCTAGTCACATTCCTGATGTTCGGGACACAGCATCTTAGCAAAATGGCTTTGTGATGGCTCACAGACTAAGAAAGAACAAGAAAGAAAATACACCGCGTTCTTCCTAGCCATAACTCATATCCAGCATTTCAGCAACACACAAGTTCCCGGCCACACACTGCGCCAAGGGCTGGGTTCAAGAAGGACTTATACCATGCCCAGAAGAGCTAGCCTAGACAGTCAGATAACTGTGGCAGTCAATGAATCAGGCCTTGAATGGGAAGAGAGATCATTTATGGCTCCTATGATGAACACCTTGTTTGAATGCAGCTACAGAGAAAGCGGGGGGGGTGGATCTGTCTGCAGTCCACATCTCCTGTGTTACCCATGGTGGACTGGGGAAGCTGCTCAGAGGAGCACTGCAGGCTTGGCTCTTTCTGTTCCCCAAGCGCTCGTGACAGCACGTGTTACATGGCCCTTGAGACCGGGGGAATGTCCCTTGGGAGCAGCCAGTCCTTCACAGCAGCCTGGACTATGACTCTAGATGGCAGGGATTTAGCCTCATTCACGTGGTCCTCTACATGATAAATGCCTAGCGCCCTGGGGCTTACATCTCAGCTCATCACTGTGGAAAGGGGGCAAGCCTCTCCTTCTGGGACTTAGAAAGGGGCAGGGGTGTAAGCATACACCCCTCCCTCCCATGCTAAATGAAACCAGCCCCCAGCTCAATCCTAGTAAGACAGGGAAGCAGCAGAGGGATGTGATCCAGGCTTGGAGAGGGTTAAGAACAACTGACCTACGGCTGCTACTGGCTGTGCTTTGCTCTCCCAGCTGGAGGAATGCAGTCAGCAAAGAGATTTTTAAACTTCATTTTCTCTGTCTACAGGTGCCTGTCTTCCAGTATTAGTCTAGGGAACTGCACACCAATTACCTCATATATTCACTGAAAGTGCAGTACAATACAACTTATTGTTATATAGTGTCCTTGATAGAAAGCCCCATGAAATGCTTGACAGTACTATTGGGTCCATAAAAGTGTGCGTGGTCATGAATACATGTGAGGGTTCAGTCCCTTGCTCTTGATTCCTGTTCTCTGCTGGAAACTACTCTGTTACAATTCTCTCAATTTCAACACTGAGAGGAGGTGGAGGAAGGGAATATCACAGCTCTCTGTCACTGTCTGCAAATGTATGAGGACACAGAAGGGCCATCCTGCTAGACGTGAGATAAATGGACCCGAGGGACACACATAGACATGCAAATACAGAGGCATGAACAATGACCCATAGCTGACCACTGGTGACCGGCCTGACCCTGGGCACCATTAGGGTGAGGAGCTGTGCGCTTGTTGCTGCCGCAGAAGGGACTGAATTTTCCTTGGCAGAGCTTCGGCTCAGCCACACGTTCTGCACACACAAGCAGCCTAATCTAATCTTTGCAGCACTCGGCAAATGAAGAGCATAATGTCATATCATGAATCACCTGTTTTCTCCAGCACTGAGCCCACAGAAAAACAAAAGGGACTTTGCTTTCCAAAGTTCAAATTATTTGTAACCATTTGGCTAAACCCATTTCTAAAAAACACAATATAATGCCGGTGTTGTGCTTCTATTGCGAGGCAGCTGGGGCTGGATTCAAACAGCCAGCTGTGAGGCTGAAGACAAACTTAGCTGCCTAATGCAGCACCTATGCTCAAAAATATCTGTGAGAGATTCATGGTGTGCCTGACTTGAAGGGCGGCTGGTTTTGGAGTCTCTGTACAGTCAGTAGAGAGAGTAGAGAGGGACAGAAAACTAACAGGCCATTGGAGGAGCCTGGGGTGCATGCAGGACCACTCACAGAATCACAGAATGATATGGGGTTGGAAGGGATCTCTGGAGATCAGCTAGTCAAACCCCTCTCCCAAAGCAGGTCCACCTAGAGCAGGTTCCACAGGAACGTGTCCAGGTGGGTTTTGAATGTCCCCAGAGATGGAGACGACTCCACCTCTCTGGGCAGCCTGTTGTAGTGCTCTGCCACCCTCAAAGTAAAGTTCCTCCTCATGTTTGGATGGAACTTCCTATATCCAGGTTTGTGCCCATTACCTCTTGTCCTGTCACTGGGCACCACTGAAAAAGACTGGCCCCATCTTCTTGACACCCACCCTTTAAGTATTTATAGGCCTTGGCCAGAATCCCCCCTCAGTCTTCTCTTCTCCAGACTAAAAAGACCCAAGTCCCTCAGCTTTTCCTCATAAGAGAGATGTTCTAGTCCTCTGATCATCTTTGTAGCCCTTTGCTGTACCCTCTCCAGCAGTTCCTGTCCTTCTTGAACTGGGGAGCCCAGAACTGGACACAGTATTCGAGATGGGGCCTCACGAGGGCAGAGTAGAGGGGGAGGATAACCTCTCTTGACCTGCTGGCCACACTCGAGGCACCCCAGGATGCCGTTGGCCTTCTTGGCTACAAGAGCACATTGCTGGCTCATGGTCATCCTATTGTCCACCAGGACTCCCAGGTCTTTTTCCACAGAGCTGCTCTCCAGCAGGTCAGCCCCGAACCTGTCCTGGTGCATGGGGCTATTCCTCTCCAGGTGCAGCACCCCACACTTGTCCTTGTTGAATTTCATCAGGTTCCTCTCTGCCCAACTCTCCAAAGTCGGCCAAAGTAGTTCTTTTTGTTGCAGTTAGTAACGGCACCCATGTGCTATGGCTCAGACCCAGGAGTTTTCCTTAGGTTTGCAGGAATATTTTGCAGAAGGAGACAGGTGAATATTTTAGAAAAAGTACCCAAGACTTTGATTTGTTCTTAATAGGCTGTCTCCCTTACAACCCGTGATTTTTTTTTTGCAATAACCAAGGTACAGACAAAAAAAATCCTACCCTTAATTAGGTCTGATTTTCATTAAAGCCCTATAGAAATTCAATAAAGAAAGAAAGAAAAGAGAAAAAAGCTAGAACCTCAAAAATTTGCCCATAACTAAACTTCACACATTATTATCTACACAAATAGGCAGCCATCTCTCAAATGTTTTAACAAGCAGTTGTTAATGAACTACATTGCAGAGCACTGACAAATCTAAAGAAGAATGATCCAATGCCATTTAGAAAGAAATCACTGTTCTCTTTGTTATGTGGTGCCCTGCCTAGTGCTGGGAGTTCCTGGTGCTAGGAGATGTCCAGAAAGAGGATCTTTCTTGAGGATCTTATAAAACTAAACCCTGCAAAGGGTTAGCTGTGCTTCAGTGTCTGGGAGGTGCAGAAGGGAAGAGTTCACTGAAACTATAGTTAAACCTTGATGAATTAGCAGTTCCAGGGGAAAAAAAAATGGAGTGAAAATATTTTCAGGCTGACATTAGATATGAAACATTGGTGAACTGAAGAGTGGAAGAAATTTTGCTTTCAGTTGAATGAAAATTTGGATTCAAGCAGTTTTGCTGATCTGTACATTGAGTAAACAAATTCAAAATAAAATGGAAGTTCAAAAATAAAAATGTCATGCTGACAACTGAATATTGAAATACTTCCTTAGGAAAAAATATCAAACAGAGATAATTTGAGTTAATTTTTTTTTAAACACAGCTAGTAAGATCAACATTTATTTGAAAATTCTCTTGCTGCTATGAGATCAGGTCATATAATGCTCGCTCAGGGACATATGTGGTTCTGTGTGACTCCAATCCAGGGCTGATATCTCTGCAGCCGAGAGGATGGGAGACTAAGCATATCACTGTGCTCCTGGAGAGCCCTGCTGCTGCTGTAAGCATCCAGCTTGATCCTGCTCAGTGCCATGGCAGTGTTGCTTGAGTGGCTTGGGGATGGTTTGCCGGGTGATGGAACCCTCTCACTTGTTTCTGTGGCTGCTGAGACTGGCTTCAGCAGTTCTCAGCTGACCAACCCCCTCAACTTCAGCATAACAAAAGCGAGGTTAGATTCTAATACCTACCCAGTGCCCTTTAATTTCACTCGCCTGGTGCTGATAATTGGAAAATGAATATTACACAGGCAGCAGAGGGTAGCTGCAGTGAGTTGGATATAATCAGCATCCCTGTGCATGTCCAAGTTAGGCTTGTCTTATTTTAATTCTTGTAATATTTCTGTTTAGAGCCAGCTCATTACAGGCATCTATTCAAAGGCTGGAGACTACATCCAAAATGAAAGTAGAAAAAAATGAGCATAATATGCTGGCTTTCCACCTCCCCCTGCTTCTTTCCCTACCAAATTAACAGCAAAGACCTTTGAAAGCACCTCACGTAGGCATCCTTGTTATCAAAACTGTCCTGCTGGTGAGAATCAGGCCCCGAGTGCAGTTGCTCTGAGGTGACTGCCACTGCCGGATCGATAGCTGGCAGGGCTCCTCAGCAGAGGAGCTGACAGCAGCGTTGCAACCTGCCACTTGGAACACTCAGCATCCCAAATCTCTGCCACGTGCAACCATGGGAAGCCTAGAGAGAAGGGAATATGGGGCACAGCACAGAGGATTCCTCTCTTCCTCCATTTCTGGCGCCCCTTGTTTACATGTGCTGAGGTTCAACAGGCATTTCAAAATGTCGGGGAGCAGGAAAAGAAAAGGAAGGAGAGAGAATTATATCCTGCCTGTCTGTATTTTATAATGTATTTATGTGGGAATGGGAGGGGGGACTTAGGGCATCACTTTGTATCTCATTTGAAATACGTTTTTTTTCCCATAAATGGAAAGGCTTCAGAAGGAGAATGCTAAGCAGAACAGAGAAATGACACACCATTTATCCAGGTTTTGTTAAGTAATGAGCTAGAATCCTCAGTGATCAATCTCCCCCCTTCAATTAACAGCAATAAATTCCTCATAAAATATTCTAAACAATGCTGGACTTTCTTCTTGCTTTACATTATTTATGCAGCATGTTTGTTATTCTTGTCCTTAAAGCAACTTTATATATTATGTCTTGTTTCTCAGCCAGAAAAACAACTTGCCACTGCAGAATGATCTCAGCAGTGTGTTATCTCTGCCCGCCTGAGCCCTGCCGTGCAATGCACACACACACACTGCCCCTTAGAGGTGACATCCAGGCATGGCCACAGGGAAAAAAATCACAACTATTGAGAGATGTTTTGATTGCAATGTGTTTATGCAATTTTGACCAGCTGGCTGCCTTACCAGAAAGCGAGTCTGATATTTTTTATTTAGAACTAATGTCCATATTTTGATCTCAGTTAAGCAGTGCAAGTCTGCCATAGATCCTTTGATTTCAATACCAATTTTGCAATGGATGTATCCGATGTCAGGTTCCTGACCCCAGCTCCTTTTCCTGAGAACTCTGTCATTAAAGATAAAGAATGGTAACTGCAGCCACTGTGCCTTTCCAGATGCTGCTGGTCATGGCCATGCTTGGAATACAAGAAACCCCATAGTGACCGAAGGCAAATTGACATGTTGCCATCCACCTTAACAAATGAGTATGGAAATGATGAGAAAGGAAACAGCAGGCTAAGCCTATTACTTCATCAACTGCTACAACAGCCACCAACCCTATTACTGCTCTGCTCTGCACTTCCCTGCTCACTGGGGACGCTGCCTCAGCAAGGCAATAAGCATCCTCATGAAAAGCACGACAGTGACAGCCCAGCCAGGCCTCAGCCACCTCAAGGGACGCTCTCTCGTGTCAAGTGCTCTCTGTCTCCTGCCCTGATGGAATAATAAAGAAAATCTGTCTCATTCTTTTCATCAGCAGCTGCCTCTTCCCTCCTGAGCCAGGCAGGATACCCACAGACAGACAGGGAAGGAAGCGAAGAGCAGCAAATGCTTTCTTGTGTCCATCTGCCTGATCTGACAGTAATTTCTCTAGCTCGGATTTTACATTAAGCAAACTGATGTGTTATGTGTCTCCTGTGCAGGGCTGGAGGTGAGGAGTGAGCAGTATGCTGTGTGGGACACGAAGCCATCATGTAGGCACGCTGAGAAATGAGGCATTTAATTTAAAATGAGCAGAACTAGGAGCTCCAGGCTGGCAAGAATTGTGAGCCACTCCCCCAGCAAGAGCTAACACAGCATCAAGTCATGGGATGGACTTAGCATTGAAATTTCAGCCTGACATTTCACCCCCTGGCCAGGAGAAAGCAGGCATGCAGCACAGGGCTGGGGCCACTCTTCATCGCAAAGAAAAGGACTGCACAAACATGACTTGCCCCTTTCCCCCATTTGCCCCTCATTTTTATTCTTGGTGACTCCAAATGCTAGGCGAAGCATCAATACTTGGATGTTTTATGACTTCTATCTGCACTCTGAGCAAATCAATTGGCCTCCAAGGCAGCAGGTCTTCAGGAGTGAGATGACCATTTCTCTGGGCTAGGGACCTCAAGCAGGAAGTGTCGTGAACTGAAATGGGGACAGTCTCCAGGGCCAAAGAGTAATCCACCATAAAGTCGTGATCCAAGAACTGGAGAAAAAACATGGGTTTGGCCCTGCTATGGATGGAGGAAGGAAGGTCTGCTGAGAGATGGGAGAGAGTCTATGATGAACCAACTAGGAACAGAGAAGACCTGGGTCAGTCTCTGCACAGGAAGCCAGGAGGTGGACATGTAGGAAACTGGGGTGCAGTTTATCCATACTGGGATTGGGGCCACTCTGAAAGGGAAGGGAAAAGTACAACCCCAACAGGGTGGGTGGGATGCAGGCCCTTTGGCAATGCAAGTCAATGTCCTTGATCTACAAATTGAAATAACTACCATTTTGCAAACTATTACTGGAATTGCTGTGCCTGGCTCCAGTGGGAGGAAGCGGGACTCATTAATTCCCATCTGACATTCCCTTTTATCTGGTGACCGGGGTCAACCTACAAGAGGAACACCCAGCCAGACATTAACAAAACAGGAGGTGTGTATATGTGTTTGCACGAGAAGACAGAGTTATAAAAACGCTACTTTCCCTTGGGGAGAAACTTGTTACATGAGATTTTAATGAGTAATTAGGTTCTTGGAGGCTGTCCCTCTACACAAAATTAACCAGCAGTGCTAGAGATAGAGGTCAAAAGAGAAGTCCTCTCCACAAGTGCTCCCCTTCCCTGGTGGGGATGGTCACATCCATCATGGCTGCAGCTGGATCAAACTGCAGACCAGTGTGGCTGAGGATGTCCAGAGCCTGGAGGTCAGCAGAACAGCCAGTGCCAAGATAGGACCCTCTGTACTTGTAATAAAAAAGCTTCTGTCACCTTTTCCCTTATCCCATCACTCTCTTTGCTTTCCTGATCTCCTCCCTGCGGTGTATTCCCTGCAGAGTTACACCGTGTCCTTTCTAGAAGGCAGTGCAGTAGTATGTCCACAGTGGGCTTACTTGAGAAGGAAGATCTGCCAAGCACTGGGAAAGGACTGAAAGAACAGAGTCACTGACTCAAGCCCCTGCTTGCATAGGCAATACCACCACACAGATCCCTCCACTAAATAAATCAACCTATTTCAAAATTACAAAATTGTTTTCCAGTACACATTGTAAGGATGTAGAATGTACTAATACACCAGGCACCATCTAGACTATCTCCGCTATAACAGGAGCTGAAAAATTTTCATTGTGGCTTGCAAAGAAGTGACTGGTTGCAAACAACCCTCAAAGCTCCCTGTGAGGCTTTGCTGGCCACACCCTGCTCCCTGGCCTTCCTCCTCCTCCTCCTCCTGGGGAGAACAATGGGGCTTTGTTAGCACCAGGAGGAGTGAGCACTAGCAAAGCACAATGGCCTTTTTTATCCTAGCTTCAAGGCATTTGTGGTTGGAAAAAGAAATGCATTCATCTTGTAAGAGTGAGGAATATCTATGTTAGAATTGGGCTTTGCCCAGAATTCTGTATTTGACCTCCAGGGAATAGATCTGAACATGGATCACAGTAAAAATATTTTAGCTTACTCCTCTCTCTTTGCTTCAGCTAATTTTGAGAACCTGTGCTTGTTCCTTTACCTACATGTTAATTGCAGTGGTGATCTAACATCTCTAATGTCCTCCCTAGCTTGGGGAACCTATTCATGTCATCAGGAAGACAGGTGGAAGCACAGGCTTGCTTATGGCTTGTCAACAAACTCTTCTTTAATCCTTGAGGTCCATTTAGCTGGGAAAGAGTTAACAGCCATACCTCTCAGTGAACAAATTGGCTCATCCAGGAAAAAAAAAATCCCAGAAAATTGGATATCAGTAGATCATTCTCCAGATCCATGGATTTGTGTGCTTGGAGAGGGTATCCAAGTGGAAAAGAATGTAATATCACTGTATGTGCACGGAGAGCCTTCACCTCCACTCCAGCTCAATTACACATTTCTCTTATCACAGACATCACATGATGCCTACCCTTATGCCTTTCTTGCTTAAGCCAATTATTGCATTTTTATAAATATTGGAAAGCCTTTTGAAATTGTGAAATTTCTTGCTGCAATGGATAATATGTTGACTAAATAATTTTGTTTCCTCAATTCTCCTCTCTCTGCTCTTTCACATCACTTCCTTATTTGATTAGTTCACTATATTAAGAGATCAAGACATTGCAACATCCATCCTCCCTTCAATTTCTCCATGACATACACACATACAGGTTTCCACCCACAACTTAAGGCCAACCTCTTCTCTCAGATCCCCTTGTGCCAGTCTAGAGCAATTGCCACAGGCTCAAATATGTGAGGAGCCAAAGAAATGACTCTGGACTTTCTGTAGGCTAAGGGAAACTTTGGAGTGCAGAGAGAAACCAGGAACCAGCATAGATGGTACCAGCTGCGCCTTGAACGCCTGATGATTCCACACAGAAGAAATGGTGCAATCAAAGCCAGGGTGGCTGAATGGCAGCGCCTGCAGTGCCAGCTCTTAAAATTATTACAAGTCTTGTGACAGCGTGACATTTCTTCTTAGAGCCCCGGCCTCAGGATCCAAGGTCTAGTCTGACATTCCCTGCTTGCTTTTTCTTCTGTGGGCCTTTTTTTTTCCTTTCATGCTTGCTTGCTTTTTTCCCCCATTTATCCTTCATAGTTATGGGAGAAAGCTTGAAATCAAGAACCAAACAGACCTAGTTTGAAAAACAGATGTTGATTAACATTAGGAAAAGAATATCCAGCAGATCGAGGGAGGTTGATCTTCCCCTCTCCCCAGCACTGGTGAGACCACAGGTGTGCCCAAGTCTAGGGTTCTCAGTACAGAGACACATGGACATCCTGGAGGGACTCCAGCAAAGGGACAAGAAGATGGCAGAGGAATCAGAACATCTGCCATATGAGAAGTGGCTGAGAGAGCTGGGATTATTTGGCCTGGAGAAGAGAAGGCTCAGGGAGAATTTATCAATGTGTATAAACTCCTGAGGGTGACAGGGGGCAAGGAATATAGATCCTGACTCTTCCCAGTGGTGCCCAGTGGCAGGACAAGAGGCAGTGGGCACAAACTGTAATACAGGGAATTTCATTTAAACATAAGAAAAAACCCTTTTCTTCTGTGAGGGTGACTGAGCACTGGCACAGGCTGCCCAGAGACGCTGTGGAGTCTGTGTCCTTAGAGATACTCAGAAACCTGAGTGGATGTAGCCCTGAACAGCCTGGTCCAGCTGACCCTGCCTTCAGCAGGGGATGGGACTGGGAAATCTCCAGAGCTGCCTCCCAAACTCAGCCCTTCTGCGATGCTGTGATTCTCTAACAGAATGGCAGAAGTATGATTTCAAATGTTACCTTCTAGCTTTAAAGCCATTTAAAATTTTGGGTGGGGAGCTGATTCATTCTTTTTCAGGATCTCTGTCAGCAATATTATGTTATGTTTCCCTTGAGCTCCAATCCTCCCCCTTAAGTAGACGCAAGCTCTGGGACCAGCCCTGGCCATACACTGCACAGCATTATATGCATGTTACACAATCACCTACAAGGGCTTCTCATGGGCAAGGTGTGAACATCACTTCAACCAAGCAAAGATGAAGCTGAGGCTTCAACATTGCAATATTCAGCACCTGGGTAGTTTCCAGAGTGTGTCTTGTACATTTGCTCATTTAAATAACCACACGTGAAACTGAACCTAGAGGTGGAAAACAGTGAAGATGTTAAGAGTTCCAGATGTGAGAGATTTGCAGGATTTTCATCAACATAATCAACCCTTAAAGGTTTTACATTTCATTTTTGAAAGTCTGATAAGACTAATCAGTAGCTGTATTTATCCACCTTCATTCTTTCACCTATTAGCTGCCATCAGAGATTAAAAAAACCCACCTTCCTAGTATAAAACAAAAATTCAAAAGCAGTAATAAGCTCAATAGAATTATTGACAAAAAACTCAGACTTTCCTCTACTTTTTGACTAAAGCTGACCATCTCACATCACAGATAAAAACTCTTTAAAAGAGAAAGTGATAGGAAGCATTTTGAGATGTTTAGGATCTCAGTAGTCCAATGCAGAGAGCTGAATATTCAAGTATCATAATGAAATTGATCAAGCTATGAATAACTGGGAAACTTAATCCTGTATTGGGTATTTGATTCAGAAGAGAGGGGAATTATTTATTTCATTAAATAAGCATATAAACGTATAAAATCAGAAGTTTCTCCTGATTTGGGATAGCTCAATTTTCTGTGTATCTGTTCTGAAACACTGCAAAGGGGTCTGATTTTGGGGAAATTATGAGGACTATTCCACTAAAAAACTGTCTCTGAGTGATGCAACCCAAGTGCAAGGATCAGACTGATTCATCACATAGAGAATGTAGTCCACAGTACAAGCATTGCCAGGGGAATTGTCCCTTAAATCCTTTATCCACTGAATTACGGCAGAAGAATATTTCTCTCTCCAGACAAATGCTGAGTTGTTATTTGCTCATAGACTTGAAATTGCCTTTGGAAAAAATATTCTCAAAAAGGCTAAGGATGGAAAATGTTTGGGGGTTTAGAAGTTCAATACTAAGTGGACAGCTGTGATTATTATTCTGCACTTTGCAACTAATACTACTATACACTAGAACTGATTAAGAAAATGTAGGTGCTCATGGAATGAAAAGATATTCAAATTTTCTTTTATTTATCTACTTTTTTTTGGTGATCTTAGCCATTTTTTATCTTTATATTTGATCTCAAGTTTGACTAATGTGATCAAGCTGATCTGTTCTAAGACTTTTAAAGCATAAGGAATGCCTGTGCACTAGGATATGTTCTAATCTTGCTACAGGCACTACAGTAGTTTACTGTGGAATTGAGTGGAGTGTCTCGAAGTGAAAATAATGCCATCAGGTAAAGCCAAGATTCTCAAGAAAGAAGCTCAGGTAGGCTGATCCACTCAGGTCCCTGTAATTACTCTCTATTGAAGTCGCAAGCTTCTTGGAAAAGAGGGCCATTTCTCAACATCTGCAACATACCAACTATGCTGTCGATGCTCAGTAAACAAATAATTAGAATAACAAATGGAATTGTTTCTAAATATAATGTTCCACAAAGATTACAGAGATGCCATCTGCTCTGTAAGGTAGAAAGCTGGAGCTTATAAAAGCTTCCATGTATGCTTAATTTTACACACTCAAGCAGCCCCAGGGACTGTTCAAGCGCATAAAATTGAGCAGATATGTAAACATTTGCAGAGCTACAGCTCCATAATTGGTAATTTTGCAGCTATTGTATTTTTCAAGGATCTGTAAAGAAGTGCTATGGCAAAAGGTGCCTTAAGGGTCAACAGAAATAAGCTGTGGACAGCTTACTTCCACTTTTATTCTAGTGTTTGGCTTAATTTGGCTGTCTCCGAAACTCACCCAGTTCGCAGTGGAAGGATGGCACGTTCCCAGCACTTTGGCATCCGAGAGACAGCAGAACATATCTCACTCCTGCTCAGAGCTGAAAGTGAAAATAGAGTGCGAGGAATCCAAAAGGAAGTTGTTGAATGCATGGCAGATGTTGTTACATTTGGCCTAGCAGTATTCCATGTGGCAGTCACACGACTGGTGATCTTAGCCAGAGAGGTTAATAGGGGTGGGCACTCCTATGTGAGGGTTTTCTTTCAAATGAGACTGGAACAAATGTTATAAGTGAACCAATAACAGTAGGAACAAAAAAAAATTAAAATAAGGGGAAGGGAAACTCAGAGCTAATGGCATGTCGGCTGGGAAAATAGCACATCAACGGCCAAGAAGAGGCATAACCAAAGGTGATCATTTCATTGGTAAGTGGGCTGAAAATGACATCTTAAGACGAACCTGTGTACCTCTAACCCATTTCCCTGAGCTTTGGCTGGCACCCACATCTACAGATAAATGCAGAGTGAGGAAGCAATACACATTGGTATGAATCATGGATTTCTAGGCCATCATTTATAATGGGAGCTATGCCTGAGCAGAGGTGCATTACTCACATATTGAAGATGATTTATGTGGGTTTTGCGTAGCTGTTGGGCTTTAATTATTCACTTGATTATCAATAAAAAATAAGCAGTGAGCAGTACAGAATGTTAACATGTCTGAAAGGGGCATGCAGCCACTTGTGCGAAACAAATGTGCACATGCATGGAGGCATTCCTGTCCTGTCAGTGCCAGGTATGAGGAAAAATTCACAAGCAGGATTAGCACATTTCTTTTCTTTTTCTTCCTTTGTCCCCTCCCCACCCCTTTCACAAACAAGACCTGCCAACCTGTTCATCAGCTCTGTGATGGCAGACAAATGTTTCAGCAAAACATGTGCCAAATATCCATTGATATTGGCTGAAATTCAATATGATGAAATGAATTGATGCTGGCGTCCCATTTGGTGCAATGCAATATCTGATCAATAGCAAGTAATTGGACATCATTTTGTGTAGGATAGAAAGCTGGGGCTGTTACATCACTCTGAGTTATGGATCATATTAATCACTGCCTAACTGTTTCATCAATGTAATTTCTTTTCATCAACATACTGTGGCATTTAGAATGTTGGACATAAAAACTCCATACTGTATTAACTTGAAATTAAAAGCTGTACAGCCCAATGAAATGGAACATCGTTACCATGGGTGTGAATAGTGTTCTCACATCGTAGCGCAAAATTATACAATTGGCACCTTTAACAAGCAGAGTGAAGTGACAGGGGAAAAAAAATAGAAATCAAATAGCAAGAATTCATCTGGACTGGGGGAATATGCACTCATACAAGTCTTACCTTCAGTTCCCCCTCCTTAATTGCAATCAATGCAAGACCAGCAGGGAAAGAAATCCATGTTTCTTTTCAGCTTTTGTTAGTTCATAGGTGTTTGCAAGTTGTGAAACTACTGAGGATATATTAACAGGGCAGGTCTAGCAAAGGTATCTCTCCATCCACCTTCCTAGCATGGAAATATGCGCACCCCTGTCAGTGATCGCTGGGATTCCTTTTGTTTAACTCTATGCTCTTTCCATTTTGGCTTTCTTCAAGCCTCTTTTTTTATTCCACCAGAGGTACATTTGTGGAGTTTGGTATCATTGCCTTCTCTTAGCTCACTCAAAGTCACTTTTCTTCCATCACACACTAGCAGGAATCCTTGCTTAGCATTTGGCAGTGAAGGAAAGCTTTTAGGCAAGTCAGTCAGAGAGCTAGTGCCACTGGGTCTGCCACAGCCAGAGAAGAGAGATGAGTTCAGTCAGACCATGGCACAGTCCTGCTCTGAGTGACAAAAAAGCTTTTGTGGGGTACATTTCAGACACCTGCTTGAGCAACTAACTGCACAGTCTGATACTCCACCACTGAACCCAAACCTCATAACACATACTGCTGTTTTCAGTAAAATCATCACAGAAAACTGAAAGTGATCCTTTACTCCACAGTATAGACATTCACCCAGAGAAACCCTATCTCTGTGCTGGGACAAGGCATAGGCATACACATTCTCTCACACCCTGTTTTCTGTGGAAAAGAAACTGGGAAAACTAAGTTAAAAGGTGTTTAAGTCAGAGCCCCGTATTTCAGATCATAAGCACATAGTACACAGCCCGAGAGGCTGAATGACCCTGTCTAGGCCCATAGATGAAGTTGGTAGAGAACAGCCTCAAGTCTCTGTTACTATTACACAGAAAAGCAATGGGACTGTGTCCTCCCTGAAGAGAGAACAAGCACAGCAGAAAAAAAGATGACAACTGGATCTTATTCTCAGAGCACCTGCATTTCCCACTGGTAGCAGAGCCGCGGGTGCTTGGCACTTCTTAAAATGTAACCAGCTTCTTCATCCTGTCTTAGGTGAGAGCATTTCATCTGTTCTCTCTTTGGTTTGAAGCCTGTTGGGAGCAACAGGAGGAGAACAGATAATAATAATAGTGCTTCAACATCTCCAGCACATGGTTTCTTGCCATATTTGGTGATTGTTTTCTTTAAGCTCCAAACTTTGGATCTGTGGGAATCTTAGCTTTCTCTTAAAAAAATGTTGTCTGTTCCTTTTGATGGGGTAGGAAAGCCTGAAAACCTGTCATCCAACAGAACTGAAAAATTATAAACCTAAGAAAAAGAACCTTCAGTGTGCACTACTCTTAAACACCTGCGTTTTTAACAGTAACCTTGTGATTTTTAGGAAGGACTTATTATCAGGTTTTGAGTGCTGGAAAAGATTGACTCTCACTAAGCTTTGCAGCTTGAATAAAGATAAAGTCCCCAAAGAAATATTTGTAAGTGTCACTGGTCAGAAAAAAAATTGGATTATGGCAAAATGGCTTTTATGGGAAATTTTCTGTATTTTGTCCTCCCAGCTGGAATTAAAAACCAACAGACTTAGCTCAGGGGTGAAGGCAAAAGGGAGACAGAAATTTCTTTAATTTCCACCCTTGCTAAGGAAAATACTTCCTTACATGATTAAATTTAAGTATGTGCCAAGATCCTATTAAAACTTGACTTAATATTTCAAGTTTCTCAATAGGAATGTTTTATTTATGTACAGCCAAAGAAATTGGTGTGACTATACTTCTTTCAGAGCTAAATGATGCTGGATCTCTGAGAAACCCTGGAAGGAAGTACGTGAGTCTCTCTCTTCGTTATGTTTTTAGCTAAAGAAGTCAGAACCTCATGTTAATGGCAAGTTGAGGCTTTAGTTTCCTCTGCCCTCAATGGCAAACCTATACAGTATTGTATACAGTAGGAACTCTTCTCCCATTGAAGCCACACCAGCAATTTCTCCACTGAATCTGCACATGAGGCATTTTAAAAGTATTTCAAGATCAGACAGTGCCTGTGCAGACAAGAGACACCGCTGACAAAATCTTCCAGTCTCCCCTTTCCCCATTTCTGCTGCTGACAGGGGCTGCTTGTGCCTTTAATGGTGCAGGCTGAATATATAAATGTGTGCCTGTGGGTTGCAGTTTTTTTACATATTGTGCCATTAAAGTGATCCTCCATCCACTTTCTAGGGAGAGCTCCTTCCGAGCTAAGTCCATTACAGTCACTGTCACGGCGCAAATCATCTGTATACACACATAGCTCTCTCTTCATTTTTCCACGTCCCATTGCTGCCAGTAACACCAATACTCTCTACTGGTATCTGTTGGTGCATCATAATGGAGAGCTAACCATGACATGGGCAAAGTGGGAAGACCCCTCCTATAATACCCATAGGAAGTCAACTGTGATTGCTCCACCTACTTTGTTCAAACTCCCCTTCACCCTCCGTTTCTGCTTCCTTTAGTCTAAAACTAGAGCTATTCAAAGTGCAAAGACATTTGCTCTTTGTCTATGGAAAATAACCTCCCCTAACCCTTTTGTCTGTTCATGTCACTCAGATGTTCACCCACATCCTCTCTTCAGTGACAGCTCCCCAAGATGCACCTATTTTCTACCGCTCTGGTGTTTTACTCCTGCATTTGTAAGAATGACTTATTTTAGCAACTAATTATACTAACAGCCATACAAAGATAAGGCCAAAAAATGTAAAACCGCTTATAGAAGGGAAATGAAGACACTGGGTTATCTTAAAAGGAAAGAGTCCGCTACTAAATTCATTGATGCTAGCCTGCTGGGGTTACCTGCCAGAAAAGGTCAAGATGTAATTATGATGGGTGTGCTTAGTGCATTGTATCCTCGATCTTATAAAATCTGTTAGTATTTTAGTAGCACCCAAGACAGATTAAAACTCTTTGAGAACCATAAAAGCAAATCAAATTGTAAATTCCTACCTACGGGATGATGCTCAAATATTTTGCAAGGTGAGCACACCCTGGAGCTCAGGAACAAGAATCTGGTGCCTTGAGATCTCTTCCTCATTTCACAGAAGATTTACTGAGGAGCAGGTAGACAGCTGTGCTACTCTGCGCTCAGCTCCTCACGTATAGATGCCATGATTATTTTATCCCACCAAATTCTTAGACATCTAAGAGTAGATGTTAATATGTCAGACTACTGTGCTGTTTGTGTATTACCCTCATTATCATTTTACAAAATGAGGTTTACATACTGTATTATGGTATTTGTATAGCACTCATCACCAGGGTATTTGAACTTCTTACAAAACCAGACATTAAACATCCCCTTTTTCCCCCTACAACCAACTAAATAATTTTTACAGGCATTTAGAGAACTCGCACACTCCTGTAATTATTGCCACATTGCCTCTGTCATTCTCTTGGTCCTATTCAGGAGCACAATTCACTTCCCCCAGTATTAATGAGTAATAAATAATTCATACAAAAAATAAAAAAGACAACTAACAAAAGAGACATGGGCATACTTCATGTGGTGACTACATTATACAGTCTGTGATGTCGTTTTCTATGGTAAAACCCTGTAGAATTTAAGAGAAAATGATAACCTTTCCTTACATTTTGAACATCCTATAGAATGGAATACAATTAACGTCTTTGTCAAATAATATAATCCGGTAGGATGGCTCAAAATGGTTGCAGAAGACAGCAGTCTATTTCAATTCCTGAGCAGAATACTGTTACATTCCTATACACTCTTATGGATTTCATCCCTCTTAACTTCTGCAGGACTTTCCCGGGGGGGTTGCATATGAGATGAGAAGAATGGTAGGAGAAAAGTTACTGTAGAGAGATAGAAAAATGTCTGGCCTAAATTTACCACCAAAAGCTGTCTTGGGAAGCTTAAACATAGTGGGACTGTTCAGCTCCATGATAAAGGGGTCAGGTGTGTTCAGAAGAGGATTAATGGGGATAAAAACAGAGAAACAGGAGAGTGCCCAGCAGATACACAATTAGACTGCTTTATCTGCTTAATAGGTGGAGTACAAAGTCCCTGGCTATTACAGTAACCCCTCAGCTGCAGCAGAGGCAGCGACCGACCAGACAATCTGTGGAGTTGCCAGACTGGCATTCCTCATAGCCTGTGAAAAGCTTCTTTACCCAAGGGGTTCAGAAGAAGCATCTGGTTCTTACATGACAGTCAAGGTGAATTATTTGGAGCATAGAAGGGATCAGACATCTGTGTTCAGTTAGCATGTAACATCCAATGTATATGGGACTTTTCAGTTGTGTTCTACACAAAAGAACCACACGGTAGCCTACCATGAACACTCTCCACGCCTACACAAAACAACGCCTTCCCACTCAACTGCCTTCTCATACCAGTCTGGTGTTGAATGTAACCTCACATGAAAGGTAAATCTTGACTTTGAGTTTTTCTGTGGCCGCTCAACTTTTTGTTGTTTTTCAGGATAGTGGCAGAAAGAAGCAGAAAATAATTAATGTTGTTCATTCTCCTATAAGCTGACGCTGAAAGAAGTCACCATGATTTAAACTCTAAGAGGAATCCTGTGTTGGTGGGAAGAGGGGGCTTCAATGCAGTTAGGCACAAGGGGGAAGTAAATGGTTGGTAGGTGTAAGAACACAAATGCTGCTTAGGTTTCGTTACACAAACAGAAAAGTTAAAAACAATCCCTTGAAAAACACCACAATGCTAAGACTGCAAGCTCAAACACACAGACAGGAGATGTCAGAATTGTGACCTTAATTAACCCTCCTGTGTGCATGCATTATCTAGTTGCATAAGCATATATTATTTCTCCCCAGAGGGCCTGTGGCTCACAATGCAGGGGACAGACAAGATCCACTGCGCAAGAAGCTGTCCAGTACTTTTTCCTACCCACTTGTGTGGTCCCAGGCTTATTTACTGAACACTATTCACTTCATGCTGAAGGTAGGATTACTCATCTTATCATGGACATTCTTGTCACATTCCTGACTTTAGCAGCTGTGGACCTCACATAAATTAACACACTAGTTTTCATCTGTGTAAAAGGAGGGCTTGGCACTATCCCCATTTAGCTAAGGAGATCCCTGCTGAACAATTTCTATGAGAATTTCCATTGCTTTCTCTGAAGTGGTTAAAAAAAGCAAATGAAATACAGTTTTGCCATGAGAAGAGCTGCTCAGTTTTAATAATAAGCAGTGCTACCAGTCCTGCATAAATTTTGCATTTTCATCCTAACCAATGTAAGTGCAGATACTCTCACTATTCATAAGAATAATGAACCGTTTTCAGAATCCAAACAATACCTTTGATTGAATGGCCATTGAGAGATGAACCCCAACAACAACCTTGCTTTGCTTTGCCACTAAATTATCAAGACTTCAGCTGACCTAGAATGAAGTCCTTTGCACCTCTAAGGTTGACTTTCTTAAATTTTTGTTACCTAGTAGAGGGAGGTGATTTTGCCCCTCTACTCTGCTCTGGTGAGACCCCACATGAAGTACTGTGTCCAGCTCTGGAGTCCTCAACACAGGAAGGGCATGGACCTGTTCGAATGGGTCCAGTGAAGGGCCATGAAGATGATCAGAGGGATGGAGCACCTCTCCTATGAAGACAGGCTGAGAGAGTTGGGATTTTTCAGCTTGGAGAACAGAAGGCTCCAGGGAGACCCTCCAGTGCCAAGAGTGGGCCTACAGGAGAGATGGGGAGGGACTTTTTATCAGTGAGTGTAGCAATAGGATGAGGGTCAATGGTTTTAAACTGGAAGCGGGTAGATTTAGATTAGATTTTGGGAAGAAATTCTTTAGTGTGAGGGTGGTGAGACACTGGAACAGGTTGCCTAGAGAAGTTGTGGCTGCCTCATTGCTGGAAGTGTTCAAGGCCAGGCTGGATGGGGCTTCGAGCAACCTGGTCTAGTGGGAGGTGTCCCTGCCCAGGGCAGGGGGGTTGGAACTCGATGATCTTTAAGGTCACTTCCAACTCCAACCATTTTCTGATTTTATGATTCTATACACTAGCTAGTCTCATTTGTCTTCTTCAGTCTCTCCCAACACAATTTTCATGGCCTTACTTCAGAAGCCCTTTTTTTGGAAATATCTTCCACAAGGGGAAAAAATATTTTTTTCCTTCATAAAACTCAACAGTTTTTAGAAACACCTGTCACTGTTTCCATCTCTCCAATCAGCAAGCAGTGCGGGTGTCTCTCTCAGTGGGAGCTGACAATTTGATGATACTTCATCAGTGTGGGACTCCTGCTGAGAAGTAGATTGAGACAAAGAAAATGCCTTTCACCATTGGAACAAATAAGAAATCAGATTTTCTAAGTTACTGTTAGGTAAGTCCAATTTCTTTTATTTTTTGAAGTAAGTCTGTGTGTGTGTGTACTGGCATTAGCATTAGCCAGTTCACTCCCATGTCTCTCTTGCAAACACACAGGTGTTAATGCTACCAGTAAAACGACAGTCCTCAGAAAAATACACCAGGCTGGGATTCAAGAGCAGCACTAAAATATCAGCCTCACCAGTGATTTCCTGCAAAGCTCAGGTAAGGTTTCTTCAAAGTCTCAATTCAATGAAGAATACAAACCTAGAGCAACAATTCTTTAATCAGAAAGTTTAGCTTGTTTCTGGTGATATGTGTGTTCTGATTCATATTTCAAGGCTGTCTGCATTACCAGAAAATACAGATATACTTAAAAAAAATATGAGAAAAGGCCTTAAACTCCATAAAAAGCATGTGTTTGTTAGTACTGGAAAGCAGGGAATGTAAGCATACAGGGCAAAAGAGTTGGGGAGGGTGACAAATCAAGGGGAACGATCCTGCTCATTCTTTGGGACAGAATGCCTTATTGCCTCCTAGATTGCTCACAGTGAAGAGAGTTACAGCATTTCTGCAGGCTGACAGAATATTCGGTGCGTGAGTAGCTGGCAACAAAATGCCCAAACTCAGGCCACATTAAGAAAAACTTGTTGACAAAAATTATTGGAAATCCTCCTGGTCATTCAGTGTGATGGGGTTCCCTTTTCTTGCATTATGGATAACTGGGGCTCTGCGAAGTTGTATAGCAGAGAGATTCAAGAGCACTTGCAGCCATCACCTGGACAGTAAGGAATAAGTAAGATGAGTGGTAGGGGTTAGTTATAGTGTTGCAGGGTCACAGAAAGCACGGCATCAGTGCTCTTAGGATGATATGAGTGCTCTTTGCACTCATATACACAGGACTGGGCTTGGTCCCTCTTTCCTACTGTGACAGTTTCTGTCCCTTTGGTCAGGCCTTGGGCAGCCCTCACTAACCAGGACTATGACAGTATATTGCAGGGAAGAAAAGCTGTCTCTCTGGGAATTTATATACTTCTGGGGCTGAAGGGAGTCTGATCTATATCAGGAATGACACCTGCCCACTTCTGGACAGCCTCTGAGCATCCCTTCCTGGGACTTTCAAAAGCGCATTGCAAAGAGGATGTAAAAACACAGGATGCCTCTAAATGCAACCTTCCCATTTCTTCCTCTCCTTATTACTCTGAGGCTCAGGGACTATTCTCTCCTGGTGTGCTCTTTTCAACAATCTCAAGTAAAGGTGGAGTAGAGATGGTTTTCTTCCAGACAGAAGCTCAGTGCATGCTGCATCTCTTCTGCAGGCAGATGGTATCTCAGGAGACCATTGGTAAACATCATAGCACCATCAACATTAGTTTTGGTGCATGGAACAAACCCTCCATCTTTGTGGCATGGTGCCTAGATCCCACTACCCATAGCCCACATATCTTTTGCATTTTTCTGTGTCTTTGCTGTACTCCATTCCGTTCCTCCTTGGATGCCAAGTCCTGAACAGCCCACGGCACAAACCACAGCTCATGATGTCCAGCTGACTTTTACTGTCATAAACAGGCTGATATTTGTTTAATTTAGTGAAATAAATGCCTCTCCTAGCTGTTTGGAAAGCAAATCCCTCCTTACCCTCCAGCTGGTATTTGCTGTACTTGAGTGAGCCTGGTAAAAAGCTGGGGTTATAATTTAATACTGCTATGTTTGTGCAGAACCAACAAGCCTTTCTTAAGGCCTCTTAAGGTTTTTTAAGCCAAGGAACTGCTCTTTTCCTCAAGGAAGCTCTCCAGTGCCTTAACAGCATCGCACACAACAGATCTTCAAACAGGGACAGCAAACAAACAATGTATTACCTGCAGCAACAGGTACTGCTGAGCGTAATAATATACTGACGCTTTCTGAAGCTCACAACAGCCTGGCACCTTTTTTCTTTTTTTTTTTTATTTATTTACTAATAATGAACTGCTTGTGGTCCTGCTAGCACAGTGCTACTGAATGGCCAAGGCCGTGGCTCTGTTCTTTTCCATAGGTCTTTGCTATAACCCTCATCCTGATGTGAAAAATTTGGACTTCACCATAGGCAGGCAGCATAGGTTTATTGATACATCTTTTGATTTGTATCTATATCTATTGATATCTGTGCTGAATGATTCCAGAGAGACTATTTACAATTTCAGTGCTATTGAGCACAATGATGGTCTTGCCATTGCTTTCAGCAGCAGGAGCAAGTCCAAGTATCAAGACAAGCTGCAGAGATACAAGGTCAATATGGGTAGTGGTTAAATGAGTGAAAGCTTCCAAAGAGGACTGAGACCTAATGCCTCAGATTTTTTGCCTCTTTCCACCCGGCTCCACATACTGTAAGCTCAGTTAGTAGAAACAGACATACGTTAGAATGCAGTACATATTTCCTTCTTTCTAAAATTGTATTTGTCTACTAATTTATTCTCTTCCACGATGTCAAAAGGAATTCAAGCTGATGGCTGGTACTATACTATATTAATAGATTGTTTTCCAAAAAACCATCTCTGCTGCAGGGCCAAGTTCTATTCTTCTGCTTATAGTTGCCCTAATCCTATGTATATTCCCATGTGCCCTCCAGTTTCTTCTTCCTACTCCTGTCTCCCCATTTCCCCTTCACTTCAGTGAAGCGGGGCTGTCTGATCATATGCTTAAGTCAAAGTTTTCTTTCAAACAATTGCTTTCATTCACAGTTCTCCGTTTATGTTAGGGGAGAACTATACATTAAGGAGTAAAAAATAAATTGAACGTGAATCATTTGTAGTCACTGTCTCAAAATCAGTAAGGTAATAAGCTTTGCCATGTTGGATGATAAACAAGGAGTTTAATACATGGTTTGTGGGGTGCCAACAACCTGAGAGAGTCTGGAGCCAGGTGAAGTTAACACCCACAGTGTTCAAAGTGAATGAGTACCCAGAGACATATGAGGGAGAAAATCGTTATTTTCTCTTACCTTTTTACGTAGCATTTTCACACTACAAACCAAAAGATGGGAAGACCCAAAACACTGTGTGAGGTTGCTTGAGAATGATAAAATCACCCAACCCTTTTATTTTAACAATTTTTCTTTTAGGAAGTGCACACATGAACCAGCATAAATATTTATACAAGTATATGTGTTGTTTATATGTGAAATATTATACATCTTAAGTAAGATGACTTCCTTGTGAAGAACTCTTTCTGGAAGTGGGTACAGCCTGCTGGGCATTCCAGCTGCTAAATAAAAAACATGCTAGAAGACCAGCACAACTTTGGCCAGTATTTAACGACTCACTGTGCCTCCAGGATATAACTCTGATGGATATTCTAGAGTGCCCGCTAGTGCCATATCTGACAGTAAATCATGCTTCGATTATTCCATCTTATAGCCCTCTGCAGCACAGGGAACATGCTTTGCCAGGAGCTGTTATCAGCATACTTGGAATTCTTGACCAAGATCATTGAAAGCCCAATATGAGAACAAAAGGCTACAAATTATTTTCACAGTATGTTAAAGTTAAGACAGTAAGCTGTAAAATAAAGAGAAATCTCTCTATTAGATAGAGCTGTCTCAGAGTCACTTCTTCCTTTAGAAATCATGATCTACATAGTTTCATAAATCGATGAAAGGATTTTGACCATTAAACTTAATTGATACTGAATTTAAAGGCATGAACTTAAATCATTTTGCCATTTTCTTTGACAATTAGTTTTTGGCATTGCATTTCTCTCCATCACTGTATGAAACAAAAAATCGCAAGTACTGAGGAAGCAAGATTAACATGTACAAAAGATGAAGCACTGTGAGAAGCGACATCTGGGGCAATGCAAAAGATGTTTCAAGGAGTGTAAACAGGCAGAAGTAAAAACAGAAAATAAAACCTGACTTTTAAGTAAAATCAGCAACAACTTGGATTTATATAGTGCTCCATATGTTCTAGATGAATAACACCCAAGGCGTTTTAGAGTGAAGTAAGGTAAAAAGCACGCTTGAGGCGAGAAAGTAAGAAAATAATTAAATTTCTTGAAAATGTTTTGAGCTTTGAGCAGGTGCAATTCTTCCCTTTAGATGGCTGTTGGTAATGGTGCTGAGGTGCTGTTGTTTTACATAATTGGCTTTGGACAGAAGCCATGCTGCAGTGAAAGAGCAAAGACTGTAGTTGAAGTGCTCATTCTATTTTATTTTTTTTTTTAATGTAATGCTGCAGCAGAATTCTGATTGCTTAGAAAAATCTAACTAGAAGGAATGAAAATATTCAGCTGTTTGGAAATGTCATTGAGCCAGTTACAGAAGAAAATCGGCCTTCGGTGGGAGAGAAAAGGAAGAACTGCATAACACTGATAGTTTTTTCCCCTAGTTTTGTGGTTTTTTATCCCACCTCCCATTTACAGATGAGTTGACTAAGAAAATGGTTCTTGATGGTTGTGTCTAGGTGGATTTCTCCAGCTCTGAGTACAGTAAAAATTAAAATAACCTGGTTGTAATATCTGTAATAACAAAGGGCCATCAGCAACAAAAATAAACACAGCACAAAGTAAACAGATGTCTAACACTCCTGAGCATGAGCTGTGAACACAAGTGAGGCTTGTTTTGTCCTTTTACAGAATGAAGAGTTGCACAAGTATAGTACAAAATGGACTCTTTCCTTTTCTACCATTCACCAAGCACAGATCACCACATCAGCGGAGGTTGGCTGAATGGAGATGTACATATGCTATCCCTGTTCCATTTCTTCAGAAGAAAAGTGCCATGTACGCTCCAATCACTCTTTTCCAGCATGATTTTACATTTTTCACAAGAGAAAAGCTCAGCAAATCACTAATTTGTTTGGGCCATCACTGGTAAACTGCAGGTGGGTAAGTATTTTGGATATGGATATTTTTCCAGCCAGAAGCTCTCGTTACTGTTGCTGCTATGAAACCTCCCCAAGCTTTCTGACATAAAAGCCATGCTGAGATGCTGGGCCACTCATCCTGGAGGTCTGTGTGGCTGGAACTTCAAACATGAGCCTTGAAATAAGATTAAGATTTGTCAGACTGTTGTGGAATTCCCAGAACAGTGAAGCAGGCAACCATTTCACTTGTTGGCTACATGCCAACAGTAGGAGTTTTACAAGTTATTAAAGCAGTCATCGTCTTCATCATCACCACTTGGATCTATCACTTGTATTGTCCTGAAGGCCTCTGTCAGAATCAGGGTCTTACTGAGCTACAGTTTTTTTATAGACAGCCAGAAGATACAGATCATGTTTCAAAGAGATAAAGATTTGTGCTTGAAAGAGGTTATCAAATGACTTCTGTCTCAGAAAACAGCATTGATAGCCAGTACTCAGTCTGTCCAGCTGGCTCAAGGGCTCTTCCTAATTTGGAGGAAGAAAACTTGCCAGCTTTTGAAATTAATATATTATTATTACTGGTATCTTGCTTTTCAATCCTTCACTGTGTGGATAGCATGATCCCCATCAAAAAGGAAACCAGAAGGGTGTGTAAATGCTGCCAAAAGTCTGCTAGAAAAGGATTCTTGGCTAAAATTTTCGAAGCTGCTTAAAAGGATTTCCTGCTGACTTCAGTCCTGTAAATCCACCCTTCGCTGCACGAGGATAAAAGACAGGGTATTCAACATCAACATTTATTTAGCTTTATAGCCAATTTATGTTCTCCCTTTAAACCAGGGAATCTTAGGCCTAGAGGTTCCATTTTAGTGATGACCCAGTCTGCTGACTGGGCCTTTATATAAGACTTAGAGTGAGGGCAAAAAGCCCTATCCATAACTGACTATATTCCATGACCTGCAGGTTGCCACAATCCCTGAAGCTGATCTGAGGGACTGAGCTGTGCAACATAATCCAGCTCTTAATGTCAAGGGAAAATTATTCATGATCAGTAGCTATCCATTACAGGGAACAGGCAGCAAGAGGTACCTGAACTGAGTTTTAATTTCTCATACATTATAGTCAACAGAGGAAGAGTGGTAATAATAATCTAGGTTAGGCCACTAAGGCAGTGATTTGGTGGTGTTTATGTCTATTCAGCATGTGGAGTAGATATATGGTTAGTCAGAGGTAAATTTTTGGTATGAACTGGCAGACGTAATTGTCTGTTTTATTTCTGCAAGGTGCTTCTGCCCAGTCTTATATGCTAAATATTTCCATTAACATTTCTGGAAATTACTGCTAAGTTATTAGTTCTGAACAGGATGTAAACGATGTGAAAAGATTGTTCCTCAGGGCCATGAACAGTGAAGAGAAAGGCAGTCTTGGAAGGAACACCACAGATGAACAAAGCACATGAGAAAACCGTAACTCAGATTTATGCCACAGTCTCGTTTTTGCTTCACTCATGAGGCTCTAGGAAACACCTGAGAATCTTGTGCTGTAGTCCCCATCAACCCCTCTGGATGGCGCATCAGACTCCTAAGGCAGCTTATGATGCCCTGATGAAAACAGAATGGGACTCCTCTAATGACAATGAACCAAATGCAAGGACATGTTAGTTAAACAGTCAGCCGTGATGTTACTAAAGATGCAACCAAAATGATGACAAAGCAATGAAACTGCAATTTTCAATAGGCCATAGGCTTCAAAGCAAAGGCCACAACACCTTCCCAGGAACATAAAACCCAAGATGCCTGCTCCTTAAGCTAGCCAAAAGAGAAGCAGCAGTACAGTGTTGCACAGGGAGTCAAAAACTGACAAAAAGGTGACTTCATTAATGCATAAACAACTACCATACACACCCCGGGGTATAAAATGGAAACTCTGACAGTCTCTTTTTGTCTTAAGGGCACTCAGCATTGTAAGCATGCCTAGTACTCCCTCTCTCTCTCTTCCAGTTAATACAGAGGCTGTGTTTCTTAAAGTTTTGTCTTTGCTAGAGCACGCTGACTCAGTGACTGCAGTATCTTTCTCTCTGTTACCTCTCTGTGTGTTAAGCAAGAATAAAACACATCCTCCTTTACACAAAGAAACTTTTTTCTATCTTCTGCATGCACTGTGACTCTGACCATCCACTTCCAGTTACCATGCATAACCCAAACCAACAGAAATATCATTCTCCCAGTCTTCATTCCCTCCATCAGGTTTTCCCATTGCAGTTACCTGAGCTACAGGAGGAGTTGTGGAGAAATGGAGATGGCTTGTGCTCTTTGGCTTCTTCTGTTCTAGCCAGCAACACACTGACAGTAATCTCTTCCTCCTATGGAGATAAAGAGACATAATTAAGATACGCTAGACCTGCTGTTGTGCTCACTGCTGGGAGGTATTAAGAAGTCAGACATGCTGGCCTATTTCAAAAGACTTGTGAGGTACAGATCAGCTTTACCATTTGGAGATGGAGCAGAGTCTCCTGATGTGTTTTACTTAGGACAGCAAAACAAAATTATTTCACTTTTTTTTTTGTTTTGTGCAGGGGTCAGTGATTGGACCTTGTATTGAACTTACAACTTGATACTTGTGTGCTGAAACCAGGGGTCAGGGAAATGCTACTTTAGTACCAGTGGAAGGAACGAAACCTACATTATGTTAAATGCATTAGGGAAGGTTAGGTAGTCTAAAACCTCCATCCTCTCTCCAAACTTGCTCCTTGGGAGATGTGATAATCCAGGGTTTTCAAATACTTAACAATTTGCATTTATATAAAAAAGGGGGAAAACTGTGGCTAAAGAAAAACACAAACATGTTCAGATTGCCTACCGCCAGCAACATCTTGGCGTTTGCCAGTACTTAAAGGTTATGTCTGTCATGTTTAGATGTGGCATAAAGTCTTTCACCCTTTTCCAAGTAATTGGACATCACACTGATAGGTAAAATTGAATGTGTTATGAACAGCTCTCCTATAGACTTACAGGGCTTATTGACAGACAGTGCTTGGAGAGAAGGCCTAATTTTATGCATGAACATGTCATACTGGAATAATTATGCAACTGCTTGCTTTCCTTCTGCAGTACATTGTGAAAACCCACAATTGTTCCTTGGAATTCATACCACCTTCTGATTTTGCATAAACACAACTGCTGTAGTTAACAAGGGGCAATACATTATTAAGGTGAATGGAACATATAACCACGAATAAAGATATGAATAATTATATATATATAAAAAATTGTCTTGATCTCAAGATGTATGAAAGTGACTTCAGCCTATAAATCTTTTGTAAACAGCAGTAAATGCAAAACTGTCTCTTGTCGGGGAATCTATGGTCATTGGTTCCCTTGTCCTGCTTTGTTGGCTGACTGACAGACATGTGTGCAAAAACTGAGATAGTGTTTTGCCTCTGTGAAGCTTGACTTGTGGTTTGGTTGTTTTTTTCAGTTCATGGTAAGTTTAACCAGTGTGAACTATCCCGTCTTAGTCTAAAATAAGAAACCCTTCTGGATCATTGCTGAAAATCATTGACAGCTGACTATAATCTTGCTTTCACCTGAACAGGCTGTCTGAAAACGTATGGTTAAGGGAAGGAAAATGTTGGGATAGCAAGGACATCTTTTGAGCTGAAGATAGCTGGATGTTGGGAGGCTGGTATTAGGGTGGTGAAGGAGTATCCTTATGCTTTCTCTCTTCCCATTCTTTCTAAGCATCTGTTCACTGTCACAGTTTTATATATTTTGTTGTTTTTTTAAAACTAGTACACAATGTTCATGCCTATATTTCACATTTGAAAATGCATATTTCAAATGGCAATACAAAAAGAATCCATGAAGAATGTATAATTTCGGAAAAAAAAATGACAGCATTCTTGCTACTGTTTCATTTCTAAATACAAATCTGACTGCCATATTGCTGCTTCTGTTTGTGTGGTGAGAAAAGTTCATTTATTGTGTGTTTGGCACGAATGACAGTCTCCCAATTTTGATTTCTTTGTCATTTGGGATTCTTAAACTTGCAAACCTCCTAAAGAAAGATCCAGTGAGTGTGCGGCTGGTTCATGACATCCAGTTTAGGACAGAGCTGAAAGAGTTTTTGGGTCATTTATGTCAGAGTGGAAGCTGTGTGGGTCAAATCAGGTCCATGACCCATTCTGCATATGTGGCTGCCCTGGCCACCATGCTGTTGCCCACCTCTGTCTCTCTCTCTGTGGAGGGCAAAGTCTCCCCTGTTAATTTCTCGCTGTCACGTGATAACAATTGCTTGTTTGCAGAAATATATGTTACAGTGAACTGGCTCTTTGACTTGGCTCTTTGACTTGGGAAGAACAAGTGATTTTGATAATCAGAACTTACCAATGGTAAATTCCTTTCCCTTTTCATAAGCGGGTTTATCAAATTGGTGCTCAGAGAGATTGTCTTCTCTCAGTGGACTTGCTGCTGCTTTTGACCAGCTTTCTGCTGGTACATTTATACCTCCTCCCCAACTGGCATGCCAGGCTGGCCACTTCATTTTTCCCTGCTTTTTCCCAACATGTTCTTGTGCTCCTTCTGTGTTGTTGCTTTGCTGTGTGGTCTGTACCCATGCTAGCTCTGGGATGATCTAGGTCCCTGCTACCAGCCCTGCCAAGGCTAAGACTGACAGTGAACTACACTGGATGGACCTTTGGACTGGACCACAAAGGTTGTTCTTATATGCCCGTGACATAGCACGTATCACAAAGACTGTCTGGTTCCTGTGGTGTCTTGATGCCCCAGGCAGAATGCCCAAAGCAGGGCTTTTCTTCTGCTGTCAGTCTGATTCAGCTGGCCTTCTTTCCTTCCCCTCATCTGGTACGCTCCTTTGGGTCTTCTCCAGTGTGGCTGGCACTAGCAGCGGTACTGCCAGAACACAGCTGCTTTGAGTGTACCAGAGTGGAGCAAAACCATCTCCCTGTACAGCTGCAGCTCACACAGCAAATGCAGATTACTGCTGACAGATGTAGCAGAGCAAGCCGTGAATGCTCATGATACGTACCTACTTACAGTCATCTGCTTCCTGCCAAGGTGCCTGAGCAGCTCTGGGGTTGTAGGACGGGGATCCCGCTTAACTTGGTATTTCCTGGTTCTGATCACGTTTCCTACCCACAACCTCCACTTTCTTGTTTTCAATAGTTTGCACTGAGTCACCCTGGGCTCGAAGTGGCAGGAGAGGCTACGGAGCAGTTTTAACCCCAGCTGTGGGATGCATTGGCTCAGAGCTCGGGTGGGTTCCTCCCTGGATGGGACTAGTTCCTTCAGGAGTCTGAGCCTGGAGCTGTGCTTCCCAACCACGGCCTGGTATTCAAAACCACCTAATTTCCAGCCCAGTCAGACTCAAGATAGGTTAAAGACTGTAGGAGTGAGCTTGCTCTCACACAGTTTCCAACCAAGGAGGGGCAGATAAGTCTTTAAACTGAATTTCTGAGGTAACAGGGGATTGCTTGCTCGAGGTAATCACAGGTAATAACAATCCACTTGACCACCCTTTCAGTATTCTGCCATGTGAGGCATTCCTAGTAGTGCAAGCAAAACAGAGTAATGTTTGTTCCCTCCTTTTCCATTAATTTTGAAGCACTGCTACTGCTTTTCATGCATTCATTTTTTTCCTTTGCTTTTCCTATTTGCATTTACTTAGCAGTAACCACAGCATATCCATTTCTGAGGTTAGCTTAAATAAATGCTATTAGTTGATGACTATCAATCCTGCACAAATGCTTGCATAAGAAGATAAGTTTTCTCAAAGCTGTTTGCTTGAGGGTAGATGGCTGTTCTAATGGTGTGTTTATTGAACAGTGATTTATCTGTTGCAATTATTTGCCCTTTAGGGCTGGTGATATTATATTAGTAGGTTTGATCTTTGCCAACACCTGTATCCCTCTTTGTAATTAGCAAAGTGATGCACTGTGTCTGCCACTCTGCTGCTCACCCCCTCCTCTTCTACTGCTGCTAAACAAAAGCAAATCTCATCCTAAAAGCAATAAAGAGGAAAAATGTTGATCAGTACCTGCTCCTGGATTTAAAGGGAAGTACAAATTACTCAAAGAGAATGCAAGAAAACTTGCCGTACATCAACAAATAATTCATGATGTGTATATGGGCATCCAGCAACTCTATTATTGCAGTAGTGTGACAAATATTGTGAAGGGGACAGCAAATGCGACATATCATTCTACTGTCTTGACAAAGATTATAACAAGAATGGGAAACGGGACAAATGTAACTCATTCTGGAGACAGTCCCAGAGCTGTAATCTCATTTGTTCTTCAGCATGAATTATACAGCAGTGCAGAGGATGAGAATGTGATTTTCAGCATGTTGTATATTTTAATCACTTTTCTTTGCTACTAAACAAATAAGTCATTTTGAAATGCTGATAGATGGGGAATATTAGCTTTTTGAACTATGAACTGAATGAAGAGAAGAAGGCTGTAATGTAAGAGTTCTGCCAGTTGCATTAAAATTCGATAAGGGTCAAATTCGGCTCAGGTTTAGACAAACAGAATTTCTGCAGATTTCTGAGAATTGTCTGCCATGTCCCAGAGTCGAGCTGGAGCCATGCCCTCGCCTTCCTGAGCTTGAGCTTGAGTCTCTTGGAGATCATTAGAGAGCTGGAACCCACAAAAAATGGGTGGTTGGTTGGTGAGAAGTCTTGAGCTGGAAGCTATGGTGGAAAAAATTATGGTTGCTACGTCCCATTGGACCTAGTTCTTCTGGCAATAACAGAAGGCAGCTTGACTGTTGTTTATGCCAACAACTGATTTGGATGCTGTTTGTTGTGGAAAGGCAACATTTGAAGCTTCCCAAGGAGTTCAATCCAAGGCTGAAATCCTTAAGTAATCCATTCTGTAGTAGAAGACAGCTAGGAAGCTTCCTAATGGACCAGTGGTTTTCTACAGCTTGACTCCTGGGTAGGTGGGACTTTTGTGAATGTCTGTATTAAAAAGAGGAAGAACTAGCTATTCATTTGTGTGCTAAGTTTTTTTTTCAGAGTAGCTTGCTGTCTCTGTAAAACCCCTCTGATTGTATAAAATCCCTTAGGTTTCTTCTGCATCCTTAGCCTGCCATTTTGCATCAGACCAAAGAAAGCATTTCCTCTTCTTCTGCTTTGTGTTTGCTACTGGTAACACCATGAGAGGGTGAAGGGCTGACGTGACCACTCATGAATTAGGCTGCTATGACAGCCAGTGAGAACAGAGACAACCCGGGCCCTGGATTTATGTAAATGGAATTTCCATGTTCCAGGTGGCTAGAGGGCTTGAAGTGACAAATGATCCTTTATGAAGGTAGATGAGAACATCAGGATTCCCCTGGTGGGCAAGCAATCATGGTGTATGTGGGAATGCAGGAGACAAAGTTTTCATTTTGAATCTCAAATGCACTGTGATGATGATGCAAGCCATGGAGCGGTTTATATGAATCACAAATGAGCGTGTGTGAGCAATGGAGGAACTTTGTGTGGGCTCTATGCATGAATTCAGGAAGTTGACATGGGTTTAAAGCTGAGAATTGCCTTTGAAAGCCTTGTGAACTGAAAGTTCTGTCTGTCCTGCAGGACTGGGGAGAAAATACACTAAGTCTTACTTTCACCTGTGGTTCAAACTTGACATTAACTTTTAGGACCAGATTTTCAGAATCAGTTGAACATAGTTGTGTGCTGTGTGCCAGTGTTTCTGCGTGAATCCAGCCTACACTGTAAATTACTTCAAATTGTGCACACAGTTTCCCCTACCTGGCTCAGCCTCCTCACCTCACTGCAGTACTGTGAGGGTTAATTGGTTAATGCTGTAAACTGGTAAATTCTTGCTGGGTAGCAGCAATTTCTGTCATGCTTGGTGGGAGCTGGGGGACAACAGAACTCTTTTTTGTGACACTGAATCATTGTTTTATCAGGAAGTAGGAGCCTTGAGATGGACATGCTCAAGTTCTGCTGGAGATCCCAGGTTGCACTTTAATTTAATCAGTTTTCTGAGAGAGCTGTTGAAATTAGGCCAGCAAAGGAAGGATGAGAAGGAATTCTGCTTTCAAGATGAAAGGGTTGGCAAGACAACATAATGTATCAAGACTGGTCATCTTCTCCAGAGTACACAAGCCTATCTTTTTTTGTTGTATTTTGAATTAATAGGAAGGATTTGGGTTAGCAAGAATGCTTCATTAGACACAAATTTTGCATCAAAATTTCCTTTCAGGAAAAGAGGGCATGGACAGTGTTCAGAGTCTGAAACACCATGGTGAGCTTAGAGTAACATGAGTGAAGTAAGAGGGGTTATTTAGGATTTACGGTTGCTCTAGGTCAGACCAAAATTTATTAGTCTAGGCCTGTAATTCCCTTGAGTCCTGGCCAGTCTCCAGGCTGCAGTGATCTCAGTTTCTCAGAGGATAGGTTTGAAAGCAACATGTCCAAAATAAAGAAGTACTAAATTCCCCTTAATTAAAGAAAATATAAAACCCTTCACTAACATGGCTACAAGAAGATGCACATCTCCATGCTGTATGTGACAGTTGTATCTGTCTGCTGGAGTCCAACAAGCCTGCACAGCCAGGAGTTGCCTCCTGAGGGAGGAAGCATCAATCCTTTTTAGCAAAAGGCACAGAACCTATCCCCATTCCCAGAGCAGTAAGCCGTGCCTGTGGGCACGGTACAGCATTGAGGCAATGCTCAAGGCCTTCCTGATGCTTTAGTGTGGGAAAGGCTTCCCTCTCTGAGTTATGAATAAGGAATAGATCAGAATACAGAAGATCACAGTGAGGTGAGTGGCCTGAAGCCATCTCTTGGAAGGAATGAGCTGCTGGCCAGGCAGTGGGCAGTGGGAGTCATGCCAAGGAGTTTGCATGGACTCATCCATTTCAAGAGAAAGTATGCGTGGGTCCTGAGATCTTTCTTTGCTAGAAAAGTTCCAAGGTTGCTACTTCTTTCTTATAGCCAAAGAGCAAAACTGGTGAGAAAAGCTTGAATAAGTTTGTTCACTCCAAATTTCATCTTACTTCACAGCCCTTTAGGTACTAGAACAAATATCTGGGTTGCTTTACTTTCTGCATTGCCTGGTAAATCCACTGGTTCTTGGCTAGATTACCTGTGTATATGGCCAGTTTCCACTGTCACATGGTATTTATGTTCCTGAGCCAAGATTTGGCTCTCAATGGCTGGGGCAATCACTAAGACTAACTTGGGATGGAAGAACCTACCAGAGTGTTAATCCACCACAATGGCAATAGCCTTGTATCTTAGTTGTCAGGCATGAGGGGCTTGGATATACTGTTTGAGATACTGAAAAATTAGCTCCAGTTGTCAAAGCAGAATGCTACTTTTCCTTTCAAAAATTGCTGAGGAAAAAATGTTGTGTTAAAATAACGGACGTGGCAATGACCTGTCATGGTGTCCACAGGCTCTAGGGACACAATGATGAAACAAGGTGTTATAGCAGAAGCCTTGTTTTTAATTTGGGTTTATCCTTGTCTCAATTTCAAGTCCTCTAGATTTCACAATCTGGCTGAAGACTGGACTCCAGAGAACAACATCTCAGCATAATGCTGGCAATGCTTTCAGCTTTCTCATTCCTTCCAAAATGGGTCCCCAGTGGGCCCTGACAAAGGATCCATAGGCTTTTCACATCTCTGCTAAGCAGCCTATGCAATCGCTAGCTGCTGCTCCTCCTCTGTCCTCAGGTCAAGGGAGAAAGTGCAGATCGGAGAGGTCAAATGTCAATAAAGGAGCACAGTCCCCACCCAAGTTTCTGCTCGGCAGCAGGAGGCGAGTGGTTTCTGCATTGGGAAGTGCTGATTTCAGTCTTCAAAGCCTTTGTGTTTGATATTAAAAAGATTTGGAGGGTGCACAGATTTAACAGTCCTTTCTCCCTTCCTCGCTTTCTGCTCCAACCTGCTTTTGGTCACTTTCATTCATCTGTCCATGGCTGGCTGCCTGGATTAATTTCTCCATTGAATACATTTCCTCGTGTTAACAACATATGTGACAAATAAGTAATGTAACTCATCAAAAGGCACAGGAATGCAATGTTCCAGCTACTGAAGGACATTTAGAATTCAGCAACTTGCCACCTTTGTGTCACTCCTAAAACACTGTCAAATGTAAACAGACAGATCTAAAAGGAGATGCAGGAGTACAAACTTGCCCAGAACTCTGCTTGTTTTCATTCTCAGCTTAAATAAGTAAACTGTAATGAAATCTACTGACACAGATTTGGCAGTTTTGATTTACATTTTCTCTGAGGCCCAGTAAACGTTTCCTCAAGATCTTATCTGGGGTTAAAAATATTTCTACATTTCAACACACACCTTTGAAAAGTGTCAAAAACTTTAGCCACAGGTTATGCAAATATAGTTGTTTTTTCCCTCTTTTATTATGAAAATCTTCTGAAGAGGGTATTCAGAGGTTACATTAATTGCTTGTGACGGGTGCTGAAGTATACTTTCTGTGTAAATCACCTGTGCAGCCTAAATGGTAGGTCCCTCTTCCAACTACAGGTTGGAAAACCCCTAATTTTGAGAGGTAAAGGAGGATACCAAGTGAGCTGTGCTGATCCTGTAAGTATGACTCTTCCTTGCCTTACACACCATAGCTCCTGCTTATGTGCAATAAGTATCTCGCAAAAACTCAGTTTATATTCTGCAACTTTGAGGTACCCAGCCTGAATTGCTTGCTGACACAGCAGCGTGCCAGCTGACTTGACCAGAGTACTTCTCCAAGGAGCAAATGGGGACTAGTGCACTCAGACCCAACACAGAGTATTGCTTTAACCTCACAAGAAAGTAAGAAACGGGGAAAGGCTTCTCCCGCTTCACCCCTCATTTTTTCTATCTGCATAGACTTCATCACAGTCTGACCCAAATTTTTTGCTCATTGCAAAATTTACCATAAAGCCCATGGGTATATAAATTACCCTGGAAAAACAGAAGAAGAATTTCTTCATTGGGATTCCCTGCCAAACAAGGCACTCCAGCAAGAAAAATAACCAGCCTACTGAGGCTTTCACGTTTTACTTCTGGGGGCCTGCTCATATCTATGTCCTCTAGAGAACCTGACTCCTGAAACAGAGTTTCTTCTTTGACATGGGCTGCGGAAATGGCCTTGGGGTGTGCCGAGCTCAGCTGTGGCACCCTGCGACAGATTTCCTAACTGTAGCTGGGCAAGCTGAAGACAGACTGTCATTTCATCATTTTTGGACAGCGATCCCCCCTTTAACACTTAAGTATTATCCACATACTGGTATTCTGGCAAGCCTGTGCTCATGCTAATCTGTTAGGATGGTCCTGTTCCCACTCATAATGTGGCACAGTATGTCAGCTTCAACCAGGCAAGGATGCCAACCTCAGTTGGATTGTGAATAGCCTGCAGAAGAGCCTCCTGCTGGTGGAAGAAGTGCCAAATTAGGCCACATGCTCTCTCATTGGGATGCACTGTGCCCAAAGCTGCTTTGGTATCAGTTACGGAGGGAGTAACACCCTTTTTCAGAAAAGAATGTGTTAACCTTCCATTTAGTTTGCTCTGTCTTCCCAGTTCAATTTCCATACACTATTTCTGGGGGTTGTCTGCATAAAAATAAGATATTCTTCTCTGACAGCTAAAAGAAAGGTCAGGTACGGCTGTTCAGATTATAAGCCTCAACTGTGTCTGTTGTTGACTTCGGAGTTGTCTATTAAACTATTTACCATTAAGACAACAGCACTGGGTGCTGCACAGATACTGATTCCAAGGACTCTGTCCCCAGTGGGGTTACTGTCTAACTGCTCCATGTTTTTTTACAGAAATCCAGGCATCCCATGCTCCTGTGACTCTCAGCTATCCCCAGAGTGCCAATGAGTAGGTAAGAGCCATGTACTCCGCTGCGTGTATCCCTCTGACCAGGACTTGCAGGAATTGCCAGGATTCACAAGTGTAGCATTATTCAGGAGAGAAGAGCTTCTGGAACTGCTTTTTTCTAATCAGGATGATTTCTACAGCTTCTGGCAGGCAGCTGCATAAGTAAGAACACCATACCTATCAAACTAAATGCAGCCCGCCAGCCTCAGCGTAACATCTCATCAACAAGCTTGCACTGGTGCTGAATTGTAACTTGTTTTTCTATAGACTTACGGCTGCTGCTGCTTTTCCAGCTATGATGCTGTTTGTCCTTTGTGAAAGCATCATCCTTTTTTTTTTTTAAATAATATGAATGGGGAACAATATACCTCCAGCTAAAACGGTTGCCTTTCCACACTTGCTCACCACAGGAACTCTTTAATCAGCAATGTCAGCCAGGGACAGAAATCTCATACTTGAGAGATAACAGTTATTTGCTGGCAACTTCTTGTATGATAAGCCCAACAACTGGGTGATTACACACTTTCTCAAATAACACAGGAAAATGCTGCACCACATTTCCAAAAGTACATGTTGCAGCATCTGGAAGCTGCATAAGAATTATGTCAAGATTTTTTTCTCCTCCTGTTTATTTTTTTTAATGCTTTGAAATCTGAATGTAATTTTGACATTCTTGAGCTATCCACCAGCTTTTCTGCAATGAAAGGCTCCATAAAGAGTACAAAGTCAATACTATAGACAAAGTGCAACTGATTAATGGGAGAGGGTTTCTGCCATAACTGGGCTGCTTAAGGTCACAGTTAAACAATTTTTCATAGTTGCTTCATCCGCTGAATTGCACTCACATGGTTGCACTGCTAGTTGAAAGGGAAATGAGCAAGTACATGCTAGTTGAGTAAATTATTAAAATACATAAGCTGGAGCAAAGCTATTTCTGTGAAAACCCTGCTAATGCAGAGAGACAATGCCTTTGCAGCACTGAAATTAGTTTAAAGTAAACAGGTGATAAAATAACATTTCTAAACACTGGCAGAGTGTTTATAAGGTATAGGGGAGAGATCTGTGAAGTAATAAGGTTTGGCTGAGTCCCACTGTATACTGTTCCTACAATGATGTCTGTATGGTGTGCCTTTATAGCAGGGTCAAGGTATTTGAGCTGATTTAAACGTGGACCTGTGTTTTCAGCTATTCTTGGGATTCAGACCAACCCAGTGTATGTTTTCAGGCTTCTTTCAGTGCGAGAAAACAGTTGTGGGGCACGTAATGAGAAAGAGCATCTGACATGCTGGTGCATACGCCCAGGTTATTAGGTAATATTGTCATGGGCTGTCCTGCCAGGCAGCTGCTGGGGCATGTCCTTGCGTGCAGGAGGCCATCTGCCTTTTCTCCAATGCAACTGTACATGCTGGATGTACAGAGCAGCTTGAAGAACTAAAGGACCTGCAGCCTCCCAGAGTGAGAAAAGAAACCACCGTACTGCTCAGTCAACCACTAAAGACAGGTAAAATTGGGTGTGAAAAGTGGTGGATAGGTTTCAGAAGTAGATCCCATATTTCATGTGTGAGACCTGACGGATCTGTGGTTCAGGTCTGCAGTGCTCTGAAATATTCTTGAGATTTCTATCCCAGTCACAGTATTTTGTGCTATTTGTGCCACCTTGAATGGTTGGGTCTTTTCAGCTGAAATCTTGCATGGGAAGCTTTGAAATTATCGTGGACAAAAAAGTTTAGAGCCTTTCTGGATTTGTATCCAAATCTCAGGTTGTTTTCAAACAGCAGTAATTAAGTCCAAATGCACTTTTGTTCTTAACTTGCCACTATGTGAATAGGGTCAGGATATGTGGTTGTTTTGCTGGCCCTGTGTGTCAGGGACAATGAATGCAAATAGAAATTTTTAGCATTGGGTTGCATTTAAGTGAGGAGAAAGTAATCTAGATTATACTTCTTTCTCCCTTCCCTCTTGTCAGATATTTGTTTTTCTCTTGCAATAGCAACAACAGGTGTTGCTTCTGCGCTAGCACTAGGAATGAGACAGAGACAGACCTATCGGCCTGCTGAATTTCATGGACTGGTTTGTGTAGGCAGGAAGAGCAATAGACATAAATGGAACTTAGATGCCTTCATCTCCATCTTACTTCCTCCCCGAAACTGAAGGCAATCATCCCCTTTCCTTCCCATTAGGACTCATTGACTCTTCCTTCTCCGTTGCCTTGACTTCCCTCTTCTTTCCTTTTCTCAAGCTAGATGCTGTGCAATGAACTCAGGAAGGACCATGTGTTATTTCTGATGTTTATAGCACAATTGGCCACGCTAATGCTTCCTGTATAGGCTGAAATTGGGCACTTCTCCAAGACGGCACAAAATGCAAACTTAACCTGGAAACTTTTTCAATAGCCCAAATAGAATCTGACTGTCTCTCTGTCTCTGAAGGCTGATCTTTAGGGATCTTCATATGCAGTCTTCAGGTTTTAGATTACAAGTAGCTTAAAAGGAAAATAGGACTAGAGATTGCCTGTGGAGATTAAAAAGGTTGTTTCTGGCTTCAGACAACCACTATTCTTTATAAGTCTTTTTGAAACAGTATATCTGCATTTATTCATACTGGGTGAAGTAGACAGCTGGCACTTCCCGATTCCAAGACAAACAGATCCGGTGGATTTTGCTGGCTGAAAAGAAGTTAATACTCCAGAAGTGGAAATCCACATGGCTCCCAACAATGAGACGCGTATCAGCCAAGCAACAAGATTTCAAGGAGACTGTGTGTTTGGCTGGCAGGTTCTGAGCTCATTTAACCCACTGGCAACAGGTTAGTGCTCATGTAAATGGATTCATTTCAGACTGGTTATCTGGGATCAAAATTTGACCTATTGACATTGGACTACGTAAGAATTTCTCCTACTTTTCATACACAGATACTTATTGTCTCATGTTTTTTTATATGTTAGATGTTAATATTCTCAATAGTGATTTTCATGGGTTTTCCTTCAGAAGAATACTTGCCCATAGCAATGTATTTCGAAGCACGATATGAGGTTAGAAAATAAGAAATTCAGTAAGAAAAATATATGCCTGGCACATATCTTGCAGTTTCCATTAATGATTTTCCTTTATAAAACCCTACAGTAACAGAAACCCCCCACTATAAAGCAACTTGTTCTTTAATACATAAGACTCAGAATGTGACTGAAATCTACATCATTTCTCGTGCTCCCTCTCTATCTGTTTGTCTTTTGTCTCCTGAAGGACAATATCTTTGCCTTATCTAACACTGTTCAAAGTTCTGTAACTTGCTTGGGAATTGCTAGGTGCTATGCAATATCAATTAAAAATTATTATCTTGCAGTGTATGGTTTGATTAATGTTTATGATTCTCAGAGGGAAAGACTGAATTCTGACATAAGAGTTTTCAAGTTAGTTCTCACCAATTCCACAGAAAATGGAATAGTTAATACTGCTACTTGAGCTGACATATGGGGGAGTCATATGAGTTTGGAAATGAAATGGAAAGTAGTCTGGGAATATTCTTCTTTTTTTATGCCAATCAATAAATTTCCTCCTCTGCATTAGCGTGGTGTAATTAGGACCTTTTCTGAGGGCCACTCATGGGGAGAACTGGTCTGTCATTTGTGGAAGCGTTAGGCTGATAAACAGTTTGTATTGGGAGAGCAGTGCGTCTCTTTGCCAGAGAAACCACTCAGGAGTCACAAGAAGAGTTGTATTTTGCTTGGTGTGCTATTTGGTGTCTTTAGTGGGCAGCCTTCAGAGCAGCATGGTGTGGCAGAAAGGGTTGTGTCATTGAAAAGTGTCCCATTTTTCTTGGGTGATACATAATTCCTCAAGTGCGAGACATATTTTTGTCTTCAGGTGGCACCGTTGTTCCTGAGACTATGTATTAAATATGTGTTAATAATGCATAGGGCTTTCACAAAACAGGTAATTTGAAGTGCCTGAAATTCGTGGTGACTATTGCTACTGCCATGAAAACCAAACAGCTCTGCTATCTCTATGAAAATGGTGAAGCCATTTAATGAACCAGAAAGCAAGCTATTGGCTCATTTCTTACCTATCTTTGTATTTGCTGCTGGATGGCTTGCTTGGTTTGCAGTGTTATGGCTTTAGTGTGTAGGTTTGCCAAAGAGGCACAAGCTAAGCAGAGTGGTGAATGTGTTCTGCTGTAAAAGGGTAGTGATGGGCTGTGGAGCAGTCAGCAGATAAACAACCCCGCTTGTATCAATAATTTGTGTAACAAGCAGGAGTACATCAGGAATGGCAGACTATTCATATTTGCCAAGGAATCTGGAACTGATACACCTTCAGTCACAGAAATGTATATTGCAAATAGTGCTCTAAGCCAGCTGGGGATGTTGGCAATTGTCTACAGGAGTGACCATCTTGGGCTGTGGCATGTATTCTTTCTTCCCACCCATGTTCCCTGTGCCTCCAGTGTGGCAAGATACGTCTCTCTCTGCTTCCAAGCCTCCAGTGAAAAAGGTAGTACCCTTGCCTGTCGGCATTGTCTTTGCCAAAATGTGCCAGAAGAGAAGCGTGTGTGCATGTTCTCCAACTGATCCCATACTAAACTAGCTGGTTTCCCTCAGCTGAGCTGACAAGAGTGGTGTGAGCACCATGGCACCATGTGCAGATCAGGGAGTGGAGAACCACAGTATCCCTGTGGCAGAGCTGTTAGTGCCTCTCCAACAAGGGCACGGGCTGACAGGTGCCTAGGCATTAAATGCTTCCACCTTCCAAAGAATGGCGATAGGTTTGCTGGGCCATGTTGGAATGCTGCAATGATTTGTAGCAGGCTCCTTTTTTGGCCATTGGGCTGCTTCTCTGTAGAGTGTAGACGGGAAGGGTGTTAGGATTGCTGCTGAATGGTCCATTAGGCATCACTTGCCCCAGATGAGCAGTGTGAGTCCCTGGGTGAGGCAAGAGAAAGAAACTGAGAAGAACTCTCAACTCTTCTTCTTTATGCTCTGCCCCACCTCCTTGCAACTGTCTCCTACTACACATCGTGGTGGCTGATGGAGCCACTGGCTCTGTCCATCTTAAACTGTTAGATAGGAGCGTGTAGGGAGCCCTGATCATAGATAGGCAGGGAGTGATGACCTCTGGAGGCAGGTCCTGCCCATCTTGCTGCCTTTTTGCACTAAAGTCAGATAGATTCCCCTGTATTTGAGGACTTCACTGCACAGGATTTGCCCTGCAGCCCAGCTTGTGGCTAGAAGAGCTTCCTTTTCAATGTGACAGCCTCGTTCTGTTGCCACTGCTTCTGCGTTGACATGTGTCAGATAGGAGAGCTCACTGTCTTCTTTCAATAGACTTTTGTGTCTCTCCTGCCTCTTTCTGTTGTGAAAAAATCCCTAAATCCATTTCACCTCATCTGCCTGCAAGAAAGCATCTTGCTTTAACCCTCTGCTGACTTTTTATCAATGTGCAGTCTCAGTACTCAGTGGTTCCTCTTCATGGAAGTGGCAGCTGTGTCCCTCCTTGTGGGTCTGTTGCTGCCCTGGCCTGTGCCTTTCTATGAAATGCTTTCAGAATCCCACTTTCCTGGCACTTATGGCTCAATTTGTGCAGAGTGGAATTACACCAAGGCCTGTGAGTGAGAGATGCAACAGCAGAAGGCAAAGCTGGGAGTAGTGGGAGCAGGTGTCTGGCACCTCGTAGAGTTGGAGCTAGTTCCCTGACATTTAGAAGGGATAATGGCTGCGCTGTTCCATGCCAAGAATTGGGAGCATGGGATTTATCCAGCCTATGCCCACCTACTTTCTGCATGTGGACATTTGTTCTCCCACCCACCTAATTAGGAAAATAGAGTGTAGAAAATGAAGGGGCGGATTTGTTATTTTGTTGTGGCTGTTTGAAAGCAAAGTTTGCTTTTCAGCCTCATATTACAGTCCATGGAGGGACAGTATTGTCTCCAAACCTGGCATTAGTGTTGGCTTTCCTCAGGAAGTCTAATGGGAGGCAAAGCTACGCCACAGACTGTCACTGCCGCAGGGGAAAGGATCAGAATCACTGGAACAAGCCTCCATCCTGAGAGTGAATGTGTGGGAGAGGACTGCCGTTGGAGATAGATAGGCAGAAATAGTCTCTGGGTAAACAGTGAAAATCGACACTTTGCCTAATATTTCAATAAATGAAAATAATTCTCAAAGTCACGGAGTTTCTAATAAACCCTGTCACAGTCCAGTTAACATTTAAAATTTGTCTTCTTTGAGAAAGTAATTCTATATTCCTTTAGCCATGTTCCTTTATCCAGTAGTTCCTTTGCTTCTTCTATTTTGGCCCCAGATAATTTGCTGTATAATGGCAGGACATTAAGCATGGTTAGTGTGTGTCCAGGGAAAACCCATTTCTGTAATTTACCCAGCTAGCCATTATCCTGCTTCATTCACCCTTAGGTAACTTGTTATGCTACACAAGCAAATAGTAAATAGTGGGTTTGTTTTCCCCAAGAATTCTTCAGCAATCAGGATCACAGGACCACAGAAAGAGGGAGCTGGAAGGGATGCTAAGAAGGCCATCTCTCACCCAAGGGCAGGATTTGCTGTAGCTACCTCATTACTGGCAGATGTCAGTCTAATTTACTATGTAGCTTCAGAAGAACAGGATGAGAGAGGGGTAGATGATTAAAACCTCTAGTACATGACAGAACCCAGATTAATTACTTCTCAGGCTGAGGATTTGCCCCCTTCCTTCAATGCCCCTCACACAGAAATGTGCCTTGGCTAACAGGCAATGGGGTATTTAGAGGTGGGATGCCTACAGATCCTCCTCAAGGGATTGTGCATGTTTGTGGGTTCAGAGAGACCACAAATTCCTAGCCTAATGTATAAAACACTCAGAAGGGAGCAGGGATTTATTCCTGTCCACCATTATTAATTAGTTTTTGAGGGATGACTTCCCAAATCTGAGTTAAGTTCACCAACTATTGCTGAGAGACTGTTACAGAATCACAGAATCTTAATGGTTGGAAAGGACCTCTGAGATCCCTGAGTCCAACCATACAAACACAAAAGACCCCCACAGTCCCGGCCACTAGAGCATACCCTGAAGTGCCACATCTACACGCTTCTTAAATACCTCTGAGTTACACTGGAGACAGCCTCTTGTATCACCTCTGTGAATCTAATCCTTCATTTCTTTTGCTTTTCTTACAAGCCCTTAAAAACAAAATATCCCATTTTGGCTCAAATGAGGAACTTGCTGCACACAACGGAACGATGACGGGTTTGAAAACAAAGGTTTTGGTTCAATCCAAATAAAATAAAATAAAATATTAACGCTTTTTTTTTCTGGTTCAGCTGCTGAGCTGAAAAATCACTATTTGCAAGCCCTTGAAAACCACTGCCTGTCCCACTAGATTTGTGTCAAGTGGTTGCTCCAATTCATTTTCCTACTGGTGGTCTTAGAGCTGATCTCGTCACAGCAAAAGTGTCTCTTCTTCTCTGCCCCTTTCTAGAGCTGAGACGCCACATTCAGCAGTGTCAAATGAGGCATCTGCACACTTAGGCTTCACAAACAGCTCTTTCCTCAAGACTGGGGCATAAGCTTTTCTTTTTCAGAGTACACTACTTCCCAAACACTTCTCACCTATCCGGAGCCCCTATCTCTATTTGATTGAGTTCTAACAGTGAAGGTGTGTGTTACCAAGAGATTTCAACTCCCTCTGTGGGAGCTTCCAGAGAAACCAGTTGGGAGCAGGGAATTTACCTCACGAACACCTGGACTCAGTTCTTTTTGAGTCTGCTAGTTGTATTTTTTCCAGCAACTTGTTAATAGGAAGTCTTAATGTAATGTCTTTGGTGAAAGAACTAGAACCCACGTCTGCTGTCTCTCAAGGGACTTCCCTATCCCTTTGATCACATTCCTCATCTCTCACAGCAATCCTACAGTTTCAGCGAAGGTCTCTTCCTGGAATTAGCCTGATGGTTAAGTCTGTTCCACCAAAGAGCTAAGAGCCTGACACCTTGAACAAGGGAGGGAGTAGAATCCAGAGCCTCCACAACTTGTGTCAGTGCTTTGAACACTGAGGAAACACTTTATTTTTTTCCCATATAAAAGGAAGGCAACTTACAGCTACATTATCTGTGGAGCTGGTCCTGCAGTAATGCACAAGAGTGCTCTGAGGTGCTAGTGGGAGTGCCAAAAAATGGAGTATTGAGAGTCTGGGGAGAGTAGCACAGAGTGACTTCAGGCGCTCAATCAGTGCATTGTGTTTGTGGGTCTAGGCCTGGGGGATCTTTTTTCACAGTCCACAGGGAACGCGCAGCTCCTGATGGCTCCCAGCTAAGGAAGCTAAGGAAGCTTTGAATTTATGCTGAAGGAGCAACAAGGAGCTTAGCATGGGTATCAAGCCTGCATGTGGCTTGCCAAATAGTTTGTGCTGAAGGATAAAGCAGTAGAAGGCCTTTTGGAATATTCATCCTCCACCCTTTTCTGAGATTAAATCCAGCCTGCACGAAATTTGTTGGCAGCGGTTTCCCACTCAGCAATAATCAGACCATATTGGGACAAAATATTCAAAATATGTAGCAATGTGGGTCTTGGGAAAGTATCAGCATAAAATTATGCCTTCCAGAACAGCAAAACAATGGATGTGCAAGATGGAGAAGAGGAGCTGAATAACATGATTTTTAATGAATGAGACCCTGGCTACACTTGTTGTTTGGCATTAGCCTCCCAAAGAGTATAACTTGTCTTAACATCTTTTTGAAGTGATTCAGTGAAACTTCTAGCTTTTGGATTAAGAGAGTCATTAATAAATCAGGCTATAAAAATCAGAGTGAATGTAACCAACTCCTACTGCAAATGTGCTGAATAAAGCAGATGTGATGCTCAGGTACTTGGCAAACAGGCCACCTGTTGATTTTCTTGTCAGTGTTGTTGCTACCTGGGGTATGATTCCAGCCAAGGAGAAAATAGGGTTCTTTTAATTAAAACAATTTGCACAACATCATTTCAGTTAAAATTGTCCATGGCTTTTTAAAGAAGATTGAAAACAGTCTAATCAGGGCTTGATTTGGGTCCTACAGCAGGAAGAGAGAAGCGGACAATCAAAGGCATTTTCACAGTGTGTATGTGAGACAGCTAGAACATAGGTGTTAACCTTGGCAGTGGAAGTTAATGAGCAGTCTGATACTCCATAGTCATTCTATTTCTCCAGCTGTAATTGCATGAACAGCTCAGAGCTGTTTCTTTCTGCCAAGCCTAGGGTGTGCGTCTGTGTTTCCCTTAGGTCTTCTTGAAATAATAGCAGTAATCAGCAGCACCCAATTCCAGACAACCAGGTCCTTGCTCACACGTGCTCAGATGCTTTCAACAGTTATAGCCTAGATAACAATAAAAACCAGGAGCTCCTACCTAAAGGAGTGTTTGGCTTTTATGTAAATCTAACCCTTTTCCCTAAATTCAGGTAGAATGCAGTTTTAGAATGTAGTAATATTGTATGTGCATATACCTTTCTTAACTCCAACAAATTTTACAAACAATACAGACAAAATAGCTGCTTCAGCTACCGCCCTGGTGTAGCTACCCTGTAGTGGAGTGAAGTGGTTACCTGACCATGCTAGCAGCTGGATTTTAGGGAGGAAGTGGTAAATGCAACCAAGTACATCAGTTAAAAATGTAGGCTATAATGAGATAAGAAATCAGGATGCAGTGATCAGCACTTCTGTCCTGCAGCGTGGAACGCTGCCAGCTTGAATTCAATGGTACCTCAATCGATGAAAGAGTGAGAATCCTGAATATCAAATCCGCAGGAACTGTGAATATATTTGTTATGATGTTCTCAACCAGTAGGGGAAGCAGGTGGGAATGTGAAAACAGAATTACTCATAGCATCTAAAGTGAGTATACTTCAAACACCACTTAGCATCTAGTCTAGGGAGACAGGCATGTTTAAAATGGTCTTATCTCTTGTGGTTAACCACGGTTGTTAATTGCGGGTTTTCCCAGGGCACATCCATTTGCAGCTTTGCTGGGTCTGGAAGGTGCCTTTGTAAAGGGAGTGCAGCTTGAGGAAGGAAAACTTGTCAAGGAAGATAATGATCAATACTCATTGATATGTCTAAATAATACCCAGCCTCAGCATCAGAAGGCGAGGGGATTCTTTGTTGCTCTCCTATTCTTGTGGAATTGAGCAGGCAAATGACATCATGGGAAGAGGAAGTGCGTGAAATGGAGAAACATGAGGAGAACTAAAGCAGTGCAGTGGAAGACTACAGAAGAATGGAGAGAGACACCCAGGCAAAAGAAAGTCAGGGAGCTGGCAAACTGCCGGCACCTGAACTCTGTTATACAGAGAAAATAGAAACAAATCAAATCCTCCCTTCTGCTGCCCCTTGTAATTTTCCAGAAATCTTCTATAATTTTCCCTGGAGTCCCATGCTGACAGCTGGCAGATGCTGAATGAGAAAGGGTCCCCAGAATGAGTGATGGCAAGGTCACAGCTGGAATGCCTATGAAGATACTGATGCAGCGAATCACAAGCAACTTTTGCTGCCACATAGTGGCAGAGAGAAATGCTGTCATATGACAGATCCTCCTTTGTAGTCCTTGTCTAAAGACGGTGTCTTTGTATTTTTATTAGTGTTGCTCTTGGGTAACAAGTGTGCTCATTCTAGGAGGTTAAAGTCACGGCGGAAGGGAAAGACCTAAAGCAATACAGTTCCTGCAGACTTAATTTAGTGTGCAAGTCATTCCTTATAAACCACGTAGTGCTTGCCTGTGCCATAGGTTTATCAACAAGTGTTGCTAAGAAGGTGCTTAAAAGCTTGTATTTCAGAGAGACTGTATGAATAGTACCTCTCACCGCTGTGGTTGCTATAGTAAACTCTTGTTCTTAATTGAATACTACAGTAAATAATACTTTAAAACTGGAGAGGAAAATAAAAAGAAAGAACTCCATTAGGAGTTCCCTGAGCCACTTGAAATTACTGCTCCTTTTTCACGTTTTGCAAGTAGGAAATGGTTTGTGCTGTGGGTTATAGAATAGGAACACCTGCATAATTGTGATGCTTTCTCTGCATAATTTCTTGTCCCTCAAAACTTTGGATATGATGTGGTTTAGTGCACCTCTTTCAATAAGGAAAGAGCAATTAGTGGGATTAAAGTTAGCTGTTGTTTTCTTAAAATTACACACATTTTAGACCAAATTTTGGAGAAGAAGAGAATGCAAAAGGTTGAAATGATTCTTGAGATGGTCCATGCTGTAACTGCTGCTAGTGGAGTTACACTGGAGATAAATTCTCCAATCCTTTCCCCTGGCGTTAAACTGTAATAATCCATAAGCATTGCAATTAGAGAGCTCCCTCAAGCTGATGGCAGCCTTAGAGTACCACAGATAATGCTGTCCAGGAGAGAAAGTATGTGGTGTACAGAGAAACTGTCAGCATATGTGTGGGGAGGGCAACAAGATGGAAGTTGGTGAGCAGCTGAGAACTGCAACGGTTCCTTGTTACCTGGGGGTGAAAAGGAGAAGTAAGAACCTCAAAGGCCAGATGAACTCTTTGAGGGCTAAGAGAAACATCCCATGCGTCATGATAAACAGCTGTGAAGCAGAAGACTTACAGGCCCCTGAGGGGAAACAGAAGGAGCAGTGAGGTTAATAGAAGTAGGAGATTATGTTATCATAGGGTAGTAAAGCAGTGAAAGAGATTAAATGATACATGAAATGCTGAGTTCAGAGTTACTAGAATGAGGCAAACAATAGATTTCTATTTAAAGCACTAGAGTGCAAATAAGCTGATCTGGGCCTATTTTATGCTTTGATCCAGCTCTGTGTGTGTCCTTAGTCCTCTGCCTCATCTTCCCACCTGTATATTGGAGCTAGTGCTTTCTTCTTTTGCAGGGTTTTTGACACAGGCAAACATACTATAATTTGTGAGTTGTTAGATGATGTGGCAACATGGGTCATAGATATAAGACTTCTTTTGTAGACCACTGCTCACTCGAAGAGCGAAGACATGTTTATTCCTCACCAGCTAAGATGCTTCTCATGGATCTGCATCCTCATTAGCAGACAACATCTGTTTCTTCTTGTAATTAGCTCACAGTTCAATAGGTAGCTCCAGTCTCTTTTACACCTGGACTACAATCAACATGGAAATCACAGAAGCACATGTCTCTCCCCTCCCCACTTTAAAGCAGTCTGAGTTACACACATTGTTAAACACCTAATTGACAACAACTGTGTGTTAGAGCTCTCCAGCACATGTGAGAAATAATGTTTGTTTTTTTCTTTTTTTTCTTTTTTCTTTTTGATGGGCTTCAGTTCCAAATGTGCTTAGGCTTCTCTGGCTTCTGTATTAGCCTCAACCAACCAGTCATGGATTAGGCCATAAAGAACTGTTTCCAGCCACCTGCACAATGGAAAGGGGAAGTGAAGTGAGGACTGCTGGAGGGGGGAGCGTGCACCAGCTGGCCCTGCTCCTGAGGCATTATAACTGGATTCTTTGGGGTAGAAGGGTGTGAGGTCTCAGGTCATTTCCTGCCAGGTTTGCTCTGAATGGGAGGGGGATATGTAATTGCACTGTCTCCCAGTACCATTAGTGTCAAGACTCATTAGGAACCCAATCTACTCAGTGGCGGTAGGCATACAAAAGAAAGAACTAGCCAAAGTCTGCAGACTGCAGAGCAGGAGTTGGTGGAGGAAGCAATTGTAAAATTCCCGTCTGGGTAATTAGAGTCAGCAGGGAATCAGATTGGCTACGGCAGGGTTTCATTTTTCCCCTTGCTGTTTTAACAGGATTGGCAGGTGCTGCTTTATTCCAGGGGTGAGGTGATGTGCCTGTGTCATAATTCACAATGAGAAATGATCATCAATTTGCTGCCATGCTCCTGGGGTGAGCTGAGCAGGCAAACTGTGATTACTATTGTTATTAGTACCTTGTTAGCATGGAGCAGGAAGATTGTTGAGGGCAGTTGTCTCTGGAAAGGGAGGGATCTGTGCACACAAAAGCATGTTCCTGGCAGCTTAGCTACATTTGGAAAGTTTGGGACTGCTGGGTATTTCATGGCCTTTACACTGGGATCTATTTGTTAGTGGTCAAAAACATGTGAGTGACTTGGGAAATTTAACTCACACTTAAAAATTGGCAGCTTATTGGCATGCTTTATCAGCAGGACAATTTAACAGAGTTACAACATGATAAAGCAAAATGGACCTTCTTTCTTTGAATGCCCTTCTTACTACTTCTCTGTTTGCTTAGTGAGAGGTGGAAAGAGAGACAGGCAAGATATTCTGTCTGCATGCAACGCAGTTTAAGGCCCGGATCAAGATGTTGTGAAACCAACAGACAGATTCACATAGACTTCCCCACATTCTGGCTCAGAGCATTGGGCTTGCATGCTCTCATAGTTGACATGGTAGCTAAAAGGTACAGTAATAAGGGATATGCTGAGAAGCATGGCTTCTGGGAAGAAAGATGTTTTTAAAACAGCATTTGTTTCATGAAAGTTCCTAAAGAGAGATATATTTCCATAACAAATTTGCTATATTTACCAGTGAAAACAGGATTTTCTCAGCAGCTTTGCTTTGCTGAATTCCACATCTGACAGTCAGACCTTTTTCTTTCTAGCTCTATCTATCAATACTCAAATGAAAGAGTAAGAAATTAAAATTTTGCAGACAAAATTGTTGATGCACAAGCCAGCATAAAGTGCAGGTCACTTCTCTTCTCTGCAACTGTGTGGTTCCTGGTGCAAAGCTCTTGGATTTTCATTAAAGGATGCAAGATTTATTCCCTACTGTTGGCCAAAAAATCCTACTCTGGGCAGTGGATTACTTTCCTGAGGGAAACATAGAGGACTGGATCCACAAGTGCAATGGCAAGCCATGCTGTTTTCTAGGCACTCTTTGGTAAATTATTGGACAGGAAACAATGTATCTGTCCAGGGAAATACGCCAACATTGCAAGAAGTGTTTTTCTCTCCATGAAGAAAAGCTGAGCTTTACAAGTTACACTATATGGAAAATATTAAAGAGAAATGAAAGTATTATCCTGAAGAGATAGGATTTGGATCCTTGTTGGAAGTGCGGGTGACTCTGTTGCGTCTTTGGTTTCCCCTGTTCTGGGACAGTATTCTGCTGGCCAGGCTGTTCTTAGGTGCTTCTTTGGGCTCTAGCCAGGTTTTCCCAAACCTAAGGTGGAACTATGTCTTACTGGAGGCCTAATGAAGCCCGTATGTGCCCATAAAATTTTTCAGCTTCAGTAATTCAGTATTTTCCCACCAAAACAGCGATTTCATTTAAAAGCAAAAAAAAAAAAAAAATTCCTGCCAGCTCTACCCTTCATAATGCAGCTACTTTTAAAAAACCTATTTGGAATGCAAACAATAAGAGATATGTGTTTCCCTCTGTGCCTTTCCTTTGAGCCTCTGTGCGTCTCTTCAGCATGTTGGGTCACTGGCAGAGTAAGAAGCTAATACATGAAAAACAGCCCTTCCCCTCATCTCCAGGTTCCTGGCTGGAATGAATCAAGCTCAGATCTATAAGCTGCTTAGGCCTTCCAAGCTCTGTAGATTAAATGATGGCAATAGAAGCTTTGCTAGCTCCTGATTTTTATAGCTAAGTATCTCTCTCTCAAGTCAGAAGCTGACAGTCCATACAGATATATGTGTTACTGCAGATTATTTCTCAGGCCCATTTGGGCTACTGGCCATGCATGTTAACTTTGAGTTTGACAGACCCTGTCCTACCAAGAGAAAAAAATGTGCTTGCTTCTTCCTTGTACCCCCCTCTCACTTAATCAACAAATACTTCTGTCAAAACAAGACTGACCCTCTCCCTTCCTACCCCTCACCCATCCTTGGTGGGTCCTCTGTCTAGATGGCTTTAAATCTGATTTGGGATTTGAGTGTTATTTGGATTAACTCATTAGTGGGGCTCCGTTCTGGCAAGCTTGCTAATCTGTGGCAGTGGTGCATAGCACTGTGACAATATTACACTGAAAATGAGAAATCTAATGAGATTAGCATTTTATACATTCAGACAGGGCCTGGGTGTTTGAATGGTCTGCAGACACTTGGTATGAATCACAGTACACAGGAGGAGACAAAGGGACTGGTAACACAGCACCCAAACACATAAAAAGGAGATTGCAATGGTGCACAGACGTGTCAGTAGCTTAGTTGTGAGGAATAGAAACATTTCTGTCCCCATCAGCTGACTTTGTCTCAAAAGCATTTCCATATAAGCCCAACAAATTAATTTCTTTTCCTAGGGATAGGGGAGGGCTGATCTGTGCCAGGACTTCAAGTTGCAAGTTAGTCCTACTCTTACTAATATTGATGGAGGAAGGCTTTAGTGGTTGCTTTCACAGGGAAGGAGGCTGCTGATTCACAAGTTGTTTCTTCATCGCACAGGGATGCAGCGCAAGATATGTTTGTTAATGTGTGTGACTACCAGACTGCTCCATTCTAAAATTACACCCACAAGATTAGTTGCCTGGACAAATTCCAGTCACACTTTTCCCTCTCAAAGGCATTGTTGTTTTTACTTCAGGTTTAAACAGAGAAAAGAGTGAGCCAATATCTGCAGCCTCCTTTCATTGCAGGGAGGAGAGCTTTGCCTGGTTTCTTAGGCACACCCAGTAGAGCAAGGCAGTCCCCAAGGATGGGCGTATGGGCACCTCCTGCTCTACCAACCAGCTAAAGCTTTTGTAGCCTTTTGTAGGTGATAAGGACATAATTTTGGGGGAAGCTGAGAAGTGATGCACCAGGGCTGGGAGTCATTACTAAGTGCTGTCCTAGCCTGCCACCCAGTGCTGGTTTCTGGCACTCAGAGCTGCAAGTGCTCCATCACAGCAGCTCATACCTGGCATGTCCTGAACTGGTTCTGCCTGGTGAAACAGACATTCAGGTCCTCTTATAAATAAGCAATGTTTTGAAATGGACAGCCTTTGGAGAAGTGTGTGACAACTTCTTCAGACTCCTTCCTGCCTACTATGAGCTCAGCAAACAGGCAATGGCTCTTGAGTGTTGTGCACTTTGCAGCTGAAAAGCTAGTCTCGCGTCTGGTTTAGTGAGCCTTACGCTAGAAGGGAAGGCTATTATTTCTGGTCTTGGTTTTCCAGGACAGCTTTGGAATGATCAAAGCTGCACAGTCTCTCAGTGTGGTGATTGGTCCACACCAAATACATCCACAAAATGATGCTGAAGTTGGCAAGAGTTTCCAAGCTGAGATCAGTGTGTCATCTTTATAAAAAACAGTTAACAGAGCTTCAGAGAGGTGATAATTCCTAAAGATATGATAGGTTGAACCCCAGAGAAGAAGGGGAGAAAGGAATATTTTCTTGGGAAAGCAAGAGTGGTTGACAGTGCTGTGGGACTGGGCTGTTCCAGGGAGAAGATGGAAGATGGTGGTGCAGATGATGACAGTTTTCATTTACATGATTCATCATGTCCACAAAGCCACCGTCCTATTAGAAGGCTGAAAGTGTTGCTGGAGGAAAAGATGACGTTTTATAAATTCTTTCCACATAAAATCTGGGGTGGATAATTTCGGAAATTGTTTTGATTTTTTAAAAGTGTTTGGTTTTTTTTTAGTGGCTTTTTTTAAAAAAAAGATGTCTGTCACTTCACCATTGAATAAAAAGTAGTAATTGAGTAGTGTCACTGACAAAACAGAAATTGTATGTACAAACCGACAGCTTTAATTGGGTAAATGAGGTGAAAATCTGGCACAGTGTTAGAAACTGCTGTTTGTCTGACTTAATAAGCAATAGTTAGTTGTTGTTTGTAATGGCATGGACTAAAGCTGCCACACCAGTGTTTTATCGGCTAAAGAATTTAATAGAGCAGCAGCCTTTGTGACTGTGGCCTGACATTCAGCCTTGACAATGCTGCCTGGATTTATCTAGGTGACCAGATATATTGAGCTTTCACTCTGCAGCATGGGGGGTGGTGGAGGGGATGAGTGGTCATTTTTCTTTAAGTAGTAAGATAGTTTTTGCTGCCAAATGACAAAGGAAGGGACAGAGAAGGAAAAATGTGATGAGGTGGCTTTGTTTTAAGCATGTGAGGTACAGAGAGCAGACATAATATAGGAAAAGGTGAGTATAGAAGGAGAAGATGAAAAACAAAGGCCTATTTACTCTGAAGGGTGCTTAAATGCCATTAATATGTATTGTAAATCTTTAAATGCTCTGTTATTCAAGCATTGTATTAAGTGGAAGGGAAAAAAACCCCACTGCTACTGATTTGCATTTTGTTATTAATTCAGAGTAAAAAAGAGGAAAAATTGTCAGCAAGGTGCCTTAGCAAACCTTTATATAATAGTAACAATTTATGTATGGGAAGCAAATACTTAAAAAAATGAGTAAAATGAATAGAAATGTAATTCAGAGAAGCACTAGCACTTCATCTTCACGTAATGATATGGGCAAAGCCTGAATTCCAACGCTCTGCGGTGAATTATGGGACATGGTAGAGCTTGCAGGGCTGCAGAAATAAAGCACGATCAGTTATAATGTCCCATTAGGAAAAGGTGATGTAATGAATTCCTCTTTCATGGCCTAGCAATGACACATTTCATTCGCTAGGTTATTTACCCCCTGGATAAAATTCATAATCTCTCTCATAATATGAAAATATCTCCTTAGGTACATTTGTGCGGGAATCTCATTAGAAGGTTTTGCTGAATGTATTTTTTGTTAGAGTTTTAAAAGCAGTGAGTTTCATCCTCAGGGAAGCTGGACTGGAAAACAGAATACCTGAGTTATATTCTTGACTCTGCTGCTGTATGATGCTGGGTGAGCACCCTCAGTTGCTAAGACTCTTTCCTGGGACTCTTCTGACTCCATCTGTCACAGGTCATCTGTTGTAGTAAGGATTCACTTATTCAAGCTGCCTAAACCAAACCTAGTTCATTCTGGGTGGAATGTGTTGGAGCCTCCAGGGGTCTGACAGGGAGGTAATCAGCAGTAAAGGTGATGCATGGCTGTAGAGAGGCCCAAGTACTACTAGCCTATGGTCAGGAGAGGACAAATGTCCAGAGCTGTAAGGTATCGTCTCCTTGAGACAGGGTGTTACATGTGTCAAGATCCATCCCTGAACTCTGCTAAAATTTCTGGATACTCCAGGAAAGCTCAGTAATGTGGTTGTTTTCTTTTGCCTCAGTGCATAAATTGAGATGTTATAAAGATGACTGGCCTGCATGGGCCAAGTTTGCAGCTACTACGTATGAAAAAATTACTTTTTAGTGGTTTAGCTGACTTGTATTTTTCTGGAGTAAGGAAGCAAGAATGAACAAGATGCTGTTGAGGAGAAAGAGCTGCTTTAAAAGGAAAGCTATTTTAATTTGATCTTTTTTTGAATCCTGAAAGGAGACTTGAGAATTCTTAAAAAACCTGGCTTATTTGTTTAAAAAAAACCACATACAAATCACCCCAGAATAGGCCTTGCAATTTCTCATACTATGTAGCATATCTGTCCCTACTAATAGGTCCCTGCTAGCATACCTCTACAGGTCTGTAAATATGCAAGATTTAGCTTTAATGAAAAATACTATCTCTATATAAAGAAAAGGTAAGAAGTCTATATGCAAATGTTACAGTGCTATCTTTTTAGTTATCTTAGTTTTTAAAAGAATCAAACCGTGGCCTTCAGTCCTATTTAAATGTAATAAAATAAAAAAATCACTTTCTCTCCAGAGATCCAAAAAGCTGAATATATTTTGCTAGCTGATTGATGCTTTTCCATTTATTTTTAAATGTAATTTTCCCTGGGTAAGGAATTGTTCTCTTGAATGTCAAGAAGGAAATATTTCCCAAATCATAGGCTTGGATTGGCTGGCTCGAGCCTAATGAGATAGCTCTGCTGAGAGGGGGTAGGCTGGGGAAGCAGAGAACGGAGTGATTTGTCACGCTGGTTTTCCAGCCATTGCTAAAGAGCTGCTTTGTAATGCCAGCCTGCCAAATCTCCTGGCCACAATCAAATTACTCCCTCCGCATGCACGCACATCCACACCCTCGCCCTTTAGATCTATCACTGACAGAATAGTTATTAAACAAAAACTCAGCCCGGGGAATTATTAATCGCCAGGCTTCATTTCTTTATCAAATGTTGTGGCCCAGAGGGAGAGCTCTTTAAGCTTTCAGAAAGACCGTAGCACATTAATCACTGGAGGGAAGTGGGGTGTGGGCTTGGCATTTGTAATACTTGTCAGATCAGAAATAGGAGATACAGAGATCAAAAGAGATGTTTATGACTTGGAGGCGAAAGGGTTTCACTTTTCTTGTTCTTCTCTGTGTCTTCTTTTTTTTTAGTGTTTGTTTGGGGATTTTGTTTTTCTGTTTTGCTTTGTTTGTCCCAGGAACTCACACTAACTCTGTTGTTATACCTCTGGCCCACACACTGTCCAGGAAGAGAAAAGCCATGAATTGTGGATGTAGTTCTCTGTGTACCCGGCAGCAAAACAGTGGTCACTGCTTTTGAGTGCCAGTCTGTTGCAGTGCTGCACTTGTCCATGCACTGAGCAGGCCCCAAATTGCAGTCAAAGTTGGGAAGCTGGGGGTACTTAAGTGCTTTTCTCTATAAACTAATTAAATAAAGGTACCCAGTACTGAAGATTGGTCCTGAAAAACATGCCTGACTTCTGGGAAGTCTAATACTGGGTTCACTATTACATGCAACTTTTAAAATACATTCTATTACATACACTTTTAAAATTTACTACAATCACAGCAGCTTCAGACCATCTATATGGCAGATTAACCCAATATTGTAGGCTGCCTGTGGCTGGAAGCACTTACCCTGTGATTAGTTAAAGCATTAATTAACATTGACCTTGTTCACTCTAATCCTGAGACCTTTAGCCCCTGTAGTAAGTGGGGAGGTTGTTACTCCTGACAGGGTACCTTGTGAGGAATGCAATGTAAGTTGCTGTTCAGTTTTTGCTCATAAAAGGAACTGAAGCGAGTAGCCTTTATTGTAACACTTCAGCAACACTGCACTTTGCATTCCTGATTCTCGCTCTGTCATCTGAAGATTCTTCAAACTACTGATGTGGAGAGGTGAGTTTGCTAGTACAAGTCATCCTCACTTGTATACATAAACTTTTCTGCAGCAGCAAACTCCCTGATTTCTTACTAATACCTTAGTTTGAAATATGTAATAATTTTAGCATATATTGTAAACATTTGTCCACTTCCAATATGACCTGGAACTAATTATCAAAACAGCTTGCATCTCAAAATAATACATATCTATAAAAATATGCATTTAGAGAAAGAGTATGAGTGTATGAAATCTGTAAGAGTGGGTAAAATCAATTTAGAGATTTTGTAAATATACACCAGCTTCCCCTCTTGAGTTTTGTTGCATTAATTTCCTATCAAAACTATCCCGGCTTTTGGCTACAATGAGAGAGCTACAGATATCTAGAACCTCCCTGTCTCACAGGAGCACTTGAGGGGCAAAAAACCATCTTTAATTCTGTGGTACATATGAGAGGTTGCAGTCAGGATCCCAAGCTCAGTGGAGAATGGGCTGTGTGTTAACATGCAGTTATACCGTGGCTGGCACACAGCCTGGTTTTGTACAGCCCTGCTGTTAGCTGGAGCCTCTAGGCATTACTGTAATATAAATACTCTGGAAGAATAATAGGGCTATTTGTGGCTCTTGAGGGCAGCTAATGTGGCTGGTATGTGGCATGTTTTTCAAGCCTTCATCTCGTATTTTTCCAAGCATTCAGCAAGAGAGAAGAAACAAACCACATTTTCTGTGCACAGACAGAAGGAATGAGAGGAGGGATGGATCACATCAAATGGATTTTGAGAGAGCACAAAACACTTGTTGCGTGTTGTCCCGACACTGCAATATGATATTTGCATTGTGATGTTGTATCAATATGTGAGACGATCTGTCTTCTTGGGAGTCTCATGTCTGGCAAGGCAGTTCCCAACTCGGAGGCTCACTTCTTTTAAAGGAATTTTGACTGTACGTGTGTAAACAGCAGCCAATTCTTTGGGATCTCCAGAGCAATCTGTGTAGATTTAAGACTGAAAATCTTGAATCACCTACAATTCCACAGGCAAACAATTCAAATGATTAGTTGTACTCCCAATTGTATCATCATACACTCAAAAGCATATCAGTACGCTACGCTACTGTGAATAACTATTGGACAGTCTTCCTAATGAACAGCATGCCAAAAGAAAGTATATGGGCTAAGAACAATACTCAGTGAGTTTGGTTTGTCAGTCAAGAAAACTCTGAAACATCCATATTTTTGGACAGACTTTGCACAGCAAGAACTGTCTCTGTGTGTTTGTTAATTGAATCCAGCACTGAAGGAATTGCTCCTATGTCATTAAATTTGTTATCCCCTGTGTGATACCTTTTTTTGGCTGTTTTTTAGAAGAGGTGGAAGCGGCAGTAAACAAAATGTGTTGTGTCACCGTTTTTATGTCCAGTTTAAAATCCTGTAAAAAAGAGTATGCAGATGTCATAATCTCCTAACTCCTGAAATACATTCCTAGGAAATGGTTTTCCTGTGTTTATCAGGGAATATTGTACCTAGTACTCAGAGAATCTCAGAATTAGTGGGATTTGAGTTAAGATTCTGCAGTTAAACAGGAATTATTAGAAGTGAAACTCTGTGTAGTAAGTAGCACATTTGCTTTTGTTCCATCGAAGCTGTTTTCCCACCTTTCTGTGAGGAGCTGTAGATTAATTTATTCATGAAATGAGAAATTTCATGAAATGAAAACATGAGGGACTGTAGTTAGGGTTTACATGCTTCTAACAGCGCAGCAAACTAACAGATCCCAGGAAGCTTTGGAGCTCAAACATGTATTTCGTCATGAATGTTTGTAATTAACATCTTTGCTTCCTTTATCTCTGTCCTAGTTTGATTTGTATCTGCAGAACTTAACAACAGGTTCTTTGGGCTTGGTTCTTTCCTTGCATCAGACTCAGGCCAGCTGCTCCACCATGACTGTTCTCAGGCTATGTCTTGCTCCCCTATAGTTGAGCTGAGGTAACTTACCCTTCTTTCAGAGCAGAGTATGTGACCTCAAATGGCACTACAATTACTGAATGATAAGATCTTGCACACAGGCTGTTACTCCTGAATATCTGATACATGGCAACAACACATACAGGGCACTCAGACAGGCTCAGCAGTTCCCACAACAGCAGTGGGATCTACACTTTTCAGATGAGGATGTGTCATGGCCCTGTGAGGTGGAGGCAGTGGGTAGCTGGCTGAGGATAAGGAATTAGAGAAGCTGTGGGGCTGGGCACTGACATTTTGCTTCTAAAGCATTTTAAAAATTTAATTCATGAGCATTGAAACAAGGTTTTATCGCATCCTCCACTGCATGTTTAATGGTAGTGGCTGATTTGTCTTGATACAGGCTTAGCCACAGATTTGGAAGATCTTTCCTAGTGTCTACAACAAAGCTATCTACTTTATATTAATCAGTTCCTGGTAGAACTAGCCTTGAATTATGGTTAAAAGCAGGGTTATGTCAGGATTTGTTTGCTTTCAGAGCTTTGGTTTCAGTGTAGGTCTCTGGTATCCAAGCTTAAATGATTAATCCTAATGCTAACTGTTACCAGTCACATCACTAAGTTTATTTTTCCTCAGAAGACCTGTATTTTATATTCATATATATGAATATATTTAATTTGTATAGTAGATATAAATATATATGTATAAATTGATTCTAAAGTATAAGTTACTTTACAGTGGAAAAGACAGTGGAGAAGACACTTAAAGATACTACTATAAAGATGCTACTGTGATGCAGACATAACATTCTACTGTTCCTTTTGACAGAAATATGCAGTCAGGAATAATTGTCAATGTTAATACCTTCTATTCCTGCCTGTAAATTTTGTTATGGTAACAATTAGCAGACCAATTTGAGATAGGATCCTTGTTATAGTTAGTACTGCAGAGGCATCTAGCAAGACAGTCCTCACCCTGCAATGCAAACAAGGGTTAGGAAAGGATGGAGGAAGGAAGAGATCCATTAGTGTCACCAAGCAGGTGAACAAGAGTCAGGAACAACACTCCCTGGGACAATGTATGCTGAAGCCGTAGATTGCTGCCACCACTGTGATACACAGCTCTTTTTCTACTCATTCGGTGGGACACCCAGGAGCCACATCAGGATTTTTTTCATTTGTTCCATTATGACTCCTGTGTTGCCCCTGATTTATCTTCAGCAGCTGTAAGGCCATGTGTAAAGTCTGGACTCTACATTACAGCAGTTGTGAACACTGTGTTCTGTTAAGCACAAGCCAAGGAGCTGCCTTGCACAGAATCACAGAAAATAGGGTGGGGAAGTCTTTTTGAGTACTCATAACCAGAATGGGGTCTGCTCCACCTAATTAACCCGGCCTGCCTTGCCTGTTATTGAAGAATTGGGAGAGACTCCCAGACCTCTGCATTCAATCCATCCCATTGCTCCACTACTCCTTATGCCAGAAAATTGTATTTGTTTAACTTCTTGCATTAAGTTGAGCCATTACTGCTTGTCATACCTACCTACTCTTTTTTTTTTCCCTTTATAACTATTTTATCTGTTATCTTGACTCCCTTCAGTTTATTTTTCTGTTTACATAACAACTGCAATTCCTTTGCTTTTTCCTTGTGCCCATGTATTTTAGCTCTCTGCTTATTCTCACTGCTCTACTCTGGAACAGTTTCAGTTGGGTCACATTTTACTTGACCTCTTACTAGTACTGCCTGGCTGGGAGCTGGGACTGAGGGAGAGAGTGGGAATCCGATGTTAGAGAAATCACTGATAACAAATTTTGCAAAAAGTGTGGGGGAGAAGGGAAGGAAAGCAGAAGTAGAAGAAAGTGACCAGAGACCTCCTGTAAGTCCCAAGTTTCAGGGTAATTTGCTAAGGGTTTAGCACTGAGAAGTGCAAAACAATGCCTTTTGGAAAGAGCAACTTAAACTACACACAAATATGTATGTATGTACGTGCAGGGATTATATTTTACTCGGCTGCAACCTCTCTGGGGAAAAAAAAGATGTCAATGAAGACATCATCTCTATGTGCAGAGCTGGCAAAAAAACCTAACAGCAAAAATGTCAGATTGTATGAAAGAGGAAAGAAGAATAATGTAAAACATATTAAAGTAGGATTACATTGATTGGTGTTATAGCTAAACTACTGCATTTAGTTCTGGTTGCTTCATTTCTAAATGGCCATTGCAAAGACCACGACAGACAAGAGCCCAACAAAATTATTAAAGACACAGTATGGGGGAATGCGAGAGTCAATGCCAGAGGAAGTTAAAAAAAGACTAGGATGACTTAATTTGAAAAGTGCAAAGTAATAGAGAAGATAAGAGACAAGAGATAATGAATTCCATTCTGTCCCATGGCCTAAATGCAAGTCAGCTCTTGATGAAATAAAAAGGCACAAATTTAATATGGATCAAAGGAAATTTTGTTCTCAGTGCAGCATAATGGCCAGATATCTTGGCCTGACTTTTGTGCCTGGCACAATTCAATGCAAGAGACGTACAGCAGTATTTTTAATCTATTTCTGCTCCTTTCTGATAAGAGGACCTGTGTCCTGGGCCAGATCTGCTGCTGCAGGACAGCAGGGTGAAAACTAAAAGGGTCATTTGGGTGGCCAGTATGCCCATACCACTCAGGGCTGAGACCCTGCTGACCACTCCATTACTGCTGCTACAGAAGTGTTTCATTTTTCATTAACTCCTGCTGCAGATAATCCTGCTTTGCAATGTCACTCCTTGCTAGATCCACAGTGCACTTCCCTAGCCATAGGTTTCTAGCACTCTCAAATGTGTCTGAGCTAGTAGTTGCCAACCTCAGTTGAGTAAACAGATCTTTCAAGGGAAGTGCTTTTTCATGTTGTGTTTTATGTAGGGAGATCAACAGCGTTTTTCACCTTTTGTTATTGTCTGAACAATATAAGCACAAATATTGCTGAGGATCACAATGCCTGGTGTATCTTGGGAATACATTATCCATCAAGACTAAAACAGAGGCAGAAGGGAGGAAAAATTCTTAATAGTTGCATCTCTTACTTATTTCATGACTTAGCAAAACTGCCTCTCCATGAGGTAATCTGTGTAGCTCTGTGTGGCCATTGTCTTCAGTTGTTTATCTTAATTCAGCTAATATGGTTAGTATCCAGAACACGCCAGCTGATTTGAAAAAAACTGAGGTCAGGGAATAAAACTTGAGATTATACCAGTTCAAAGGAGAGGAGAATTAAAATCAAGAGGAATTTGGTTGACTTCCTGAAGTGTCTCCATTTGCATTTACATTACTGTAATAATTTTGTGGTTGTTTGAAGCTCCTTTTCCATCAAAAAATTCTTCCTGTCACCTTGGCAGCATCTCTAAAGCTACCTGAGTGGGCTTTGACTCTTAGGTTTTAATTAGGCTCAAGAAAGGACTGTCTTAATTAGGGCTTCTGATTGAAGGAGATCTAGGAGCATTCCATGATTAGGATTAGGAAGGAATTAACTCCATAAATTCTGTTTTTCTGGCCTTCTATGGTACCCTGCCAGAATTCAGTGCTAATTGCTTCATGAACAGAAGGGATAGCGCAGCACCGTCTGGCAGCGGAAGCAGGCACTGGTGCTTCCTTCTACATCCTGGAGATCCCTTTGGACAAAGGAACAGAGCCTTCATTATCATAGCATGGCTGGTTCTATCACCATGACCTTGTCTATACGTAGAAGTTATTGAGCAGTGACAAAAAGCATGAATTTGAACTGCACTGGCAAAGCTGCAATGATACATGCAATCAGAGGGCTGCTATTTCACACAAAAGCATATACTTTACCTCAAGAACCAGGACACCACTTTACTGCAAAGTAGGTTGTAAACACTAAATTTAGTCATGTATGTAATATCCCTGTATGGACATCTGTCTCTGTTGATAGGTAGGAAGGGCCACCAGGAGAATGTCTGTGGGGTAGCCCGTATGCCAGTTGTGAGAGTGGCCTGGCTGAGAGGAGGCTGAAGAACTTTGTAGATGTGGCAGGACATCCTACGGAATGTGTTAAGGAATAAAGAAGGAAGACACTTTAGGTTTTCTACTCCACATGTAAAACTACTTTCATGTGGCTCAAGGGTACCCAGTGTGATGTAGCACCAGGAATAGAGGGTTTCTTTACCAAGAAAGGTGCAAGCTGCTGATAAATTTGAAGACTTTTGTGGCACGGGGAAGAGAGAGATTTAGGTAGTGAAAATACCAGGTATTTGAGGAACTCTTTATATTTAGATAATCAAATCTCCTAAGAAATCAGTAACCTGAAAGAGCCTAATTTAATTGCTTGTAGAGAGAGGGAAAGGGTTGAATTCTGTATTGTCACAAACACAGACTAAGGCCTCAAAGCTGCATTTCATAGAAATAATAGTGTTTCTGAGAAAAGAGTAATTTGAAATGGTCATCCTCCAGGAACTTAGACTATTCAGCTAGAGGAAAGCATTTGAAGAAAAAACAGTGAATGCAATACTAGAGAATGAATGGAGGTCTGGGTTTAATAGACAGTGTGATAATTCAAGGAAATGTGATATAGAATAAGCTTATAAAGGGGACATAGCAATAACAACAACTGAGGTTAAACAATAAAGCAATGCCGGAACAAAAATTAGATTTTAAACCTCCACATGGCAGGTACAAAAAGGGTGTGTGTCTGGTTGCTCATGAAAATGTATTTATGTATTGGTAGATATATATTTCATAATGGTATGATATACTTAAAACTCAAAAGTTTGGGGAAGGGATTGGACTTTGAAATCACTTTAATTGAAGTTACTAAGCTTTCAAAAGTACACAGTATCAGGCAGACACTGCTTTTTAATGTGGTTCAACCAGCCCAGGTCCAAAAATCTCTGTGCACTTTGTAACGGCCCCCATAACTATTTACGACTGAGTGAGGTGATTTCCCCTGGCTCACAAATCAAATTGCAGTGGCAGAACTGGGATCAGGGTAGAAGAATTAAAACTCTCAGCACTCCTTATTCTTGCCACTAGATCAAACTCTTGCTTCCACACTTCAGCACAGTACAGCCTTCATTAGGAAAAACCACTTTAAACAAACAGATGAAGTACACATAATATTTTTATTCCTCAAAATCTGGAATACTATATGCCATTAACACTGAGTCATTGAAATTGCTCCAGAATGAAATATTATAGTGTGTTGTGCCAATGCCTTTAAAGTCTTGTGTTAAGGTTTCAACAAGAGAAACCAAAACAAAACTCCAAACCTGAAATTTCCAGTCTAGGCATCACATTTCAGTCCTAATGCATGGGAAATATCAAAGTATTATGAGCCATCATGTCCACACAGAGAGGCAGATAAAAGTCTAAAGTCGTCAAAGATCAGACTGCAAATAGGATACACATTTAACTGAAGATAATTAACCACTGGAACAGATGGTAAAGGGATGTGGTAAATTAATCGCCTAGAGTCTTTAAATCAAGATTGGATGTCCTTCCTTCTAAAAGAGATGGCATGGTTCAGCTGTAAATTATTGGGCTTGATGGTGGTATCACTGGTTGAAATGCTCTGGACTGTGTCATACGCAGGAGGTCAGAGTTGATGAGCATAATGATCCATCCCTCCAGACCTTGCTATCCATGAATCCATTATGTTAGCTTGAAGTTTTATATTCTCACAAAGCAGTTACAGACGGTTAGGTTCACAGTGTGCAGCTTTAGAAGTTTCTAAATACTCTTTCATTCTATGTAGTAAAGGGTCTGAATTAATCTTGTTAATATTGTTTAAAAGCATGCAAGTGTAAAACATGAACACGCTTTGGTTTTAACACATTGATTCCTATATCTCACTAAAATAAAAAATGGTCTTTGGGCAAACATTAATTGTGTATTCTCCCATATGTTCATTGCCCCAGCTCTGGGGTGGGTAGCTAGTAAAAAGGTTACTTCTCCTTCACTTTCTTTCCCCTTCTTGAGCAACACGAAGGGTGTGTCCTAGGGTAAACAGGGAGTCATCGTACTGGGATATCTCCACTTCTGGTTGCTTGAAGAGTTCTGTGACAGAGGACTACTCCATTGCCCAGGTCTGTGGCAAAACTGTGGTCTACTACTCCTTAGTCTGCTACTTTTCATCAAAGTACCAGCCTACCACTTGATACTTCTTATTTGTCTCTTCACAGTGTGTGCTGGTTTTGGCTGGGATAGAGTTAATTTTTTTCATAGTAGCTGGTATGGGGCTATGTTTTGGATTTATGCTGAAAAAAGTGTTAATAATTCAGGGATGTTTTAGATACTGCTATTTTCTGCTTCTCATACGACCCCACCAGTGAGTAGGGTGTGGGTACACAAGAGGTTGTGAGAGGGCACAGATGGGAAAGATGACCCCAACTGACCAAAGGCATATGCCATACCATATGATGTCACTCTCAGCATATATAGCTGGGGGGAGAAGAAGGAAGCAGGGGGACATTCGGAGTTAATAGCGTTTTGTCTTCCCAAGTAACCATTATGGACCAGGATTAAAGGGACAGCAGGGACAGGTGACATTACAGTGTGGGTCTGCTACAGGCCACCTGACCAGGATAACGGAACAGATGAGACCATCTATAGCCAGATAGAAGCAGCCTCACATTCACAAGCCCTGATCCTCATGGAGGACTTAAACCACCTCGATACCTGTTGGAAGGACAACACAGCAGGGCATAAGCAATCCAGGAAGTTCCTGGAATGCGTTACTGATAACTTCCTTCTCCGAGTGACAGGGGAGCCAACAAGGAGATGTGCTATGCTGGATCTCATTCTCACCAACAAGGAGGGGATGGTGGGGAATGTGGAGCTCAAGGGCAGCCTTGGCTGCAGTGATCATAAAATGATGGAGTTCAAGATCCTTAGGGCAGAGAGGAGGATGCACAGCAAACTCACTACCCTGGACTTCAGGAGAGTAGACTTTGGCCTCTTCAGGGATCTGCTTGGTAGAATACTGTGCAATAGAGCCCTGGAGGGAAGAAGGGCCCAGGAAAGCTGGTTAATGTATCAAGTTTTCACCAAAGAGACATTTGAAGAGTCATTCAAAGAGAGATTGCTGAGCCCTTTGTGAGTCCTAAGCTGTACAGTCCATGGTAGAAACACCCCAAAATTGTCATTTGCTTCTTAGAAATCTTGTTCCTAGTGAATTTTCATTGTCATTCCATGCACGTTTTAACAGCTTTTGTGATTATGAGAAATAGCCTTGCATGGCTACAAGGCAGTTTTTAGTCAAGCACCAGGGAAATAACATTTTGAATATCGAGCCCTGTAATGCTGCTTAAATTAAATCAGTTTCTCTCCTCTCCTTTCTCTTTTCTTAATTCTGATTGACCCTCTGTACTCATTTGAATTACATTAATCTTCTGCCTTCATCTATTCTCAAAGTTTATAGTCCCTTGGTTAGAGAATCATAAACATTCAGCTCTTCTCAAATATAACCAAAATTAAAGCTGTGTATGTAAATCTGGCAGTGAAGTGGTATTTTTGCCCACTCTTGAATTGTATATTTTGTATATACTGAAGATATATTTCTTCAGTAACGACTGAAAAATAATTCATCATTTTCACTTTTTCAATGCCCAGATAAATACGTAAACCAAAACCACAACAAATATTTTTGCTGCCAGCTGGATATTGCACTTAAACACCTGAGAAACCCAGGTTATATCTGTGAACGAAGGTACCTGCTGATTCTTTCCATGCTTTTACAAGTAATTCTGATTCACTAGGATCACAATTAGAAGTTGTACAATGGAGCACTAGAAAGAAACACCATTGAGTCAACTTCCGTTCACCTTATACTGTATAGTATCTGCCATCTTGTGTTTAGGAATATAATAATCTAATCTGCACTATACTACTTCAAGCTCATTTATTTTCTGAATCCCACAGATACTCCTACACATGCAGCCGTGTTCAGCTTTGTGGTGGATCCCACAGGCCTGCACAAGTAAATATGGGGATACTGTTAAAGAAGTTCTTTTGCCTTACATTTCCCGTAGCAGAGTCTCAGGCAATAATCCAAAGTAAAAAGAATAATTTATTTGAGTGGTACAGCAGCAAGGCCAGCCCAGTCTGGGTGCCTACAGAGAGGGACCCAGAACCAAGAAATTCTTGAGCAATTATACCCTTGCAATCTAGGCATCCATCCCTCAAGCGTTCTTCACACATGCCACCTGGTCCTATAGTATTTTGTGGTCTGGGGTCATCTCATTCCTTATTGGATTCTTTCTCTGTCTCCAGGTGGGCCGTTAAATATTCTTATCTTGGCAAGTTCCATCCTCTGCTGACAGTAGTAGCTTCCTTATCTCCTGGTTTGTATCAGTCTCAGAGCCTTCTTTTATGTAACCAAGTAGAAGTTCAAAACAAGTTCAATTTATCTAGGTGAAAGTTCATGGCTTGCGGTCTAGGGCTTCAGCAACTTTAGCTACTTATGCTAAGTGAGTTCTATATAAGCAGTATGTCAATGTGCTCTAGCGCTAAATGATTAAGTGATTAGTTTTATTTAAACTGAACAACTAATATTCCCTATTCCTTTACAGATAGGGAGATTTACTTATTGCAGGTGATGCATGGATGTGCTGTAAAGGATGCTGTGTTCAAGATTCCTGGACACAACTTGAAAGCACAGCTTTTCTATTTAAGAATAAACTTATCTCATATGTCCACGTGTCTTCACGGCCATTGCTGGCTGCAGCACTCATTGCTACTTCAGGTCCTGTGGGAAGGGGTGAAATCAAAGCTGCTGACCCTTGCACAATGTTTGCAATAGGCTCCATTTTGTTGATGACAACCAATAGGGTTACAGCATGGCTCCTGGCAGCCCAGGGAGAGAGGAACTAGGTGTAGCGCTCTGTAGGGCTGCAGAAGAAAAGCCCTCTCATCTTTGCTTGTGATTGTTGTAGCACTGCACCAGTACAGGTTGTGGTCTATAAGTAAACAAGTCTTTGGCACCCATCCAGACTTCACATACACGTATAACTCATGGCCTCATTTCTAGATAGCCCTCTTTTAAGAGTCTGCATCAGCAGCTCTCTGCAGGGCAGTCTCTTTGCTCTGACACTCCGAGTTTTCTAGGGAAGCTTTTTGCTCACTCTCCCCTAGTTCTCTCCTTCTACACTGCACTTTCCCTCACTGAAATTCCTCAGTAAACTCTTCTCTCATCTACTTCAGACCCTAACAAGATGCTTTTCACCTATAAACCAAGACACTTTGTCACTTGTCCCACTTTAAAATGCTTTGTGTAGCACTCTTGTTCCATACTGCACATTAACTGCCTTTTACATTCCCTGCTGCACCTGCGTCTCTCTCTGCCCCCAGCACCCAGCCAGATGGGAAGCTGTATCCATCTCTCTCTCACTCACACAGGAACCTGCCTGCACAGCCTGGCCTTGCTGTCAGAGAGTTCCACCACAGAGCTCCTTGCTTAGATGAGATGTCCAAGGACTTTGGCAGACTCATGCTCTCTGTTTTCACCCACTCAGTCCTTTTTTTTTAAAATTGAGTATTCCAAACAAAAATAAAGACTGATTGAAGCTAATCTCTCTTTCATCTAATTTTGGGGTACAGATTCTTAGCCTGCTGAATAAGCTTGGATGGCCTGTCTCCTCGAGGGAGTGCTTTCAGAACTTGAGCTTTCCTACAAATAAAAATAAGTTATAGCTCCCTGGATGCTAAAAAAAGGAAAATACATTTTATGAATATACTGTTTTCAAGCCTGAGTCTACAGAGAGAGGTATTATTTTGTACCAAGTCACATAATGTAGCAAGGAAAAAAATAGGCAAGGTTTTGGACACAAAAGCTTTTTCTGAATGTGCAGGCAGCCTGACCTGCATTTGATCTGAAATTCCATCTGAATTGAGAATGTTAGGGCATTAATTCTCCAGCTTCACAATGCTGTATTAGCCTCAGCAGGAACTGGTTAATTTTAGTGGCTGGATGTAGTTGCAAAGAAAGAAAAATGCATATCAGAGGGAAAAGCCCTCTTAAAGGGGAAAAAAAAAAAAGAAATAGAAAATAGAGGATGGAGCAGTAATTTGGGCCAACCATGACAGTCTGGCAAGGGGAAGCTGTTTTCCTTCTGAGTCAAGTTGATAGTGAGGTAACCAAATAGAAGATAATAAAATCTCTAAAGAAAGGCCAACTTTTCATCTTGTTGCAAACCTCCTGTCAATATGGGAGAAGGTCTGTAGGAAGTAGAGAGCCCTTGATTTATTCACACAGAGACCATGATTAGAATTAAATTCACTTCAAGAAATTTGTCTTGTTTCCTCCTTCATGATGAGCTGCTTCTCAGAGTCATCTTCTAACTACTCTTCCCCTGGTTTGCAGTAGCTGGATGTTTCTCAGATGACAGCTAGAGCTGGCAAGTATGTTCTCTCTAGGAAAGTAACTCAGATTGGTCCCTTAGGCAGTGCTTCAGGCTCCAGATCCATATAGAACACAATGCTCAGTGTGTGCAGTTTGGTTTGGATGGAGGAACTGGCTTTTGTGTGTTAAAAGATGATGCCAGACAATGGGAGGCCACTTCTTGAAACTTAGCCTCAGGCACCACCAAGGATGACCAGATCCAGTGCTCTACTCAAGAAGCAAGAGTTGGATGAAACTGGAGGCCAAAAAACCACCCAATTGCTTTAATCTTAAAACTGTCTTGGCACTTGGATAGTGCCTGATGCAGGCTCAAGACCTGAAGGCTACTTTATTTTACACTTTGGCTAAAAGAAAGTGAAGGATGAGTTCCCAAGGATGCTTAGGGCCATGTGTAACTTTTGCTCACGCTCTTTGAAGGCCAAAGGTCCTCCAGGCCAAGATTTAAATAATGTGGTTTTTAGGGAGACATCGCCCAGTATTACAAAAAATGTACTTGCCAAAAAATGCATCAGTTCTCTTACAATTTCTTCCTGGACGCATGGAAAAATCTTCTAAAGCTTGGAATAAGAAAACCAGTCCTCTCCTTCATCGCTGTTAGTAACGGCCAGATCTGCATTATGACAGCGTGGTCCAGTGAGTACTGGGCTTTACTGTCAATCAAATTTTATTCCCAGCTTTGCCATGAGTCATTGCTATGAGATACCCATAGTTCATTTCCATGTTTCTGTTTTTCTTCGGGCTCTATAACTCAGGAGCTCAGAATATCTCTTATTAGATGCCTGGACTGAACTTAGAATAGGAGATGGGAAGCTTTGCTGAAGATCTCTACTTGCTATTGTCATCTGAGCAAATGCTGTTAAACAGCATTGCAGCTGTTTGTCCTGGAGTTGGGAATAGGACTAATGGGAACAGCATGCTTCCAGTTTGTTGCCATCTGGCCAGGGAAAAAAAACAACTATGAAATTTATGAATGTAAAGGGTTATATGTGAAACATGGCCCAGTAACTTGAGACTTGGAATAGCTACAGTTGATTAGCTACACTAATGCAGATTTCTTACATGACTTGTGGTGAGTTGGTTAATAAGGTTTAAAATTAAGGCATTTGCATTTACACACCTTATGGTGCTGTTAAGAGTACAATTCACTAAAGGCTTGAGGTACCCAGAAGCTGGTAGCAGGATTGTCAGCTCAATGCCTACATCCCATACATTCACAGTGGGCTGCAATAACCCAGCTCTGTCCTCATCTGGGAGTACAGAGTAAAGAGTAAGAGGAGGTAGGGACCGGGCTCATAACTGTGGTATTTATGGGTATTCAAAACCCACCCAAGGGTATTTACATCATTCTGTTTAAGGGCTGATGTCTTTATATGTTATGCATGCACAGGAAGGGAAAAAACAAGGACAGCTAACTGCTATATGAAATCTGGATCTAGGTTGTGCCTTCATTTCACATTACTGCATTGAGGTGGTACCCTTGCAGGAGAGCAATTTAAAATGAGCATTTTTGTCTCTGACCTCAGATTGCTCAGGACAACACTGGAGCATTCTGTACAGAGTAAGCAATGCATATTAAAATCTTTTGCATTATTCTCCTCCTGCTGGGTGGAGGTTCTTGTGCATGAATGCAAGTGGTATTTTGTAGGAGTCTGGGAAACAACAAACCCAAAAGTGTCTTTGTAGCTTTCCCCCTTGAATTCTGGATAATCAGGACCCTTGTATATTTTACCCCTTTTGTAATACCCCAAGATGCAGCTCCCTCTGGGAGTTCCCTAATCTGTGTATCAGTGGCAATCCTATAATCCCACATAATTGTATTAGTCTCAATAGCAGATTAGCTCCAAGTGCCCCTACAGACAAGGAGCTGTCAGCTCTGCTATTGTTTCCCACTTAATGTGATTCCAGACAGCAAAGAAGAAAAGCAGCTGAGAGCCCTCTGTCTCACATTACAGCCCACAGTTTCTAAACCAATTAAGAAAAAGGGATTTACAGTCAACTGGATTAGGGGCTCTGTTTATATTATCCCATATTTCTTTTTATAATACCTTCCATTTTCTATCTAGCCTTGTAATCAACTATCCTTTTCTTTGCTGTTTGAAACACTCATCTGTGTCCTTACCTATCCATTTACCAATCCATCTCACATGTAGGATTTCAGCCATCTGTCTGGTTAACTTCACCAGCCTGCTTTATTGCATATTTGTTTAGAGGACACGTGGTGTATGAAGGATACCGAGTAATGCTGAGATTAAAACCGATGCCTGATTTCAGATCAGTTTCAAGATGACCTCACTAATGTAAGTGCATTTGTGAGACAGTGTTCGGGCAAATCTCTCCGTTCTGCTAGCTAAAACATTCTACCACCATCCTTATCAGAGCCAAACAATGCTGATATGTGAACAGCAAGATGGTCAGTCATTATTAAGCAGGAAAATGGCACTTATAAAATCCTGCAACACTCACACAGGAAGAGGTAAAATGAGACTGGCAGCACCGTGCTAATAAGATGAAAGATCATCTTGCCAGTTTGGTCCTTGATCTGGTCAACTAATTAGCAGATCAAGGATAGACTCTGACACCTTGCTCTCACAGAGCTGTCCCTTTTGCTGTGACAAGAGGTAATGATTGCTGGAGGATGTGGGCTAAAGCACCACTTCACCTGAAAACAGGCATCAGCAATCAAGAGGCTTGGATCTGGTCACCACTATGGCTTGTGCTTTTAAAAATACATACAAAAAGCCATGCATCAGCTACCACAGTAATTGTTTGCTTTTATTTTATCAAAATAAATCAATAAAATAAAGTTAGCACAATTCATATTGCCAAAAATGTCTGTTATCATCCTGCAGAGTAAATTACCTTGCATTCCCTTGAATTCCTAATTCAGCATAAATTCGCACTAAAGGACATTAACACATTCAGGTGACTGGGATTTTATGTGCTTTCCTAGATGGAAGTTGCCCACTGAATACCTTTCTTTATGGTTTGTTCTTATGACAAAATTAGTTTGGAGCTGTCTTTTCTCTGAATGGAGATTCTTTTCCTATTGAACACCATTTCTCAAAAATATTTTTTCCCAATCAGCTCAATATTTAAACAGGTTTAAATTTTAAATCTCACTGTACAAATCCACTTAGATTTTTAAATTACAGTAATACTTCACCAGGTTTCATTTTTAAGGCAATGCAATATGTATAATTCATTCCATGAATCTTAGATAAGGTTGATATTCTGATACAGTGCAATTTGCTGCCTTGCAATGAAGCTTTACAGCTAAGGTGAGTTCTTCCACTTCAGGCTGTAGCTTTATTACAAATGGCTTTAAAAGAAATAAGAATGAAAAATGAGAAAAGAAGTGTTCCAGTAGCTGGAGAGCTCCACAACCAATGGCTCTTTTAGCACTTGTGCTTGTTCATGGAGTGCTTAAGGCAAAGTACTGCTCCACCTCACAGTTTCCTTGGGGCAAGGAGACTCCTTCATTGAATGAGTTGCCTTCATTACACCTTTGAACCAGATATGCTCAGAGGAAAGCTCAGGAATAGGATAAACAACTGAGAGTGTGAAAGGATTGATGACAGCCAAAAGATTAAAGCAAATAGGCAAAAGTGTTCAAAAGCAATTATTAGTTTTCAGTACTTTAACAGTTGGGACCCAAATGTAACGCATCGAAAGATGGTCCGTTTTTCAGTTTAGTATTTCTTGCTCCTAAAGCCACCAACCAAAACCAGTAAGAAAAAAAAAGACGGAAGTGCTTGAGTTCCAAATAAGCTCATGAATTAAATGTGTGCAGACACCCCTGACCTAGTGTCCCAGTTTGAAAGACACAGGACTAATTTCTTTTCTAATGCTTGGAAAAACTGCACTTTTAGAAGACTCTAATGTATGAATTTGTGAAAATATTTACTTTATGGCCAGCTATGGTATGTGGGTTTCAAGGTCTCAGTGTTTTTGAGTTAGCCAGGTGCAGGGACAAGCAGGAGCGAGACCTGGGCACTTGACCCAGGCTCCCCAACAGGATTATTTCATACCATGAATGTCACATTCAATATAAATTTGAAAGTTTGCTGTGAATCTCTCTCTCCTCCTTGATGGCTTTGATCCTGAGAACTTTTTGTCCTGGTGCCAGACTCCTCAGCCCTTCCCTTTCTCCCAAAGCTGTAGGACTCGCAGTGTCTGACATTTGCCATCCAGTGCCCGGAGTGCACAGCTTCCTACTGATCTAATTGGCTGAGTATAATCCTTGTATATTTTATATGGTATCAGGATCAATATTGGGTCTTTAGTGTTATTAATGTTAATTATTAAATCTGTTTATATTTCAACCCTCAAGTTTCCTTGTTTTTTTCCCTGATTCCTCTTCCTCGGTGGGGACAGGTCATTGGGTGATAGAATAATTGTCTAAATGACAATAAATTGTTGTGGATTTCTCAAACCATAACATCTAGCTGCTGTAACAATGCCTGCTCTAGCTCTTTTCTGATTGATGCTGCAACACTGATGCCAGTGAGTACCCTTAAAGGGTTTGCTAAAGTTTCCCAGTATCTCAGTAATAAGAAGTACTTGCAACTCCCTTTTATAACCAGTCAGCAAGGAAAATTACTCAAGCTGGGCACCTAAAAATGGAGATACCCCAAACAACAAATTAATCCTGACCCTGGACCAGCTGGGTGCTGCTTGTATGACAGCAGCTGATTCAGGAGCCAGATGGCAAATGAACCTTATACTGTTAGATGATGATGGAAAATCATTCAGGATCCAGATGGAGCTGGATTGCCAGTTTGACAGTCTTAATGCAGGCTACTTAGCACCTATTTTCCAACAGTGACATAGTTATTTCCAATGTTCAGAAAGAGTTTTGCAGCAGTACAAGTGTATAGTCTGTGATGGCCTAAGGATGTAAGAAGGTGTTAGCATTAAGGTGGACAGTTGCCAACACTTGAGCATTACTCAGATTGTCAAGCCTTGGTTCTGCCTGCCCTGGAAGAGCTGTTATAATCAGCACTGGTACTAGCTACATTTTTGCTGGTAAACATTCACAAGATTTATTAGCGTAGACACAAGTTGCGAGCATAGCTTCTAAAGCTTTCAGGCAGCAGCAATCTGGAAAAATTGATGTTTACACAGAAATCCTGTACCGTTCATAATTTGAAGATGCTGCTGCCATGGTGTATTTCTGTCAGCTTGCCCAAAATAAAATCTCTTAGTGATAACCATGGCAGGATAGGAACTTCCAACTCATCAGGGGGAGGTGGAATCAATTGAATACAGAAATACTCGGTTGGCAAAGAAAGGATGGGTATTGGAGGGATTATTAAAGAGATCTTCTGCATTCACTTTACAAGATATTACTGGAAACACTCCTCTTTTTCTATACTGTTCTCCTTTTTTAAATGAAGACCACTTGAAAATTTCCAAAATGTGGTCTCTGTTTGGAAGATTCTGCTCCGACCTTGTTTTTCTTGAAAGGTTTGTGTAGAAAAAAACATTTGTGATATGGTAACATTAAAGCAGGCAAGACCAACATCTTAAAAACAGCAAAGGGACATTTAGTACAAGTCTACAAGAGACATAGGCATGATTTTTAAAAGCTATGTTTCTGCTTTGTTTTTTCTATAATGGAAGCCTGAAAGGCTATATAGATTTTTAAGAATGAGCTGATTTCAACTTGCTTTTTACATCACAAATATCAGGACTGGCAGCTCTGGTCTCTTGTATTTTGCAGAAAGCCTTGCAGCATGTTTTTCATTGCACCTACACTGAATCTTTAGCACTAAAAGTCAGTGTTTTGATGAGAAAAAAACAAATGGCAAATAGTTTTAAACAAGCTGTGGATAAATGCCACCACTTGACGACTGCTCAACTTTCAGTCTTATGCTTTTTATACTGTGATGATTTTGGTAACTTCAGTAATTGTGCGGTTTTCCTGGGATGAAGGTACCTGAAAAAACTGTGGTTGGAGGTAGGGATACTGTTTAAAGAAAGCATATATTTTTTCACACCCACATTACTGTGCATTTTGTCTAACTCCAATTGCCTAGTAACACAGCAGAAAAAGCTCCTTGATAAAGCAATTGTTTGCTAGTTCCCTTCTTTCCATTATCGGCTGAGAGCCCCCTTTTGAACAGTATTTCCGAGAGATTCACTATCTCCTCTGAGGCAAAAATCGCATTGATACTCACATTGCAAACAGCACAAGACAAACAACTATTTAAATATCTTTGTACATAATAAAAAGTGTGGGAGGCCTTCCTCAACTACTGTGTTTTTTCAGAGCATCTCTGGTTTCAGCTTCTTTCCTAAGAAATTCACTAATTATTAGATTCTGTTGGCAAAGTAGTAGATTAAATGTATCAGAAAGGGTTGTGGACAAGGTAGAGTTCTTTGCTGTGAAATAGTCTGTGCTAGTGGTAACATCAGTATAATGAAGTAAGCAAATGAACCTGAAACGCAAACCCAAAACTTATTTTCTAGGACCCACAGTGTGGAAAATGTCAGTCCAGAGAAATACAGCCTCAGCTAATCTTCTACGTTGAGTAATGTTGCCAATACACTGATGCCTACTTCATAATGTTCCTCCTTGCATTTATTGTGTTCTCCTGACTACAAAGTTTTTCCAGACAGCATTTAAACTTTTTGAGCATACATAAATTAAGTTTTATATCTTAGATCTAATAGTTACTATAAAACCTGTAAGTAATAAAAAACAGGCAACCATAAAAGCAGGGTTTTTTTACCTTGATTGTGATGAAGTTATAGCTTGCCTTTATGATTAATCTTTTATAGGTTGTAAAGCACACAGATCATATGGCATATGAACCCACAACAGATACCACATAGCAGCAATCTAATACATATCACCAGAAACAATTTAGCAGTAAATTATTTCCTGTTAACTAGTAAATGCCACAAACACCCACCGTATGCGTAAGCCTTGCTAGGTATTTCAGGGCACACTGTCAAGTCATTTGGCGGTATGGTTTGGATTTGGAGCATAAGGGGATGTAAAAGAGAAAGAGTGCCAGGCGATCCAAATCTAAAGATGCACAGGATGTGTGCATTGTAATGTGTGTTTTTAGTTATATTTTCCATTTAAATCATCCTAAAATATTGCATTGCAGCTTGCAACACCCTATGCTAGTGCAAAAGAATGAGGAAGAGCAATGGACTGTGAAGAGGTGAAACTCTGTTGTCTAAATTTAAAAAAGACAACATTGCAGGAGATGAGCATAGACAGTGAGCTGCTTGCTGAATGTTTACAGTGCCTTGGCTTTTAGCTGTTTTAAGATGCTTGTGATAGAACAGTTTTTAAAGAATAAATTGAAACAAATTATGTTCCAAGTACGTTAATGTAAATAAAAATACTCAAAAATTAAGTGACATGAATAGAAATGCTTCAAGTTTTCACCCTTACCATGATCTTCATTCCTTTAACTCTCTCCCTGTTCAGATCATTGAAATTACAAATGTGTTCAGTAGAGACTTTTCTAGTAAGTGAGGATGTATATTGATTGATTTGCCTAGACTGTTTTGTCTAGTGAGCATAAATATTTTCAATTACAATGCTCTTGCCCAAATCTACACGTATTTAGAAATATGTTAGTATATTAAGGTTTTCTTAAAAATTCAGTTGATGAAGATATCTGGGCATGAGCCTGAATTGGCAAAATCTTCACATTTTCATGTTTGCTATTGCTGTTCTTGCAAGCTCTGTTTGTACTTGAGGGCCCGGTGAAATAACAAGGGGCACAGAGCCTGATCCTGCAGACACTTATTCACTGTGAGCAAATGCGGCAAGTACTCTGGGATGATTAAGCAGATGTTAAACTGTGTTTTTCTCAGGTCTGTGCATTCAAAGTACTTTTCCCAGAATTATTTCCACTGCTACATTTAAGATATCCCACTATGTCTGTAATATCTCTTGTATTTAGGAGACAATACAAGGACAAGGTCTGAAGAGGAAGCAAGACAAGAGCAGACTTACCTGGCTTGCAGGCCTCTGGCCACCTTCAGCTTTACCCTTTGCCATTCCTCTGGGGATTCCTCAGAAGGAAAGATGCATCCTGGACATCAAACATGCAAGGAAGAAGCAGCTCCTGTCCTGTTTCAGATGGCTGCTCACAGCACGAGGGTGCGGAAGACAAAGACCAGGCCATGTGGAGACACCAAGTTGCAGGCCTCCCACCCTGCTGTGGGACTTCGGCACAGCGTCACCTCCTTGTGTGGCATCTTGCAGTCTGCAGGTGATAGCAAGGGCCTGCAGCGAGGGCGAGGGTGATGTCTGCAGCTGGATAAAGCGCTGTTGTCTGAAAGTCTCTCACTCACACTCTGGCACAGCTCAGTCATCATGGCTGCTGGTATTTCTCCTGTTTTGCGTTATCATTGCCATGTAGAGAGCAAGGATGGGAGTGGGCTCAGATCAGTTGGCGCATTTTCTTTTGGCACCATAGCAGTATCACTGTGGTGCAGGCTGAGCCCACAAGACCAGGCCCCACAGGCGTATCTTGCACACTGAAGAAGGTTCCAGGTGTCCTGGCCTCTTCTTTGGCTGGAACTGACTATCTGTATCCTCTACAATCTCATCTCCTCCTCGGCGCTTTCCAAACCAGATGCTGCCCAGGGCTATGCTCCCTTCATGTGGGGAACTATGACTGTGACTTGCTCCTGTGCGTGGTCCTGCCGCCATCCTGCAGCCTCTGCTGCCACCAGAGATTTGAAAAAAACATCGACATTTCCCAGCTTTTGCTGTGCCAGCCTTTCTGCCAGCCCTGCTATCTGATCCTGCTGCCCTTTCTCTCAAGCTGCCCGGTCCCCCATGCAGAGCACTGGCACACAGTTCACCAGGCAGTCCCTTACCTCAGGGCCGCTGCAGTGCCCCCAGGCAAGCACCCGGCCTACCCCCTGAGGGGTCGTTGGGAAGTGCCTGGCACCACAGAGAGGCAGCTCTACCTGAGGAGATGGCAGCCAGGCACCAGCTCAGGAGATGGAGCCTGTGCTGTGCGGAGGGGACGGGTGCCAGTGCCTGCTCAGTAAATGGCCACCACTGCCCACTGACAAGAGGGTGCCTGTGCCTGGTGAGGAAATAGCTGTCAGGGCTAAGAAGATGGCCTCTGGGCTTGCACCCTCACTGAGAAAGGGATGCCAATGCCCCTGCTGAGGAGATCGCTGCCAGTGCCTGCTGAGAAGATGACCTCAGGTGGCTGCCGAGGTGATGGGACCAGCCTTGCTGAAAAAAATGTATGCCAGTGCCCCTTTGAGGAAATGGCCACTGGTGCCTGCCAAGGAAATGGGCGCTTCCTTGCTGAAGAAATGGATGCTGATGCCCCTGTGACAAGATGGTGGTTGGTGCTGGGTAGCTGATGGTGCAGCAGGAAGAGGCCAGGTAACTCCTGGGTGGTGTGTGGCGGCTTCAGAAGGCCCTGGGGTGGTCCAAACAGCAGCCCTCTTTGGGGAGTCCTTCAGGAGTAAAGCTGATCCACACAAGACCTTTATGTTCACCATATATTGACAAAATAGGGAGAAGCTTTTGTTCATTGCTTTGCCATGGGTATAAACAGTCCATTTTACTACCGTTATAAATCCTTCACAAAGCAATGAGCAACTATATGGAGAAAAGTACTGGAACTATCACAGGATACGTAAACTAGAAGATACTGTTCACTGAGACAGGGAAAGCCACGGTGAAAAGTCACGCTGAACAGAAATGCCTTCTCAGCCAGCGCTGCTTTCTTCAGATTGTGATTTACAGGAAGTGGTTGAACTATTTGAAATAATTAACTTCTTTAATGAATTGAGTTTCATGCTCACTTTTCAAATTGTCATTGAATATGCTCAGAGTTTTGTAAACATACTTGCAATTATTTCAGAAGTGGATGATAAGAGTTGTCACCCAATACATTTCTCGTTGTTTTCTGCTCTGCCCTGAAAGCAGACTGTTGTACTACACCTGTGTGCTTCATTGCCCAAGTTTTATGGCATTCCCTCTGAGTTCTCAGGCCCCTTTTTCAGCTTGTTGCTTGAACAGTTCCTCCACAAATAGTCATGTGAATATGATATATCCACAAACACATGGGGATATAAGCCATACTTGAGTGTTTTGAACATTTTTTTCTTCTTAGCTATAAGACAGCTAGAGTGAATGTTTGCAGAATAATAGAACAGGATCTGGATGCAAGTGGAACTACCACTAAAAAGAAGCCATTTTGTTCACATACTCTCCTTTCTCCTCCAGCTTTAATTAAGAGATATAGTTGTATTAGATACTTGACTCAGCTCTATCCAGAAATAAGAATGTTAAATAGTTGCAACTCTATCATTCAACTGTGTGATCCAAATGTTTTTCGTTAATGTAATAACAAGGGCTGGATGAAGAGGCTGTGGAGCTCCTTCTTGTGCCAGTACTACAAGGTTCTGGGCATAGCTTGCTGGGAATGGGGAAAGAGCGTGCTATAAACCCCATTGCTTCTCCTCCATTGGTGAATAGTTTCAATCTGCATGTGACAAGCCACGCTGTAAGATTATGGGAGCTGCTTTTTTCATTACAGTCTGAAAAGAGAATCTAGAGTCCTTCAACATCACACTGTGTGTTTATATATATAAATAAGAAACAGACAGTTCCTTTCTATTAACTGTAGCTCCCAGATTGCAGATATATTTTTCGTACTCACTTCCTTTCCCAAACACTTTTTCTTTCAGAAATTAAAAGCATATGAATTCAAAAGTATCTCAGAGAAGCAGCCAAAAATCGGGTCATAGGCGCACTCAGATGGTGGAGTCTCTATTACCACTGTTGTTTGAGTCAAGGAGATAAAAATCTCACTGAGTGGCTTTGCATTCTCAGACTTCAAACAATGCTGTTAAAACGTAGCACGATTCTTAGGATTCCTAAGCAAAGCAAGGTTTCGTCTCCTTCCTCTGCTTTAACTCTTCTCTTCAAAGTCCTGGAGTCTTTGGGGTGTGGTATCTTATTTTACTGGTTGCTTTATAACAAGGATAAAGGGGTTATGTTGTTGGAGTTAAATATCACTTAAGAACTTCAAAGCTGCTCCTTTGAGAGGAGGGTCTTTGACTTTACATCTGGGTGGAGGACACACATGGAAAGGGTTACCATGAGAAACAGTCTTTCCCAGCTGCTGCCTGTCTTAAATTACTGCTGCAGCAGCAGCCACAGTTACTTACTTATGCCAAACATTGTTTTTTGGCATATTTCAGCCTGCTTAGTTCCTTGCAGGAATTCCCATAAGGGTGGAAGGGATTTCCAGCTTGTTGAAGCCTCTTTTAAAGAATTTGAGATGGCCCTGGCAGTTTCTGTAGCTTAAGTCAAGACTGGAAAATGGAATCCTCCAAAGTCAAGAGCCATATTAAGTATGAAAAGGGACTTGCTTGAGCTTGTGTAAACAGTTGTTTCAACACTTTGAGTAAGTAACTGTATTCATTTCTGAATTGAGGGATACCTGCCTTTTGCATCAAATGTCTGTGTGGTTTAAATAATGAGTAGTCATTGTCCTTTTGTCTTTTATTTATTGTTGTTGTAGTTGTTATTGTTTTGTCAACAAACCATTTTTGATTTTTCTTAACTTCAGCCTTGCTATTTTTCACAAGCTTACTAGACAGGTAGGACAAAAAGAAAAGTCCAAACCCAGCTCTTCCGCATTCTAATAGCTTAGCAATGAAAATGTGTTTTAATTATATTCAGCCCCTGCACAAAAGGCTTAGTCACTCAAAGTTAATAAGGCGTTATGGCTTCCCGCCCCACAGAGTGCTCAACCTGCCACACGGCTTCTGCTCCGAGGCAGCCATGTGATGGACAGAGTGGGGAAAGGCAGCAGCAAGAGCGGCGCTGAGGATAATTGTTAGCAGATCTGAGCGCCTTAGATTTCACTTGCTCATTTGAAAACAACCAGGGCCCCTTTAACAGCACTCAGGAAAATTTCTCAAAAGAGTGGTCTCCCTCTTCAAACAATTATTAGCACCATGTCTTCATTATGTTAGCTGTAATAATGACAGTTACAGCTCCCTTTGATCTGCTGGTGCATGGCCTGGCCTGTCGGATGGCACCAGCATGCAGCTGGACGCCTGGGCAGGCAACAGTCTGCTCCGTGATTCCTGTAGACTTGCCGGTCTATTTTGGATCAAAACCTGAACAGAATGAGGCAGATTCCCTCCAGTCTTTCAAACTCTTGCTGTGGAGGTACTATAGCTCTGCCGGCTCACTGCAAGCCCAGCACAGCCCAGAGGGGTCCGGATCCAGGAAGAGGCACATCCAGCAGTTGCCCATGGCAACTGTAATCACAGTGTCTTGCTAGTTTGTAGTCCCCTGCAAAGCTACAGCTTTCACTGCTAATGGCTCCTGCTTTTGCTGAGAGAAAGTTAGGGGGATGGGAATGTCTCTTATGGTGGAATGAAGAGAAATTTGGATGGCAGATTGAGTCCTAAGGGCAGCAGTTTTTGCTGCTCCAGCTTCTGTGCAGCAAGCAGCAGTGGGAATAGCAAACCCAGATTCCCAGGATTTTTCTGTCTGGCTTTATTATCTCACCTCAGCTGCCTAAGAGCATCCCAACCCTGTTTGTCTGTCTTTGGGTTGGGAGGGTTCCATTTCGCCTGTGTTACAGGGAAGCTTGAGTTGACTCTTGACTGTTTGATGAGCTGGGTTTCCTTTTAGTCCAGGGACCTGACCTGAAATCTAGTTAAATTGACATGTCTGACTAGTCTCTCAGCTTCACTCTTAACTCTGAAAGGAAAGAGGAGGAAATTACTCTTAGTGCATGCAAGTCAGAAATTGCTGTGGGAAGTTCTTTTGGCTGGAATTTAAAAGGCCAGACTAGATAATCAGGGTAAGCCTGTTAGAAATCTATGAAACATCATGATGGAGGTGCTGGAAATGGGTTAAAGTTAAATCCTAGATAAGTCTATTCCTATTTTTTAATTTTATTTTTTATTTTTTGCTAAGTAAACCCTTTCTTGATTATAGTAAATGCCTTCTTAAGGGATCAGAAGAATTATTCTAAAGGACACTGCTTACTCACAAAATTCATTATGGTAATGCTTCATCATACTTTGCCAAACTGCTTTCTCTTTGATCTGCTGCTGTGGCCTTTTGTCTGTTTCTGCAGTTAATCTACATTTCGTTAGTGTCAGGTTTTTTTCAGCTTTTGCATCTCTGTTTTATTTGATATGGTAGTAACCCTATGTAATTACATAATCTACTTTTGAAGTTGGTTTCAGTTTAAGATTTTTTAAATTCCTCTATTATGGAAAAATAAGGAGCTCTTGATAAATTATCAATAAGGACATTTGCTATTTTTTAAAATTCAATAGTATATTCTATTAAACATTGTTTCCTGTAATACAGTATGCTACTCCCATACTTGAGCTGGGACTTATTTATATATTTTCATGGCTTTGGCTTATTTTGATAGGGAGTGTTGTGGTAATTTGTTCTTGTCAAACAGTTTGGGTCGTGTTATATGACACATTCCATATAAGTCAAATTTGACAAAAGCTTTTTTCTTCAATATCTTCAAATTACAGCTTTTCATTGTCAGATCACTTTTATTCTAATTTATTTTTAGTGGATGTTAGTACTCATGAATGGCAGTGAGACTGACAGCCCTAGACACTCCTGCTTAGTATGAGAAGAGGACCTTGATAGAATAGACATTATTCAATAGACAGCTTGAAATATGATGCAATGACAAAAATCTATAAGATACTGTAATTCCTGGCTATGAACTATACCCGAAGGACAGCTTAGGTCACAGAGGTGTGAGAAGAGTACTATAGCTTTAAAGAAAGAAATTACTCTGAGTAAACTGATGAGGTAAAATTTTAGTGAAGTGCATCTGACAGTCTATGTGAATAAAAATCTCCCAAAGTGTGATTAGAGGTGGACTGACAGCTTTGTGTGAACACCTTTTTCCTCAATAGATACTGCATACATGCTGCTAAGGGAGATCTCAGAGAAATAAGTCAATGAAGCAGTAATAACAGGGGAATTGCAACCAAACATACGTGAACTATTTGGGTATGACAAAAGGACAGGGGTTTAGAGCAGCAGCTTCCCAGCGTGCAAAGCAGTTGTTCCTGCTAGTTCAGCCAAGCAGAGGGGTGACTCTGATTAGCATGAAAGACTTCTAATGGGAGTTTATTTAAGAAGGAATCCCATAATAGCTTGGAGTTCAGTGTCCGTAGGGATATTAACATCTTAGTAGTTGGCATGCCATTTTAAGAAGGGAATTTCAAGAAGTAGACAATACCAGTCAGAAAAAGACCTTTTACATAAAGAAGGATCTGGCTGAAGAATCAAAATGACGTGGAGGAACAAAATGTGTGACAGCAGATGAAGGTGTGTTGGCAAATGCAGAGCAGAACATGTGTGATTTCGCTCTTTGCTCTTACTAAAGTTTCTACCCAGGATGGGTGACCAGAAATGAACAGGGTTCCACACTGGAGCATACCACTAATTTATAGAGTGGCATTACAAATTAAAATATATTTTTTCTGTCCTGTTTCTCATTCATCATTAATGCTCCTTTCTCTCTTTTTTTGAGCAATGACCAGATGTTTTCCACTGAGATTGTCTCAAAGATACCTATGTGGATTTTTTTTCTCCAGAGTAGTTACAGCTAATTTAGGACCCAGCTGTCTTGCTAAACCTGCCAAGGTCCTAATGTGACAGAACCAAAATGTGTATGAGGTTCAAATCCTTTCTTCCAGTTTCAAGCTAACTCATTTGAAAACAGCGTTACTATTGGCTGACTGGAATACAGTGATAGACTAGTTTGACTTTCCCATTTAAGATCATGTAAAGGGAGTTACTTCAACCTAAACACATTCATAAGTCCTACAAGTTCCTTGACTCCAGGAAGAAATCTAGATGTTCTGGAAAGTTGCAACTAGAAAAATATGGGAGATGAGGAGGCTTTCTATCAACTCAGCATCCCATTAGAGTGAGCTACTATTTTGGAATTACTTCAGTACTCTAGTGGACCAGGTTTATTTATGGTCTTTGATGATTTTGGAGGTGTATATATATCTTTAGAAGTCTACAGTTTCAGCTACAAAGGGATTGAAGTAGTGCTAATTTGGATCTTTCTAATAAAGCACCTGGATTTCATGAAGCCTCTCTCTCTTCTTTCCTCATTTTTTTCCCTTATCAACTTTCAGCTGAAAGGGTTACACAGTAGACTTTTTCCACAGTTATGTTCTTTGGAGACATAATCCTTGACAACATTAGTTTGTAACATTTTTCAGCCAAAACTATGCTGGCCGTTGTGGATTGTTTCAGAAGTGTGATCTATAGAAGGATCATTTCTTATAATATATAATGTGTAGTATACAATGGTATTACAATGTGTGGTAAAGATAAAACCTTATAGGAAGAAATAGATGGGCTTCTTTCAAGTCTGACAAGACAATGTGTTTTTTAAATATCTGTAATGTTGAGGGGAGAAGGTATTTAAATGTGGTCTGCTCTTTTGCATGCCTATAATATCCAGTATGACTTCTTTGGAAACACAACTTTACATGCCTACATTACTGTGTCCATCTTGGGAGTAAGCTTAAGGATGTCTAGATTTATGCAGTACGTACTTCTGAAGCACTACTTACAAGATATTGTTTTGTAAGACACACTGTAAAATCTTCTTTCTTGCTTTCAGCAGGCCTGCTTACAACTGCAGACTGTAAATAAGGCTGCTGGGGGAAGAAAAACAATGTGCAAGTATTTTAGCAGCATTAAAACAGATTGGAAGAGTTTTGGGGACAGGAAAAGCACAGGGAAAATGTTGTGACGACAGTGATACTGCAGTGGGTATCTTCTACCTAAGACAAGGGGTAAATATGTATTATAGGCCTCAGCTCCGAAAGACACAAGTGTGTCCTGTGCCCACTCCTCCCCTTTGGTTGGTTTTAGAACTTTAGAGGTGCTAAGCCACTAGACTCAGTGACTGAATGAGCTTTTAGACTGCCTGAGACCAGGCTTTCACATGTGTGGTGCATCCTTTTCTATCTGCACTTGGGTTAACACACAGGTTGACTGGTTACTTGTCACCAGCTCTTCGTGCAAGATACGCTCCTGTGTAATCTGCTGGCAAAGCTGCTCTTGTGAGCCCTGCCTATTGCATTTCAGTCAAAATGAAGAGGGTTAGTGAAAGCCTGTCATTTAAGCTGTGCTAGCTCATCTGGCCAGTTTTGCCTGAGCTGTTCAGGGCATGCTCATGCGAACAGCTCAGTTGATCTAACTGACCTGAGAAGGGCAGTATTGCTTTGCAGGGAGCATGGTGGGGAAGTACAGGTAGGAAAGGTAAACCATGGCTTCCTTGGCTACCATCCCAAGAGGAGCTTTTTGTTTTGGGACTTGTCCTTTACACACCTCTGTAGGCCAAAAAAGAAATCTTGTGGGAGGGCAGGAAGGGGTTAAATGAGATGCTATATTCTCATACAGACTGCATGTGTGCATGGTAGAGTCTCAGGGCTTAATCGCTGTTTCGTGTCCGAAGCAGAAGCTGTAGGTCTGAGTCGTTCTAAGCAAGGAGGTATGTGCCTACTGCATTTGGCTGCCTGGCAGACCCCTGGCTACAGTGTGCTGTGGGCAGTTCTGGCACTACAGCTCCGTATCATTTTGTTGAAAGGGTAGGTGCTGGAAAACCAGTATTTTAGCATGCACACTACTGTCTCCAGAATTGGATACTGACTCTCTTTATTGTTACCGGTAAAATTAAACTGATGTGACAGTCACACATGGCAGGTTTCCAGCTCTCTGCTCTTCTTGGGGTGGGAGGGAGGGATTGCCCTTTCCTTCGAGAGAAAGAGGACTGGATACTTTCCAGGAGGGAAGGAAAATCCTCCTGTGACCACTGTGGAACTGTACATGAGCCTACCTGCTTCTGAAGGAAGAAACTTACTGTAAATGTGGCAAGACAGAGATAGAAGAAATAAATCATACATTATAATGGGGGACATCCCCTTTCCTCAACAAATACAATATTTCATCATCTACATTCAACCATAAAAGGCATTTGTGCTTCTCCGATGCATACTAAATAGGAACTGTCTGGCTCATGTGTTTGAGTCAGAGGACTGATAAATAGCTGCTTCTGCAGTTCTAATTTCTTACCAAGGCAATACAATGTAGTAGCAAACATGCCAAGAAGGATGTATCCAGGTGGAAAGGAGGGACTGAAGCATTTATGTTGCCCCAGGTCACAACATCACTTGGGAAAAATATTGTGTCATCAGGGTTTATCTGCAGTTGTTAGTAATGGAGTTGACAGCATCTCCCTGTTTTCCTGTGTGATGGTTGGGTTTTAAACTAGCAACAGGTCTGGAAAATCAGGCATCAAGTCAAGGTTTTTTTTTCTTTTTTTTTTTTTCCAAGCTATTGCAGATAGGTACTTGGAGGCAGGTAGCTGCTTGGGGCTTTCTTGAGGCAGGGAATGTGTTCTCTCCAATATATCCAGAGGAGCTCTTATGGCAAAAACCTGGCAGAAAGGCAGAAGTCTTATTCTCCTCTTTACTCCAGACTTCAGGGTGACTTCAAGCAAAGACACATCTGTTTTATTCTGTCTCTGGTTCTTTCCTGTGCCATGACCTTAGAGAGGGCTAATATCCACCATAAAAGACACTGAATATCTTGGATTAGTCTCTACGTGCAAAGCATTTCAGGCCTCTTTATTTGTCTGTTCCCTTATATATTGACTTATACGAGAGGCTCATGATGCAGGTCTGTGGCTGAGGCAGAGAGCCATGCCCAGTTATGTTCCAGGAGAGATGCTGTGGTGCTAAACCATAGTGGATCTTGTAGAGGGGCTCACCCATGCCTGTAATCTCATGTATTCTTCAGTGGGTCAGGGAAGAGGCCAATCCAGAGAGGTACGTGGAGCCCTAGAGAGAGACAGGCTCTAGTATGGTGGTGTAGAGTGACTCAGGCACTTAGAGCAGGTGAGACTTGCCTTGTCTGGTGTTGTAGAACAGGCGTGCTAAGAAGATCTGCTCTTGATTTCAACCCTCGTGCAACAGGGCTGTTTTTATACCCAGGTAGCCACAGCCCCTTGCTGGGACAGCAGGAATTCCTGTAGGTTTACTCTAAGTCAAGCAGCAGTTAGGAACTTGCATCCTAACAAACCTCTTTCCAGAACCAATGGCCAGGAAAGCATTTGAGCTTTTGGGTAAAGGAAACAAACCAAAATCAGGAGAAATACAAGGCAGTACTGGCAGTTCATCCTGTGTTCTGTTTAGTTCCAGCTCAAGCATTGTGGATGGTGAATGGTAAACTGCATGCAGAGCTGTAGCTATGTGGTAACATATGTATGTATTGCCCCTGCTCCAGCTCCCTACCTCCTCTACTCCTTTCTGCCTGAGCAATGAACGTGCTTTCAGGTGTGAAGTCCTCTGTTTCATCATTAGTGCTTGTCACCAAAGCTGATCTCTGGTCATATTTGGCCCCGGACTCTCATTTAGTACTTCCTAAAAGCTTCGTAAGGAGCCTTTTTTAAATAATTCTGAGTGGTCATTTAAGAAGCAGAGGCAAGGTAGGGAGGGGCAAAAAAGACATTTTCTTCGAATGTTAAGTGATGCTTCTATATTTTAATGGCTTCTGAAGTCAGGCAGTAACTGTTGCGTGGTCCCAGCTGGACACTAATTCCTGCTGGGAACGCCTCTTAGCAGCTTTCAGAGTGCTCTGAAGCTGAATCTGTAATTGTGACTCAGAGCAGATCAATTCTCTTTCCTTTCTGCAGTGAAATTTGGGTTCCATTACAGACATGAAGATCCCCCAACATACTAGCAGCATTAAAACAGCAGACAGGCACTAGAAATTGGTACTACACAGGATGGTAGCTGGGGTTTGGATAGATGTTAAACTAAAAGAAGTGCAAAAAATAGAGCTTAGAATAGCTGAACGTCTCTTTTCTTCATTTGGTTGGTCTTATAGCAATGGCCATGAGGGTTTTCTTGTCCTTGGAGGTATTAAGCCAATGTTAAGAGGAACTTTGAAATATTTCTCCTTTATTTTAAACTGTGGCCTGCTGCATTTTCTTTTTACTCCTATTCCTCCACTATTTGCTCTTGCTTAGCCATGTAGCCGTCATTCATTCAGGAGTGATCAGCTGTAGCCTCTCAGTGGTATCACTGTCCTCCTGGGAGAGCAAGCTGATCATACAGTCTTACCTATTAATGAATAAAAGAGGATGATTTGACTCTTATTAAATCCAGGGTCAAGTATAAAATATAGAAGGATGGGTCTAAACTGTAGGTCTAATCAGCAGTCAGGAGTGTGTTGTCAAAGTATTTAAAACGTGAGTGCTGCTCTATATCCCAGCTCCATTACTGGACATGCACCCCTAAAAGTACTCCCTCTTTTCAGAAGCTTTTGAGCAGTGAAGCAGTTAGTAATGCTAGCACAAATATTCTGTTTGGAATTCAAATTGGATTAGAAAGGAGCAATTCAAAGCTATCACTTCAGGCTATCTGCAGACTCAGGCAAGATCTTCTAAGTGGTGATGCTTAAGTTGCTTTCTTACAGTTCCCTTCTCAATTGCTACACTTAGAAGCATGCTTAAAAATGGGAAGTGAGAGTCTAGTGTACAACTGGGATGTCTGGCTGCTGCATCCCCCTTGTCCCTCTGTGTCTGTTGTGTGTGTTCGTCCCCCCTCCCCCGAAAAGAAACATGGTTGTTCCTTTGGGGAAGTGAAATTTTATGGTTTATGATAATTGTGACCATTTTCTGGCCTGCTCAGGCTAAGAAGTGCTTTCATATTGATTTCAAAGTAGCCATGATTTAGGCTTCTTTTATACTAGAATGGATGATGTCTGCTTCCACTTTAAACTGATGACATTTGTGACTTCAGAAGCTCATATTCAATATTAAGGATTTTATTATCTGGTCAATGCTGCATTAAAATAACTGAGAAAGCTAAACTGTGCAGCAGAATTCTTCTCAGGCAGATTCAGCTTCTATATTTCTCTTCCCAGTGCACATAGCACGGTCCACTAAGCTTTTGACTATCAAAGCATGAGACACTGGTGTCTGCCATTTAAAAGCAGCTGTTCCCATAGGAGATCTAGGGAGTGGTGGACAGTAGTGTTGGGATCAGATGTGCTGTCATGTTAATGGCTTGAATTTGCAACCTGGTGCTGTGTAACAGCCTGCAGAGATGCTCTAGCTCATGGTCCCTGGAGAGTATTTGGAGGAGAGAAGTTGGAAGGGGGAGCAGAGTGTAAACAAGCCCTATTGGAAGTAAGCATAAAAGTCAAACAAAATGGACCAGGCTTTATAGTTAAAGACAATGCAAACTGTACACTGAATAATGCAAGAAATGGCATTATCCTTAGCCTGTCACTGAGAATGTCTGTTATGTTGTGGTCATCTCCAAGAAAAGTCTGCTTGCATTAATTTCAATAGTAGCCTTTACAGGGAAAGCTCATCTGCCACTGCATTTTTAACTCTCACAAAAATGAAAATTAAAAAAGGCCACAACTGCCTCTGACCACACTCCTTCCCTGGCCCTCCTGCCACTCTTCCCTAACATTTGCCTTTAAGATGATGACGAAATTACATTCCACTCCAGGAATGCAAACCCTTTGAAAATGTATATCCTCCCCCAAATGGTTCCATTTTTCCAAAACATGCTAGAGACATTGTCTCATAATCTGCAGTTATTATCTTGACAGGTCAATTATTAAAAAAGAAATTAAAAAATTAAATTTAAAACATGATACAGGAGCTTGGCTGCTGATTTTCCTTTTACTGCTGTTTCTCTGCAGAATGCTCTTGGCACCAATCGACATGGGAACTGCATTGCACCACAGAGGGAAATTATCTTCCCCTATCTTGATGCCAGAGGAAAGATAACCCCTAGGCAGAGATTTCCTCTAGATTTGTGGGCATTCAGAGCAGCAACCCCTGGCACATGGCTGATTATAGTACCCGGGCTAGTAATCTGAATAGTGAAGTCATTTATTCCTACTGGCTTGCCTGAAAGAACTACCTATTTTGGAAAAGAGACTTGTCATGGAAGAGTAAGAGAATGGATGGAGATAACTGTTCTTGCTTTACTGAAATGGCTTAAAGGAAGATGTGAATTTCCACCAGATATTTGAACAGTGTAATAATACCCACATATCAAACCTTATGAGGATTTTTTTTTTTAAAGAATCCCTTTGAGCTTGTAGGTTAGTAATATGTGAGTAGCATGTACCTGCAAGATTCATGCTAACAAGTAAGCTCTTTGGAGGAAGTAGTTCATCTGTTAGTTCATTTTTCTTGCAAAATTGACATTAACATGCATTATTGTGAGATAAATACTTCAGCACATCATATAAGCAGCTATTGAAAAAGGTACCAACTGGAGTCCTTAAGCTTCTACACCAGTGGAGGAATGTAACATAAGGAAGAAATTGGGTCCTCAAGGTGCCTTTCAAGGCTGATTGAGAAACTAACTTGACAAAGAATCTCCTGAAATCTTGTTTTCTGCTCTGCTCTGCTCCTCTCATGGGTCCTGGGATAATTTGTAATTCAAGCTTGGAAAGAATCCTATGCTATTTCCTTCAGACTTATTCCTTCCACATGTGAAATCTAGTAATTTAAACACCTCATCTCCTTTCATAACTGAGGCAGGAAAAAATAGCCAATGATCGCTGATTGAATCCATATTTCCACAAAGTTCCAGTTATTTTGTTTGATGTTTAAAAAATAAAATTAAATGAAGGTAAAGGAATAAGTACACTTTTTTTTATTATTTAAAGAAATACCGATGGTTGTGGCAAACGAATCTGTACTAATCTGGGCTTGCAAATAAATCCCTAAAAACCTACTGGCCCCATTCCTGGGGTGTGATATCAAGCAATGAATGTGAAACCAGAGACAGGGTTAGTAGTAAGTGCTGGTTCAGCTTCATAGGGTGGGAAGCAGCTCAGAATGAGTGATTATGTATTTTGGCTTAAAGCTTTAAGAAGAGCACAGGATAAAGATTGAAAATAAGCTCCATTACCTAATTACTTGGGGCTCAGTGGGAACTGAGGATGCTCAGTATCTTGGAGCAGTATTTTTCAAACTTTTAAGAGTTGAGCTTTTTCTCAGTAAAGCAAATCATGCATCTCTTGTGCTGCCTCATGTGGTTAAGGACCTAACTGCATTCCAGCTCTTTGTAGCGCTATACTCCACCATTCTTACACTGTGGACTGTGAAGGAGCTAACAATGGTGGAATTAAAGGTACCACAGTTCAAATCTGAACTGACTTGCTTTGAAATGAAACGAGCAGATCATTCATCTCAGAGTTGATGTTTCAGGCTCTCTGAAAAGTCCATCAGAAAATGAATTAATAACATTTGAGTTGTGTTCTCACAATTATTTGGTTGTTTGTGTGTGTTGTTTTTTTTGACAAACAAAAGAGCCACAGAAAAAAGAACAACACTGAGAGCAAAAGATCTGAGGAAGGCTTGAGCGTTCTTTACATCTTCCTTGAGAAATGGCAGCCACATGACAAACTGGTTGCAAACTGAATAACTTTCTAGATTTTAAGCTGCTTCCACTTTATACATAGACAACATCTTTAACTTCAGAAACTTGTATCCCGCTCTGAGGATGCTATTAGGTTGTGAGTGCTGTCACTATAGTGCAGGAAACTGAAGAGAGGAGCAGTTTTTCCCTTGAAGTTAAAGTTTATGTTTCCTAGCCTCCTACCCAGATTTTTTTAAAGCAATTTATTTGTTGACCAGGGACTTTTTGAAACCAGAGGGGACCCTGGCTTATTCTGTACAGATTGTTGAAACAATGAAAATGCCATAATTGCAGCCACATTGTAGAAGACAAATGGGTAACACTGGGGAGCTGAATTTTAGCCCTCTTCCTCCACATGGCATGTTTCCTGCAGCAATTCCCAACTGAGCCATCAGAGGAAGAACAAGATGCTTTTTCCTGCATCAGCAAAGCCATTTCACGTGTGCAAACTCCCAGGCTTAAAACAATCCATTCTTCAACTGTTGGCAGTTGAGGTGGAAGACACGTATTCCACCTGCCACCAGCTTTTCCCCTTCTTTTCACCACTTGTAATTGTAGTTTCTCTGAATTGTTCTTGCAGGGAGTACAATAGCAAAAATATTAAGTACAGTTCCGCTCAGTAAAGCACTTCTAAGTTATTTCTGCCTAAACCCAAACCAACTACCAAAGCCCTCTCTTCAACCCCATTTAGTCAAAGTGCAGCAGAGTGGTGTGGGATGAGCCTGTGTTGTGTGGTAAAGCCCAGTGCCTGCCCTGGGAGAGGAAGAAGGTCTGGGTGCTCATGTACAGTGAGATAAGCAGCTACGCTGTGCTCAGGGCAGGTTGCCCACTGCTCGTTTCAGTTATAACACTCTCCAGCAGAATAAGCAGAGAGAAATGGTGTGTTGGCACAAGCCTACTCTCTGAAGTCCTGAGGCAGCCCATAGAGAGGGTGTCCATGACATTGAAGCCTTGGAATAACACTAAGGAGATGTTGAGTACTTTCCTGACTGACAAAACTGGGAATGTCTAGCACGAGATTTGCAGACGCGTGAGTATTGGAGGTATTCAGCATTCAAGGGTATCTTCAGGTCTTCCCTAAAGTGCAAAAGGTCCTTTGCTAAGCACTAACACCACCATGTTACGTGTTGTGCATCTGCTTGGTTAGGCAGCTGCCTGGCTCCTAGGCAGAGTCACCAGGGATGCTAAGGTCCCTCTGCAGATCCTGGCCCTAGCTCCTCTCTGTTTAAGCGTCATCTCTGTAAAACAGAGGGAATTTTTCCCTGTCTGCCACTGCTGTAGGGAGGGTAAGTTTCTTGTGCCTGCAGGAGGTGATTACTGGTAAGCCTGCTAGGAGGTATGCAGAGTCCCTCTACCCAAGGCCTTTACAAAGGTGAAGTGGACAAGGGTTTCCACATATTCCATCCACATAGAGAAGCTACCCAGGAAAAAGTGGCAGTACTGCTTCTCAGCAACAGTAGAGGAGACGAAACTTATTCCACTAAACTAAGCTGAAGGAAAGAAGTTTATGAGCAGGAATGTGGGTGCAGTTTGCACATTATTTACCATTTTAAAAACTCAGATTTTCTGTCTTATCTCCCTGAGAAATTACTGTATTTTCAAGTGAGTGAAGGTTTTTGCTGTAAAATCAGAGATCTCAGCTCTATTTAAACCAATCTTTCTCATGAGCTGTTTAACCAATACAGTCTACCTAAGGTGCATCAAAGGGAGAGCCTATTTAACTTTAATTATGACAGAAAACTGGGGACAGGAAGAAGTTTTGCTTGAGACAGTATCAAATCCCAATTCATTGCAGTGAATCTTCAACTGTACCACAGACCTGGTAGCTGTACGCGTATCCTCTTTTACCAGATAAAAGAAGAAAACACATTCTAATAATAAAGAAATAAAAACATCCCTTGTATTAAAGCCTGACCACCCTGACCTTTATGCAATGCATTATTGACAATTCCGTTAGCATTTATTTAAACTTAATTTCCCAGAGCAGGACATGACAGAAAGTAAGAAACATTCATTTCAATTGTAAAACCTTTCACTGTAATGCATCTCTGAATTAATTGGGCACAGTCTTCATATCAAGTGAAATAAATGGGCTGATAATTGATTAGGACCTCAGGGAACAACGAGATCTGATTGGCTAGGAAAAGAGAAGTGACCTATAGAAGGTCAGGATTTTTTCAAATCGCTTTTTTTAATAAAGCATGTTGATGAAGAAATTATCTGCAAGGCTTAGATGAAATATTGTGATTTGATATATAACTTTTGTCAAAGCAAAAATGGGTTGGGATGTAACTTAATTCTTAGACAATTTAAGATCCCCTTTGAAAGAGATGAGGAGTCCTGAGTTTCAATACTAGACTTTGTTATACTCTGTAGCCCAGCATGGCTTTTCTTATCTTACCTTTCTGTCTTTTTGTCAGGTCTCCCCCTCTGCTGAAGAAAGGCTCGTGGAAGGGATTTTGGTTGGTTTTCTGCCTTCGCTATTATGTACACTGCATTTCCCTTCTAAGATCTCCTCTCCCCTTCAGTTGTGCCTTTAGCTGAGAGGCTGGGATGAGCAGAGATACTCTTTGTTGCTTGTGGTGAGGCTGATGGTCTCACCTTCATCCACATCCAGAACATTCCCTTTTGGAGCAAGCCTCTCTTTTCTTAACTGGACTATTCAGCCTGTCCTCAGTACTTCTCCCAGACGCACTTTTAGAGTTCTGTGCCCTTCTCTCCACACTCTTGCTGACACAGCACTACAGCAATTCTTGTGAGTATTACAAATGTCCAGCTCAATGAAAACCTTTCAAGGTTCTGACTGATAATGAGTCCTTGCCTCACTCCACCAAGCTGGTTGCAGCTTGACCACTTTTACTGTGTCACCAGAGAAAGGTATTTCTTCTTCTTGTGCTCCTGGCACAAGTGTCTATCCCAAGTTGACTGATTATTCGTTCATCTTGGCCTTCCTGCAAGCCTCTGCCTCTCTATGAACACATCCAGAAAGTATTCATCAGGCTTTGTGCTGTGCTGGTTAAATCAATTACAGCACACCACTGTGGGGCATCTCTTCCTTGGGCTGGATCCCAACTAATCAGTAGAGCAATAAAAAAATGCTGATCCCTACCTGATGGACAGACTCCCTCTCATCCATGAAGAGGCTGCTGAAAACATTGTGTTTCTGGGAAGCCTTCCAGTGCCAATGACCACATACCCACAGCAAATGCTTATTTGGCTCCTGTTTGTATTATAATGATTTGTTTTGCACTCTTGCAGTAATGTTTTATCAGCACTTGAGTTTCTCAAAAGAAGGTACAACAAGGCTTTCACTATATGAGCAGACAGTCAGTGTGGTCTGACTCCTGGAAATGTCTAATTTTTGCAGGAGACTTAACTATGTTGTTAGTATTGTCACTCTCACCCCAGCACAAGGTGATCTCACTGTAGAGCTGTCCTGTTGAAAAGAATTTAGATACTTTCATTTTTCTGCAGTGTTAGTTGTCAGGCCCTGACAAATTTAAAACCTCTCATTTTCATTTGTGGAATTGTCATAAAGACTGATTGCATTTAATGACAGATGCAAACTGGAATCCCAAATTCAACTTTGTAGATGTTGGATATTTCAGCCCACCAAGGAAATGATCATCCCTTTGCACTCAGCACCTCTAATACTGTATTTAGTTTTGAGCCCCTCACTGCAAGACAGACAACGAGGTGCTGGAGCGTGTCATCTTACTGCTGAACCTACCAGCAATATACATCTCTCCAAATTGGTACCTTGAAATGCATCCTACACATCATCAGCTAGGACACCCTTTCCATTTCTAGAAATACAGAGGGATTTTTTGCTTTCATAATCCAGTTTTGCTTAGAAAGCCCCCCCATGCAAGCATTCCCAGGAACCAATGTGTTTTTGAAACTTAAGTATCAGAAAAAAGAGCTTTGACTTTCCTATAAAGAAGTTTCAGAAAGAGAATATGCAGTGCAGAGTTCCTAGAGAAAGTGTGCCGGGGGAAGGTGCTGTGTAATGGGGCCTGAGCTCCTGCAGGTCCCACTAAAGCTCCAGGGTTGGACCCACATTCCATTCAGCTGAGGGAGAGAAATGCGTATTTGGAGATCACTGAAACTACAGAAGTCAGTGCCCAAAGGCTCTGAAGGCAGGGAAATCAGGGCCTGAAAAAAAGGAATTCATGCAGAACAAAAGCAGGCAATCAAAGTAGGGCCAAAACACAAGGGCTGTGCCAGGTGAACTATGGTACATCTTGTTTCTGGCTTGTGCCACCTGCAGTGGTGGCACAAGGCTCCCATCTCCATGCCATGTGCTGTGTCTCACTCATTCCAGTTCACGCTCTGCTCTATGGCTTAATAACCAATGGCAGAGTGTTTTGCACTCAGGAGCTGGAGTGAATGGGCTTGGACACATCTCCTGTTTTCCTGTGGGGCTCTAAGGATGCAGCAGTTTGTTCTATGAACGTAGGTCTTTGCAAGCATAAGGCATTCAACTGGGATTCAGAATCATAAAATCGTAGAATGGACTTATATGAACAAGTCAAAAGAGGACCAGTGAAAAATTTTTTCTGTGTTTTTTGGCTGAAAGGACCCTAAACCCCCTAGAAACCATAGCAGCCTGTAGGACTGTAGTGCCATGTATATTTCTCCCATCTGCTGGTCATCCAGCTCCGAAGTCAACTTTCAGAAGTCAGGAGCCTCCTTGGAAAGAGCATCCATTTCAAATTACAAGTAGCATGCTGACTTGCAGCTGGGAGTTGTCTAGGGAAATGAAGTTTTCACCCTAGGCAAGACGGGCTTGGACTGCTGAAGTGGAAGTAGCAATGTTCAGTGGCAAAGTTTTGGGGGTAGGTACCTTACAGTTATAAGTTTGAAGTCATCTCCACAGCCCCCCTTGTCTGTGAAATGACAGAGGTAAGTAAGTGACAAAAAAAAACAAACCAACAAACCAAGCCCACAAAAAAAAACACCAAAAAGGCTGGAAATAAAAATGAGCAATATTTGGGGTTTCTGTCTTGTGGAAAACTTCAGCATTGCAGGACATTTTTACTCCTGCTTAGGAAAAAATGCTGACATGTTAACTATTGTTTTTTAAAAGAATAGAAAGTCTGCAGGAAAAATGTTTTAAAATTTTGGAATATTTAATTTTGTTTTCCAAATGAAAAATATTGGGTTTTACTTCTGTGTGTTCTGTGTGTGGCATAGTCAATGTTTTCTTGTAGAAACTTCTTTCATTTTGTAGTAACAGCTTTTCTTTTCTCCCTTTCCCTCTTTCCCTCTCTCTTCTCTTTTCTATTCTTTCTGCAGAGTTGTAACCACGAGGCTGTGTTTTGTATGAAGCGTGGCCTGTTTTGTTCTAGAGTGACCTCAAGCACCATGCTGAGGCGCTGGTTCAAAGCTTTGCCAAACACTTCCCCCAGCCCTTAGATTTTCTTTTAAAGTTTCCTAGTCAAGTGTTAACTGAGCTTAGTCCTAGTTACAAGATCTGAGATCACATCTTGCAATGACATGACTCTAGGCATGAAACAAATGTACTGATATGTAAGTCACACTCAGAACTACTCTCATACATCACAGGTTAAGATTCTGTCCTGCTCCTTTCAATAACACCTTAGAACTGCTGCTACACCAGAGGAATGTACAAAGATGCTGTGTTAAAAAGAGTATGGGAAAAGAGTTGCAATTTGGTGTACAGATGTATGCATGACCCTCTTGAGAGAAACAAGGGCTAAAATGCAGTCTCCAAAATGCAATTGGATTGTGCTTTTGTCATTCTAACTCAGAAACAACTCTGGCCTTCATGTCTTGCTGTCTAATGCAACACTGACTGTAAATACAAGGATTTGTTCTCTGCTTATACCTGTGCAAATAGAGTGTAAATTCTTAATGTAGTACAGTAATGTTTGCCTTCATTTTGCACTTTGCAGACAGAAGAGTACCTGTGAAAAGTGTACTGTGCAAGAAAAAAATCCTCCTGGCTACATTACAGATTAGGAAACACAGGAAGTCTTGTGCCTTTGAACTTTGGGGTGGAGTTGATCAAGTTTGGTACTCTTTTTTCAGTATGAATACATAGTCCAGCTCCCTGCCCTAAGACATTTTCACCTAAACCCATGTTGCTCTTTGAAGGCGTTTTGTCTAGCATTCTTAAAAACCTTCACTGATGGTGATTTGATTTCCTGTGTAGGATATCTAGTCTGATGCTTCCATTACAATTTTTAATGATTAACCTAATGTTTGTGGTAATTTCAGTCCATTACAACCCATCCAGTCCACCTTTGGTAGGACAGGAAACTCATCCCTTTCTCTTTGAAGCTGTTATTTCTGCATTTCAGGGTTTAGCACAGTTCCCCTCTGTGTTATCTTCACCACACTAAGCAATAGTAGCTTTTGCAGTCTTTATGCTGTCTCTTCTTCTCAATCTCCTTTTATCTCCCAGCTGGTGTGTATCTCTTTTAAATAGGTATGTAGTTTGGAAATAGTTTGGAATAGTTTGGAAATGTTCTTAGGGGTTTGGAGCTATATAGTTTGGAAACTTCTTAATAGTGCAGAATAATAGTTTGGAAACATTCTTTTCTATGAAATGAAGATTACTCTTGTTTGTACAGGATGATCTTTGCCCACTTATTTTTTTTTTAAAACAGAGATGCTTTGGTGCTGTCAGCTGTTCAGCTTGTGATCCTTTCTTACACAACTGCTACCCAACTTTGTTCTGTACTTGTACAGTTGATTGTTGCTGCCTGAGCGCTGGATAAGTTGTAGATTTAGTGGGTGTTTTCCCTAATTAAATCATCCCTATGGAACCTCACTAGGCCCATCTTTTCATTTTCACAGTGAATGATTTTCCAATCAAGTCTGCGCTGCCTGACCCTAAGAGTATTTTTGTCTTTCCCACATTTCCTTATCTTCTTTTCCAAAGTATTGTGTCAGTGTCAAAAACCTTACTGAAGTCAAGATATATGACATTTTCTCTTTTTCCCCTAAAGCTATTCCCATGTTACAGAAGGAAGTTAGGCTAGTTTGACATGGTGTCTGTGTGACAAATCCATATTGGCTATTACTCATCTTTTGTTTTCTTCTAGGTATTTTAGTAATTTGTTTATTTGTTCCAACATTTCCCCAGGAATTGGATTTTAGCTCTATTATTTCTTGACTCCTCCTCCTTTCCTTTTTTTGTTTTTGTTTGTTTGTTTGTTTGTTTGTTTTGGTTGGTTGGTTTGTTTTTTTTTTTTTTTAAGATACAGGCCCCTTTGTAGCTTTCTGAAGCTTCACCCTTTCTTTTGGGGGTGTTGGTGCCCCGAGACACCTTCAGCCAATTCTCTAAATATCCTGGGATTTTCATTAAGCCCAGCTGATGTGAAAAATCCTGTGCATTATCCTACTACTCTGTACTGCAGCCTCAGCACGTGTTCAGGACTTTGTCATGCTAAGTGCTGGACACAAGTAATAAAGATAGTTCTTTCACCGAAGACCTGATTATCTGTATGTACGGGTAAGTGAGACAAAGCAGAAGCCTCTGACCAGACAGAAGGCACATTAAACAATGAAACATTCTTCATTAGCTTAAAAGATAAAAGTGCCGTCTTGCACATGGTCTGTCCGTTATCAAACGTTTTGCAGGCATTGCAGCAGGGGGGATTTTAAAGCAGGAGTCAAAAGAGGACAGTGTTTTAGCTGACCTTCCTTTTCTCTAAAGCAATAGAAGAGGCAGGTATAAAGACTAGACAAAGGAGTGGGTGTTAGGAACAAATGGTGACGAAGAGATCACTCGGTCTGCTAGGCCGGCCACTGTGCACAGAGCTGGAAGCACAAGCCTTGGGCTGAGTAAAAGTTGTTGAAATAAGTGGGGAACATAAGGACGGGCCTCCTGCCATATGCTGTCTGCCAGAAGGTGGTGTCCACTGGTGTGTTTTGACGGTGTGTGTCACTGGCAGGTGCTTTCCCCCAGCATCTCTGCCCAGGAGCCCACTGAGATGAGCTCCCATCATGATGCTCTAGCTCTGGGGACGGGGTGTGAGAACAGCTGAGCTGTGGTTGGAGTAAAACCTTCTTTTTCCTTCTGTTTTCTCCCTCGTTTGGCACAGGGTTATGCTAGGCAAGTTTGCAAGAAGGCGTGCATGTGGTTCAGTTTGGACTGGGTGCGTTTGCACTCTGATCAGCTCAGTGTTCATCTGCCACTGCTCTCAACCCATCAGCCTGGAGCCCAGGTGGATGTTTGACACTGACAGAAGGGCTGCAAACTTCTGCCTTGAATGCCTAGGGTTATGGCAGCCGGGGCAGGGCAATGGGGTCCATGTGCTGGTGGGAAGGATGACCAGAGCAAGGAAGAAAGTAGAGGCTGTTAGAGGTCATTGGCCAAAGGTGTTTTTCACTCAGAGGCTTTGGAGAGCTGAGTCTGGGGCAGGGGCTCCTAAACTTTACAGTTCAGAGATATCATTCCTGGCTGCTAGAACAGCTGAATTCAAATCGGCCCAAAGTGGCTACAGACTAACTATCCCAGCCTTTTTCTCCCGATACATCTGAGACTGTTCTTGGAAATACTTATTTTAATGGTTGATTAATGAGCTGTGAGCCACAGGGGGTAATTAGTCTGCTAATCACCAGGTTCAGCAACCTCACCAGCCGCTCAGATTGCTCTCAATGGCAACCCTTTTACCTCCATAATGCTAAACTGGCATTAAGGAACACTGCTAATGCTGTGATGCTCCAGTTGAGCTTAGCCTTGCCAAACAGCATTAAGCTATACATATTCTCCTTCACACCATGGGGCTCTTCGTTGTAGAGATTGTTTCTGCATTGGGCAGCTTCATTAATTCAGTCATTGAATCTTGCTGTATAATGAGAGAGAGAAGTGCACTGGCTGAAGGTTTCATCCTACTGCCCAGAAGGTTTAAATAAATAACGTAAAAATAAAGAATAAAGCCTTCTAGTCCACGTGCGTGGTGTGCAGGGCCCCAGCCGAGCCGGTTGGCTGTGTTTGCCAGACTGCTGCTGAACTATGCTGCAGGTGTTCTCTGTCACAGCGACACATGTTTGAACCAGGCGCCCTGTGAAATCCAAAAAAGTGCACTTCCTCTGCTTTGTCAGCACGGCTCCCCTTTGCCTGCAAGGTTTTTCAAAAGCATGAGGGAAATGACTCACCCAGCAGAATGTGGGAATTATCCTGTTTAGCTGCTCTGCTTTATCCTGTCAGAAACGTACGATGAAAAACTCTAGTCACAAGAGACCAAAGGGGCTCCCACATAACTGACAGACACCAACTGTTTGAGAGCACTCAGATCCTGTTATCGAGAGGAGCCTGACCCCTGTGCTGCACCTCCATTTATCATCATTTTAATCCAATTGGAAGTCTTTTCAAATGTCTCCATGTTCTTTCATCTTTTTCCCACTTTCTCTTACCCAAAATATTCTCCTTTTTCTCCCTTTTTTTTTTGTTTACTTTTAAACTCCTTGCCCTCCCAAATATTTTTTATTCTTTTAACTTGGAAAAGGTTAAATTTTTAGAGGTGATCCCAGGCCAAAACCTCTCTATTAAAGCAGTATAAAGAGAAGATTACTTCACCAAAATCAATGAAGTTAGTCCAGATTTAGCTGTCGAACTGGGCAGAATTCAGCTGGCTAAGTCACTTCTCTTTTTTTCCTTTTTAATCTTCAAAGTGATCCTGAAAGGTGCCAGACAGCAACTGAAAATAGTTTACTCATACAAGTCAAGGCCCAAATTTCTCCATCTCCTGTTTGTCATTAAGGTAGTAAGTGTCAATCTGCCAGGTGTTTTATACTCAGAGATGGTTCTTACCCATACGAACTAAACCTTTCTTCATGAAGGTATTTAAATTCCTGAGCACTTTTTAAGCCCTCAGGGAGATTACTTGTGTGTTTAACTTCCTATACCTGCCTAAATACATTCTAATTCAGTATCTAAAAGAGTAAGGAAAAAAATCAGTATTGTCATTCCAGTTTTACGGGAGAAAGAAGGATGTTTCTGAATTATTCTGTCCCTTGAAAATATAATCTTGCTGTTGATACGCTGGCTCAGCCCTCCTGGCTGTATCACATGTCCACAGTGGGTCCTTAGTCACGGTCTGGCCAGGATGACATGTTATGCTGTGGCTGTGAAATATATCTTATTTTTGAGTCCTCATTCAGCACAGAGAGAGTCACACAGAACTGTGGAAGTTGTGGAGGGTCATTCTCCTTTCTGCTGCCCAGCTAGTAGGTGATGCTTACATGGTTGTCCTGTGCCTTGGAGCCATAAAGACCCCCAGGATGTCTCTGGGTGCAGCTGTGGGAAGGTGAGGAAGAACTGCAGATACCTACACTCAGAGCAGGAGGCTTGAGGGACTGTAGCACAAGTGCCTGCTAAGTGGGAACTCCTGGGGTACAGATAGGCCCCTGGAGAATGGGGCTAAGGAACTGCCTAGTCCTGTGAATACTCTGAAGTAGTTATAATACAGCATATAGGCTGGAGTTTTCAAATTATTTTTCATTTTTGTTAGGGAAAAAAATTCAGCTGATGAAATTCCTCAGAAACCAGAAACAGAAAGAGAGCAAGCTTCAAGTCAGAGATTGTGTACTTTGCCTCAAATCTGGCATGAGCAAGCTAACCAATGCAAAGGGCTACATGAAACATCTTGGTTTTCATAGTGTCAAACACTAGTCATGCTTTGTCCTTGTACATACTCTGATATTATCAGGACCCACCAGTGTTTGTGCAGTTATTGGAAAGCTGTTGACAATAAAGTCATGCCTTCTGAAAAGAAAAAACAAAGACCAAATAGTTTTACTATGTTTTTGTGTGAGTATGTTTTATGCATTTTATCTAAATGATAACTGCTACTGCCAACAAAAAAAAAAGAAAAAAAAGAAAATAGTAGTGATAAAAAGGTAAGCTTAGTCTTAGGATGGGCTGAGGTCTAATTCTGGCTTTGCTGTGGGGCCGCATTACTCCTGAAGGTGCACTGAAACTGAGCTGCTTAGCTACATCAGGCTTTTCCTAAGCATTCCTGCCTTTCCCCGACCCTTTGGGGCCATGAAGGTGGCTGCATTGAGGATCTGTGATGTCTCGGCTATTTGTACTTGCTGGCAGCACCTTTTGCTCTGCACGTGTGGTTTGGAGCGTCAAAGTGCAGGGCCCTTGTCTGTGTGTGAAGGTGCAGGACAGCTGGAGGAAAGGCAGAGCTCCTGGGGCTCACTACCTTCTGTTGTAGGGAAACAATTGCATAGGATCAGCTGTGCATTATTTAAAGCATAATTATTTTGAAGGCTAATTGGGTAAAAACACAAATCTTGGAAAGAACTATGGTTTTGTGATGATGGAAAAATTACAAGTGTTTCACAGCTTAACCAAGCCATCCTTGAACCATTTTGACCTTCAGATTTTCAAAACTGGTTTTGGAGAATTCTCCCTTCCCTTCCCTTCCCTTCCCTTCCCTTCCCTTCCCTTCTTTTCTTCAACTACTGGGTAGGATTGAGAGAACACTAAGAAAAATATTTGGACCTTCACAACTTCAGTTCAGACTGACCCTGAAATCTTGGTGATAGCCTGGGAAGGACAGAGGTAGGGAACTCTCTCCTTTAGTCTGGAATGTGATTCATGTGAATCAATTGCAGCAACATTTTGGGATTTCCAGTGGTATTTAGTTCTGGGTTTCAAGTTATTGTTTATCAGCCTTATCATGTACAATGAACAAACATGAAGTTATTCAGAATCCCTATAAACTTGGGTGGAAAAAATTATGTCATTCTCTCAGTTCAGTGTTTGTGTTGGGAAAGAAAAGATGGTGGCAAAAATAAGGCTGAAACACCAAGTACCAACACCAAGTTGGAAATGATGTTGGGGCAAATTGCTAAATGGAAGCTGATGAGAAGGAAAGAAAGTTCACAACCACTCCCACTCGTGATTAGAGGAAGACTGAACTTTACTCTCTGGTTCCCCTCCTTATCATTTCCTGTCTGAAACAAAGCTAATTGAAGTGGTTTTTGATGTTCAAGCTGTTAAAAAATCAAAAACATAGGTCTGACTATCCATTTTTTATGAAATGATGCTGCAAGTTTTCCAAAACCATGTGTAGGGAGAGGTACATCTCCGCTAAGCTAGAGCATTCCTACACTCTTCCTTATGCCTATGATCTCTTGTGTCCAGGTCAGGGTCTACTCCTCCTATCTATTTACTTATTTATTTTATAATTTATACCATACAGCTACACTAAAATTCTATCAAGTCTATATGTAACACAGGTGAAAAAAAGAAATTTAAAATCTGTAACAAAGAACATCTTCATTCAGCCCCTTTCTTTCAGGTAGGGAAAAAAAATGGATGCATAAATAGATTATACACTGTCTTAAAAGCATTGCAAACATAGTTATGTGGTAAAAATTTCACATTACAGGGACATTACAATTGTCACTTACATGAGGATATTCTTAGTATGTAATGAAAAGGGAAAGCCTAAATTATTTATTCTAGTAGAGTTTAAATTATTTCCATGCAAACTTTTCTGAATAGGTAGGATTGAGAATATATTGCCCTTTAAAGTAATGTTAATATAAAGGAATAATTTAGAAGCCCTAAAACCATAAAATTCATTAAAAGTGTAGGTATCACATGAAACTTAATACTTATCTGACTCTGAAAAGCGGTTGGGTGAAGCTGCAGTCTTGCTCAAGAGTTTGTTCATTGTTTGCATTTGCTGCCTTTTCTGACAAAAATACCTTGTATTGCTTGATATTCCCATTAGCACTGCAGCACCGGAGCAGCCAGGGAAGAGAATTGCCTCCAATTCCTTTCTCTGCCTGACAAGCAGAATATTCTTGCTAGTTCATTGTCATTTTCGCACCTGTGCAAATCTGCTTCATAAACTGAAGGCAGTACAGCTCCCTGTGCTTTACTGAGGCTGTCACTGGGGCTGTAGAGCTTTTTTTGCTTGCCTGGATACTAAACAGAACCATGATTCTGATCCCAGGCTCAGTTTGCAGTGCCGGTGGTTCTGAGGAAATCCGTACAAAGACTGCTCTACCCAGAAACTGAACAGGTCTCTTAGCCAAAAATAGGCCTGGAGCCCCACGCTGCAACTTTAACAAACACTTCCACAGCTTCCCTTGCTGAGCACATTATGGCTTTTAGAGGGCTTCTTGTGAGATAGAAAGAAATAATTCTCAATAAATAATTAATTCAACAATTCTCTCTTTTTTTTTTTTTTCCTATTCACAAACAGTTCTGAAATTCCCACATTGATTTGTTATTTGAAATTATTTTCCAGTGAGTTCATGGAAAAATACCAAGGTTTCAGACCGTGTCAGTTGGAAATGTTAGAATTAACTGTGCCTTCACACTGTGAAGCATGTAACTAACTGATACACGTTGAATTGCATAGCTTGAGCTATATAAATAATAGTGTGTTTAATAACTTGCAAATGTTGAAGTACAGAACATTTTATTTGTTCGGTCTATGTTAGTTCTATAAGTCACCTAATCAAACCTGGGAAACATAATCACATACATTTGGTTACTAACAAGTTATGATTTGGATTTTAGCTGGGATGCAAGAGTTTAGTAATGCCAAAACATATTGAAAGCATGGCTGTAGCTGCCAAATATGTGCCTGTAACAACAGTGTAGGACTCTTCTGGGACTTCTTGTGCACCTTGTTTTTGGTTGGGTGGGTTTTTTTTTGTACTTTTTGTTTTTTTAATCTAAAGCACTAGAACTGTGCACACTGGTGATATTTTTAGGAGAACATATTCTCAACCCACCTCTACCTTTAACCAAATTTTTCATCAGGGAATTCATTAGAATTTATGTAAGCTGGGAGCGATAAAAAAGTTTTATTTTGTGGGGTTTTTCTCATGATCATAACTCAGAAGAATTGCAGAAGGTATTTGCTGGTCTATTTAGTAAGGGCATGCGTTACCATCAGTGCTCAGGGAGTTTGTAACTTTCATGAAGTCCATAAGTAGCTCCCAGGGGAGCTGTATAAAGTTTGATTCTGTTTCTTATTTCAGTGTGAACACAAATATATTTATTTAATGAAGAATTTATTGAAGTTATAAGAGTCACCTGCATAAACTGGAGAGTTTAATGCAATAAACTAGATTTTTCTGCTCATGGTAACCACCTTAGCTGCTGACCAGTGCTTGTGACCTTTTAAGATAAGCTGGCACAGTCCCAGTTTCCTCACTGGCTACCAAGCAGGTATTCAAGCTGGAATCTTTTCCATGGCTGATGTAGACTGACAGCCAATCCCACAAAAAACTGTGGGATTAAGAACTTCAATGGCCCATAACTGAGGTTGCCAGAGATGCTGAGTGTCAAGAGCAGAATGTTGGTTTCAGTGAAATTTGCACTTGCTTATACCAGATTTGCACTTCTCCGCAGAAAAGCGGCAGTGGATGTGGCTGAGCTTCCAGTCACGGAGCTCTGTGGGACGCTGCTGCTCCCGTCTGCTGGGAAGACGCTAGGGGTAGGTCCCAATGAGCTGACCAAAACATGAACCAGACACCCCAGCTGTTTTGAAAGGGCCCTGATAATACATGTTAAGGTGAATGACTTACTTGAAATCCAGCCATTTGCTATAACATGTTCTTCCTGCAGAATTGCCTACACGCTGAGGGACTGGCAATACAATGTACAGGGACTCAGTGCAGGGGGATTCAGTGTTTTCAGACTAACCAACTGCTCCACTTTTCTTGTTGTCTCATTCACCACTGTTGAATCATTAATGTACTTGAAAAAAACAGAAACAGGGAAGCTCATTTACCACTTTTTGGGTATGTCTACACATTTGCTTTGCTATTTGGAATGAGCCACCAGGCTGGAAGACTTCTGCACATATGTCCTTTTAGCAAACTTCTTGTAGGAGTTATTTCAGTCTGTAATACTGTTAATTGCAAACCCTCTCCACTACCAACTGTCTTGAGAGCCTCAAAGTTATCCCACAAGCCCCTGCATCAACACAGCCCAGGCTTGTCTAGCAGGTACCATGTCCTCCTGTGGTCTGTATTACACAGGTGATATCACTATCACAGCTGCTACTGTTTACAGATGACTACTATTAAAGAGCTATTCAGTGGAGGATCCTCTTCTCTTTACTACTTGTTTCTTTTTGTTTTATTCAACCTGTTCATTTTGTATATCAGGAACAGACACACGGAGTTACCTTCTTAAAGGGCCCTTCTAATATCAAGCATCAAGAGGAAGGAAGTGACTCAGTAGCAGAGCCGTGGTACTACATTGCTTTTTATGGTATTTGCCTTGTAGTACTCTCAGACCTATCCTGGACTACATGGTGCATAGAATTCAGGCAAGAATTCCTGCCCTTTAGAGGTTTGAGGGTCTGCTGAGGTTTGCACCTGTGCATACTGCTAGGTGTTGGATGCATTACTTGTAAAGACAAAAAGCTCACTGATTGACTCCTCTGCTATCCATAATGACTATTTCTCCTTCATGTCTCACTCTGTTGAACAAAAGCTTACAGGTCTTCCTGTGGTCATTTTCTTGATCAAAGAATTTGCTTGAGAATGAAATGTGTGCACCTAAAAGAGCTTTTCCTTGTGTCTGTGGGCAGAAGTGTCAATTTTGAGGTAAAAATGGACAACTGCCAGCACCTGAGCAGGCCAAAGGAATCTCCTGGCTTAATGTAGAGACTGGCACCTGGCCTACTATAAATCGTGCCATTGCCCCTGGTTGCCCATCCTGTTTGTAGAGTTTTTCCAGTATTGTCATGGCATTATTCATTCCTCCTTCATTGCAAAGCAGTGGGCACTTGGCAGATGGCAACTCATTCCTCAGGCGGTACCATGGTTGTCACACAGAAAAGTGGAACCTTTCTCTCATGACTGTTGTTTTCATGTCTCAGAAACAAGACTGTCTTGGTATTGTGTGCTGTTCTGTCCCTCCAGACACTGTAGGGCTTTCCCTCCTCAAGCATCAATTGTTGTATCCGCCCTTTGCTCTCCCCTGCTCTCTCAGCTGATTTATCAAACATGCATAGAATTCATGTTCCTTTTCTGGGCTAAGTGAAGGTGGCCCATCCACCTGGTCATGGCCAGTAGTAAGTCATTATCAGTATGTGACATGTTGTGATATATATTGGTAATCATTATGAGATACCATGTCCCTCTTTCATGCTTAGTTTATTATCAGTAACAATTAGATTATTACAGTATTGGTTACAGCGGTAACACCCGTGTGCAATTCTAAGTACCAGACACAGAATTACCACCCTCAGGTGTTCTGGCACCTCATCCCAGCTTCTGTAGGATAGACATTCAGGATTTTCCACAAAGGCCATATGGTTGGAAGATCTTTTCTGGTCACCAGGTCAGACGTTGGCAATTGTGTTACTGCCCACAGATGTTTCGGCCCCTCCAACAGTCCTCATCTCTGTACATTAGGATGCACATCCAGGATCTTTTCCCTCACTGCCTGATGGTCAGTGTCTTTTCTGGTCACCAGGATAGGCACTTGTGGCAATTGTGGCTCTTGATGAGGGGTCTCCTCCTTACATCACTGAGCCATTAATGTCAGGGTCCATCCCAGGTAGTAACGATGATCCTGCTCTCTTTAAGAAAGCCATAATAAAGAAGTTTCTGTTACTCCCTTAAGCCTCACAGCCTAAAAGGACCAGAGCAGACTCTCATGTCCCTGTCGCTTCTCTGTGTCATGACATGCTGGTTTTTTTGCAGGTGTGTATATATTCAAAGAGATCATGGGGTGATGCCTCCTGCTCAGCTCTGAAATACTCTGAAAAATGCCACTCTTGGTATCTCTGTCATATTTTTTCTGACCAACTCTGAACCACAACACACACAGAAGTCAGGAGAAGAAACTCATTCTTGTGACATTTCATGTTCCCTTAGCACCTTGTGTGCGCCTCTCTATGTTTCATGTTTGGGCAGAAATGGAGCGCTTTCCCATCAAGGCTGAAAGTATGCTTTTTTCCTATCTGTAAAAGTGATTTTTTTTTCTGTGTTTTGCTTTGTTGACTTTTTTTAAAAAAAGAAAAAAAGACCAAAACCAAACTTTTGAGGTGCTGACAGAGGTTTGGGTTAAGGGGTCCAAGGCAAAAGTGGAGGCTGTACAAAGGTGTGTTATAATGATAGGTTCTCTCTAACCTTTCAGATTAGGGTGAGAAGGGAAAAGTGCCAGTTGGTGTTTTTAAGTCTAGGTACACATTGAGGTCTTATCCAATTTTCTTACATGTGGTGAAGGAGCAAAGGGAATTAATGGTAACAGGGAATTAATGAGCATCATGCTCTAACATGGTCCTGTAAAATGAACAACCCTATTTAAGTATGATTTATCTCCTCCCTCCTGTGCCCAGAAAACAAAATGAGACTTTGGGTTTCAAAAAGAAGGTGGTCACTAAGGACAGAGTTTTGGCACAAGATCAGGCAAGCTCACACTGCCTGATCAGAGACACCAGCCTCTGTGAGAAGGTGCCAAACCACACAGCTGCAGCAAAGGGTGGGAGCCCCATTTCCCTGTTAGTCTGCCTTGCTGAGGTGTTGCCGGTGGTTTTCTTGTGGGGAGCGAGAGTGTGAGGCACTGTCTTGTGGTTCTGGGCCTGCTTCTCTGCTCCTGAGTGGCTGTTCACTGTGCCACAGCCTCACAGGGCTTTTTTTCTGCATTGCTCTGTCTACAGCAATGTCATGTTACAAGATGCACACTTTGTATCTGCTGATGTCAGCATGAAAAGAAGGAAATCGTCTTTTCACTTAAAGTGTTGTAAATCAGCCCAGTAAACCAGACTATACGTTATGCTTTTGTTACTGAGAGTTAAATTACAAGGAAATGAATGGTGCATAATAATTCCCCATGTCACTGAATTCTCTCCTCCTCAGCAAAATACTCCCTCTCACAAGCAGGTTTACAGTGCTCGTCCCATCGCTGTGGAAGAGGCGCTCTCTAGTGGATTCTTGTCTGAAAAATTGCTGCTGGGTGGTAGCAGAACAGCTCAAATAGATTCATCTAAATGCTGAGAAGGGTGATTATGACAGGAAGTTGTATTCAGATAAATCATATTATCCCAGGCCAAGATTTGTTTTGGTGAAATAATATATTCCCCAAAAGACTAAGAGGTTCTTTTGTATTTATTGAAGGCATTATTAGTTAAACTGTGAGCTCATGTTTATCATATTTGCAGACTGATTCCATCAAGGATAAAATGTTAACCAATAATTCCATTTTGGAAAGTAATATTTATTTCAGTTCTCAATTGCATTTGGTGATCAGCACTTCTAGGGCTGTGCTTTCTTTAGCTGGGTTTGGTAGTTGAAGACGGAAGAGTTGAGTGTGCACTGCTGGTTGCCTGCTACAGATTTTACAACTGAGTTTGAATAGATCACTAAAACAAAGCTTGGAAACAGACAAAAACAGGTCCACATTTACACACCTCAGATGGCCGTTTCTGCTAAGAAATGTGTACAAGAATGGTTGCAGTTAGGTATAACTAATCCCCTCTTTCATGCCAGATTTACAGATACCTATAACTATTGTCGTCAAAAGGAATCTTAAAAAATCCAAGAATCCATCTGGGACTCTCCCAGGGGCATGGGAGCTAGGAAAGGGGGATCCTTCATGTACAAGTCATTCCTTCAGGTAGGAAGGGCACCCAGGAAAAAGGTTTGGTTTGCAGCATTACCACTCCTTCCCATGCTGCTTCATCTCCCTGCAGAGCCAGGCTCTGTGAAGCTCAGGGAGAGATGTGTCAGCAGGGAAGGGTGGGACACAAGCAGGGAGGCATGCATGTCACATTTTTTCAATCTCCTAAACTTAAGTCTAGAAGGTGTCTGCACATTCAGGAAACTTTTTCCGATGTTGGTCCTGTGGGGAGGATGACAACAAAGAGAGAACAAGGGAAGGGGTTTAACTAGAAACAAAGGCTGGTGCAGAAGTTCTGAGGCTTTGAAGGGATGGTTCGTGTCCCTTAGGAGTCCCTTAGGATCTGCTACCTTAGGCAGTAAGCTTGCTGTGCCAGGAGAGTTCAATTAAGGGCTTGACGTGTTTTGGGCAAGATGTTTTGCTGCAGGATGATGGTATGAAGGATATGAGCTTTGTGGTTACTAACACAGGGTAGGATTTACTCAGGCCCTCTGAATTCAACAGGATCAAAACATTTGCAGGCTGAGAAAAGCTCTATTAAGGATATATAACTTGCAGGCTGAGTCAACAAGAATACTACTCCTCCTCCATCTGATGGCCCTGATAATTTCACTTACTTTCTTAACTGGATGCTAAAGAAGTAGGATATTTCAGGGTTCTTTGGTGGAACATGTTGGCTGTGTTGTAATTTGACTTTTGAAGCTGTGGGCTTGAGAAACTGATCTCCAAGAACGCACTGTTTGTCCACACCTAGAAAACTCAATGTCCATGTCATGCACATATGAGCATGTGATTCTAGCTATATGGTCAACAAGATGATACCTTTAGAGAAAACCAGTCAAGCTCAAAAGCTACCACACCTTCATCTTGGCAAAACATTTTAGGACCTTAGCTCACAAACACAAGACTGTCGCAGTTACTGGTTCCAAATGGTCCCCAGTGTCACTCCTGGGTACTGCCGCTGCTCTCTGTGGAACTGCATGTGAAACAATTCCTGCGATGCTCAGTTTTGCAGTTCGGTGGTAATAACAAGATGTTACCAGTGTGTTCAGGACACGAGATGTACACTGCAGCACTTTGTGTGCAGTTTCATTTTGATAGTTCAGCTGTCCCAGTTGAGGAGGTGGAAGCCTCCAGGAGATACACAAGTCAGCTCCTAAGGGCTGTTACTCCTCAGATTTAATCCAGCCCTTCCATGAGTCAACATCCTTCATTTTGTGCTGTCTGTCTATTGGAGCGTCCAGCAAATAAGAGCATAAGCAGATGCAATCAGGGTACTTTGTTGCCTAAGTACCTATTCTTTCCATTCTGCAAAAATATACACATTGATAATGTGAGGAAATGAGAGATTAAAGGATGGTGATGTATGAAGAATTGATTATCTGAGCTTTTAAGCGGAATGAGAGATAGCTCTTCATTTGAAAACCTTTTTTCCTCTCTAATAAACACTGTAAGACATCATTTTGTATTAAAAACTAATGTATGTGGCTCTTTTTTTTTTTGAGGGTAAGAAAAGAAAGAAAGAAAATGCTTTGTTTCTCAGAGGCACCATATGTACCACATGCTGCAGTTGCTATGGTAATTATTCGCATTTTATTGAATAGCACTGCAAGGGGTTATGCAGAAATGAATCTGACTGGCCAAAGTGCTTGTTAGAATGAATATGTCCAGTTATTTATAAAAGCCTCCATGAAGCACTCGAGGAAAATAAGTGTGTGAGGGAGAGGGAAGGAGGGAGGGAGGGAGAGAGGGAGTGAAGAAGAGGAAAGGACACAACTTTCATAAAGCTGAGACTAACACAGTGGCATAATGTCTTTTTTCTTCAATGGGAGATGGCATTCCACGAGCCTTCTTGCAGAAGAAAAACTAGCAAACTAACTTGTGTTTATTTAAGTTATTAGCAGACAAAATGTGGAGTAATTTCTATACAGAAATACTAGTGGGGAGCCAAGCTTGAGGCTCCAGTAGGGCTGTAAGGGTTAACTTTGATTTGCTGGACTTGGCTATGTTTGTACTTTTCCTGTCCCTGGTTGGGTCAGACAGTGTCCTCTCTTTATAGTTCTTGTGTGCTTTAAGGCTGGCTTTTCAAGGGGAGCACTAACCTCCTGAGCTGACTGAAATCCTGAGAGAGTGAATCATCAGTGAGATAACAGCTTCCAAGACTTCAGAGCTGGCCAAAGCTGATACGGCTTGAGGTCACAGCCTATACATGATCTACAGCTGAACAACTCTACTTTGGTGTTTCTCTGAAACATAGCATTGCTGTTAATGGAGCTACCCATGCAAGAAATATTCCTAGGCAATGTAAATAAATTAACAGGAATTAATTTAGCTAATTAATTTGATTGCTGTAAATTGATAAAATTTTACCAAACGCATAAATCATGTCTGCATATTTTCTATAAGGAGGTGATTAGTGTGCCTTGATGTCAGGGGCACAGATAAAGCTCAAGACCTTACTGTACTTAAATCTAGAGAAATGTACTCTTCCAGCGACACAACTGAAATTAGGTCCTTGGACTGCTTGTAACTAAAGGGATGTCTCTGTAGATTGACATTTGCAATGACTGAATTTTGTAGACTTGAGAAGGACATAATGAGGAAGGCCAGTTACAGACCTGTAGATACTAAGGTTCTAATGAATTTTGGCAGCACAACTTTTGGGCAATTACCACCAACTAGAACTCTGCCATGGATCTGTGGAGAGCCACCAGTGCTTAGGGGCTTCATGTCAAAAGAGTGCTTTGTAGGATCAGGGTTCTGTGTCAGAGAGCTGCAAATGGGGTGAAGGTTAGCTGGAGATTTAAATAGTGTTAAAGCAAGGCTATTGACCTGCTGGTGCAGGGTCATCTTTTAGTGCTGCACTTGGACAGCACCTATTACAATGGGGCTCTGGAGTGTGAGTGGGTTCTGGAGGGGATGAGGCTTGTATCTCTTCAGTAAATGACAGAACTGATGTAAGAATGTGTGTGCTAGTTAAACTTGCAGGTGGCACCAGGCACAGAGGGCCTGCAGGCATATTGCTCAGCAGGAAGGGAATTAAAAAATATATTTCCAGTTTGGAAATCTGATCTGAAAAACAGTAGAATGAAATTCTGTAAGAACAAGGCACAAATGTCTGTGTCTTATTAGGAGTAATCTGTTGCAAAAATGTCAGATGAGGAACAAAGAAATAAAAACTTTGCAGAGCCAGGAGTCAAAATGTGATGGAGTTATAATAAAAGCAGAAAAGCAGAAGTGCTTGCATATATATATATAAAAAAATTATCTATTAATTAGGGACAACACTTTTTTTCTGTATTTAGTACTTGAACTAAAGTACCCAGTTTGTTGTACTCTAATTCAAGGTATAGATTGCCTGGCTGGGGAGAAGACATGACTGACAGCAACTATCAGAAATTCAGAAAATGTGGCTGGTGAAGACTGACTGAAGGATTTAAGGTTGTTCAGTCTACCAGAAGATACCTAGAGAAGATAGGATCAATCTACAAGAAGGAAAAAGCTGGCTTCAAAGAAAAGGGAATCATCTATTTTCCTTGCCCATAAACAGAGATGAAGAGAAGCAATGGGATTAAACAGAGCATGAGATTTAAGTCATGATCAGGAGAGCCCTTTGCATTGTAAGGCTAGCGGAAGACAGGGTAAAGCTGGAGGCTCCTGTCTGTGAAGCATGGAATGGATAGAGATTTTCCTGTTCTTGGAGGAGGAGGTAGACAAGGTCATCTTCAGAGGTCTTGATGCTCCACTTCCCATGATTATAAATAAATCCTCATAAATCCATAACACATAGCATAATACATATAATTACAATAAATACATATAAATACAACTGTTATCAATTGAAATTGCAAACTTGCACCAGAACTGGGCTTTTGATTCAAATTCTTTATGGACTGTGCTGCTTCCTTCAAACAGTCTCTCAAGGAAGTAAAAAAACCCGCCACATATTGAGTGAAGTGGAGCACGGGGAAAAGTAGAGAAGAACACCCTAAGAAATAGTTTATGTCAAACAAAAGGAGTCCAGCTAGGTTGGTTTAATTTGTGAAAAATTGGAGAGACACTCTCGCCTCCAGAAAGAAGGTTGTCTTCTAACTGAATGTGCATATGAATGACATTGAATTCAAATGTCTTGCCAATGTTAGGGTTAGCCTCTTTGCTTTGGGAAAGACGCTCTGCACAGGCTGTGGGAGAGGTAGCTGGGTATAGACAGGAGTCATTGTCCTATGTCTAGTACCCCAGTTTTTCAAGTGAGAAGAAAGGATCTCTGAAGTGTAAAGGAACAGGACTCACAGGGTTGCTCTGCCCTCTGTAACCTGCTCTGTACTAGGACACACTTGGCCTCCTCAGGTAAAGCAATGCGGGTGAACACCAGAAGGAGTATCTGTTTCTCTTCCCACTGCAATGTTTTCTCATGAGCGTAGGCCAGAGTTGGCCCCCAATGTCTTAGCTTGGGCCACATGAAGCAGTTGGCCTAGCCTGGTTTGGTTTGGTTGCATAGTGATGTTCAGATGCGGTACCCAGCTAAGGGGAAATGGAGGTGGAGTCCCATTGTGAGGTTTCCCAGGGAGCAAATGTCACCTTGTGCCACTGACTCTTCTGGTAATCAGTGAAATTGCTTTAACAAGCTGCCCTCAGGGGTGTCTCAACACGGAGGACTCTTCTGGCTCAAGTGTTGGAGCTTGGTTGAGATTGGATTTCACAATTGTTTTCTCTCTCTGTTCAGAGTTTCCTCTTTGTGCTACAGAGAAGGTGTGTTTTGTCTGAGCATGGGATTTGGTCTGCCACTTTTGGAGAGCCATCTTCCAAGCAGATGGAAGTGAGACTCAGCAAGCAACCCCTGCAGCCAGAAACAGAGATGCTTTTTTAGCTGGCAAGCAGGGAGCTTTTTTTGCCTGCAAGTCTGGGTCCATCTCCTCACCAACTCCCACTAATTATGTCAGCTTGTCTTTCACCCAACTTCCAGCCGCTCCTTTTCAATGCCCACATCTGTGACTACCAATTAACACAACAGCAAGTCAGCACAGCACTACCATGCAGCCCCCTGTAGTCATAATGGTATTCAAATACTGTTGTGACCTGAATGAATTCTCTTTGTTGGACAGTTACAGCCTTATGGAGGCTATAATTACAATGGTAGCCTTAGTTTTGCAAATACAATTTAGCAGTGATGTACTGAGAACAAACAGGATTACAAGGCAGTCTGTCTGCCCAAATATTCACCACTTAAAAAATTTAAAAATCTTTAAGAAATCATTATTGCTGAAGCGGAAATGTACAGTGTGTGATTACATGCTCACTGCTAACAGCAAAGCTTGTTACTTGCTATGGGAAGCAGGCAGTGCAAAAGCAGAATTTATTTTTGAGCAGCATGTGACATAAATAGCAATCTTTGGGGGGGTTCACCATTAAAAACATCACCAGACACTCAGCTGCAATCTGAAGGACTTGGGGAAGTGATGTTTTGAGAAGAGATTGTAGTTTAGAACATAAAATATTTAGATAAGGCACTAAAGATGTTGTGCTCAGCTTCCCAGAAACGCAGAGGGCACCTGACAATGCATTATTAACAGCTTAGAAGTTCAGCGGTGGGAGGGCAGGAGAGCAGGATCAAGAGGGATGGAAAACTTACGTTTGGTAAAGAGATTTTGTAGGAAGCACTCCAAAGCCTGTGCCTGAAGGAAAGTGAAGGCAAAGCAAGCTGGTGTCTTAATAGGAAAGGATGCCCAGCCATTACTACAGCAATGAAGAGTGCCTGGGAGGGATATTCAAGTTGCCAAGGGCAGAAATGTCAGAGAAAAGGATGCCCTGAGGGGAGCTGAGAGGCTCAAGGAACTGATAAATGAAATGGGAATTGGGAATGGATTGACAACTTTTCACCTTTTCTTGCAACCGAGTAATTATTGCCCTGAGAAGGCCAACTTGAAAGCTTAGGGTAGGCTTAGTGTTGCTGAATACCTGTCTCCCAAACAAGGGCTGTAGTTAGCTTGCTCCCTGGGAGCTCTTCCTCGGGAATAGATACTATTTCCTCCCCAGTCTACAGAAGCCCTCAAGTACCTGCTTTGAGCCAGAGCAGCCTACTGAACAGTAGCATAAAATCACCAGTTAAGTACCTCAGTAGATGGGCACTAGAGCCCTGTATGGGAAGAGCTGCTGATGTTGAATCACTCTTGTGCTCTACAGTAAGACAGGCGGGCGGGCAGGACTGAGTCAGGGTGCCTGCCCTGCTGCTTTTTGTGTGCCAGTGTGGGGATGGGGGACCGCAACCTTCGGGTCACTGACTGACTAGCAGCCCCCTTGCACACTAGATGTACTTTAAAAATTAAATTTCTATTCTAATTTCCCAAGCCTGTCTGAATGAATGACTTTCTCAGAAAAGATTTCATGAGGTTTTTATGGAGCTTGTGTCATTTGAAAGCTTAATGACCTGGAGACATGCAATATATTTTTGATTAAGTTAAGCTGACCTCTACAATCCAAATGGGAAGGAGAGGGAAAAAAAAAAAACCAAAACCCATTTGTGCTTTTAAAAGGAAATGAAAATGTTTAAAGCTTCTTGAATATGTAAACTTAACAGAAGTGCAAATCAGTAACTATTTTTCAAAAGGCTGTATGGAGAACCTGTGTCTTCCACTGTTGCTTAAAGACAGGGACCTTATATAAAGTACAGGGAGTCAGGCAGATTTTAACTTTGTAGCTTCAAGTGCCAGATCCTTCAGAGCCAATGTTTTGCACATATGACATCCTGCCCTTCTGTTATTATTGCGAAATGCTTCCATGACTAAATCTGGATAAGCACATTTAAGGGGAAGGGTGTATATTCTTGTATTGCTTTGTTGCTGGGAAATGAAATACAACTCAGTGCAGGTATGTCTGGCAGAAGGAAGGAATATGATGGAGAACTGAGCGGAGGGAGGGAGAGAGACGTGGAGTGCTGTGTGATTACCCCCAAGTTCTAGTTTGCAGCCATAAGCATACTTATGAAATAATTTCTCTTAAGGTTACCAGGAATAAAACATTCTCAAATTTTTGGATGACCCAAAAAGAAGAGACTAAAGTATTCCATCTCTGTATTCTAACTTTTCAAAGATTTTTAAAAACACCTGGAAAATTAAAACAAGAATAAGTCAGGTCAATGTCATGCACATGTTCTGAGTATATGCTCAATTATCTCACCCAGGTTACTAATGAAATAAAAGATGAGCCTGAACAGATCAGTGCTGGGTCCTGCTTCAAGTACCCCTCCAGCTGGAGGGGGATCCACTAAAAATATGTATTCTTTGTGAATGATTTTTGAACAGTCTGGTACTCATCTTACACTGATTTCTTTAAAGCTCTGTTTCTGTAGTTATATGGAACAGCATCAGAGGCCCTCATAGAACATGCTTTCCTTAGATCCTGTCAAAAAGGGATTTTTGCTACACTGTTCTGAGTAGGTGTTGCTGGGACGAGATGCCATTTGTACAGGTTGGGGCAAAGGATGTTTCAGTGACGGAGATGAGAAATCATGAGAGTCAGCATGAAACCTTGACTGAAGAGGCAACATTTAGAGACGCTGTGCTGATAGCTATGTGTGAAGCCTCTGTGTGGGCTGGGTTGGAGTACCGAGGGAACAATTGCAGTCATAGACACCACTTGGTCCATAGTCAGGATAGGAATAATATTCAGAGTGATTGAACAGGAGGAAGCGAGGGAGTCTTGAAGTACAGGGAGATGCAAAGTTGTATACCAAAAAAGTTTAAATACATTCCTGAAATACAAGTTGACGATACATTCTGACACTTTCAAAGTAAAGTAATTTCAGGTATGTATCACAAACTTAGGCAGAAGAGATAGCAAACAATTTCAGACAAAAAAGAAAAAGTAAGGAGGGAGCATTATATTTAAAATGCTGTTTTGTTTTAAACAAACGTTTATCTTTTTTTTTTTCCCTTTTTGTACAGATGAAACTAGTTTGCCAAGTTGTTCCATACAAGCTCACAATTGGTAGCGACCTGACATACCTTTTCTTTGGCAAACTGACCTTTTGCTGCAATTGCTTTAACTAGATTTGACTTCAGCCCTCAGCTGCAAGTGGGGACTTCCATGAGCTTAATGATGCAGGGGAAGAGGAGGAGCTGGAAAACAGCAGGGGGGTTGAAATGGAAGATAATATAGTGGGAGGGATAACAAAAATATTTAAAAGTTTTTATAGCAAAAAAATGTAAGAAGGAAAGCATGAGGGCACATGGGATAACTATATGTAAGGGGCCTGATGAGTAGAACAGATAATACCTTTCTCCATGTGGAGAAATGTGCAGGAAGGCAGAGCAAGGAAACAGCTAAAGCAATGGAGAAGATCTATAGATGCAGTGAGGCTCCTTTTCTCCCATCTCTATTGTTCATTTTTTATCCTTTCTTGTGCCCCACATACTCCAGGAATCAGTGAGGCTCCTTCTCTTTCCCTCTTCATGAACAGTTCATTTTGCTTTTTGCAGCAAAACTGGCTCCAAGCGTAATTATTTCCTGGTGTCTCTGTGCATTTACCTATGCCTCCCAGTAGGGTCCTGTGTTTGGCTTGGACAGACTGACCTGCTCTCCTCCTCCCTCACGTGATGTAGCTCCCTATAAGAAATTTTCCCAAGAGGTTTTCAAACTTCCCTGCAGGGTAGGTTTCTTCTTTTGGGTCTCAAGGTTTCATGACAACACATGCACCTGTGCTTTCAGAGCAGTTTATGCTGGCTCTGCTCATTTCTCTTCTTTTTGGATATTCTTTTATTCCAACAACTCCTGCAATATGTATCATTTCAATTACCCTGGAGGTTTACACAGTGCTTACAATGAACTTAGCTGTGCTTCCAATTTCTGCCCATTATATTCTGACAAAGAAGCTCAGAGGCAAGGCTGTGTGACTGGTGAACAGTGTGTGAGGCAAGGTTCAAAGGGAAGGAGCTTATATAATAGTTACTCATAACTCTTTTCCCCCTTCCATGGTCTAGCTCTGTCTTTTAATATTGAAATTCAATCTGCAATCAGGGGCTGAGAGACTTCATTTTAGAAGAGGTTTTTGCTAAAGGTAATGGGGGAAATGTAAATTGGCTGTTTGTTCATTTGTTTATGCTCCTGGACAGGAAGAACATAGGCGATTGTTATTCCAAGTATTCAGTAAATACATTGAAGATTTCTTTTTATAGAAGATTTAACTAAAGATTACCCAACATGCAAAGGCCAGCTTCATGAGAACTTCTATGTCTATAGGGCTTTTTGTTTGTTTCAATGCTTGCCAGCTCCTCAACCCTTGTCACTTATCCATCAAAGTCCTAATCGTAGCAGCCCTAAAAGGCTGGGAGACTGCCCATTATAACCATTCCATGCATTACTTACACCAGAGGAATAACATTTGTTTGCTATGGGGAAACTGGTAACATCCACTATGACTGTCAGCCCCTGAAAAAAAAATGCACAGCACAGGCAGAATATCTCCTGCTTTTAGAAATGAGGATTCCCCAAATGAGTGCCTTTGACAGTAATTTAGTGGTGCCCTACTCCTTACATTCATCAGTGTGTGCAATCTGGTAACATCTTACAAGCACACCTAGCCAGGAGAGAGGATCGTATTATAAACGCTTAACAAAAGGATCTCCCTTTCCTTTCTCTCCTCCTTCTGCAGTTACTAAGTTAATTACTTCATTTTTAAAAAGGGAAAAGCTCTTCTCTCTTCATCCTTCACATGCCTCCCATCTCTCTGGCTTGATCTTTGAATGCTGTGTGCTCTGACTGTGAAATGACAAGGTAAAAAGCTCACATTCACTTTCCAGATGGAATTTCAAGCCTTGATTTTTTTCTAACCCAGCTTTCAGCTGTTAGTCGAGGGTCAAGCCACTGTAGACAAAAGCTTTCAAACTTCAGAAGACATAATTCAGCAAGATTTGCTGAGGTGCTGATGGAAGGGAGGACTGACCATGTCTCCCTATGGTTAAAGATGACACTGCAGATAAGAACATGCTAATGGTGCGGCCTTTCACCTTCTGACACCTCACTTGGTCAGAACTACCTTTTTGTCACCTTGGATGATCATTCCCCCAAATATCAGGGACTTTGGCAGAGGGTCCTGCTTCTCTGATCACAGCTGAGCTGTCAAGAGGAAAGTAGGATAGGTACAGCCTAACATGGCTATTTTTTGCCTTGAAAGAATAATAGTTACTCTGATTTTTTCAGATGTATGAAGTTTTTTTCCCATGTGCTACTGCCTGACTTACTGATAACTTCACCTGGGGTGGGACAGACCACCATGTCCTTACAAAAAGCTTCCTCTTCAAAATGATATTTTAGGGAATAACAGCAGGAGCAGCAGCAGACAGCTCAGCGATAGCAGGTGTGCCAGTGTGGTTCTGGAAAAGTATTGCTGCTTCTCTAATAATGCTTGCTTGCATGCCATCTCTTGCACAGCTTGAGTGAACAGGGAAGAATTAATACTTTTTATTTAATTAAAAAGCTACTGAGGTAGCAAACAAATTCAGCAAGCAGTTTTTCCTTAACTTCAGAATGAGGTTTTATTATTGATGTTTTTGTGAGGACTCAAAGCTCTGCTGAATTCATGATCTATCTGGAATCCTAAACAAAGAAAGAGATTTCATGGCTTATACATTCCCTTAGGACAGGACAGCCCCAAATCCTGAACTTTGGTGGGTTTATTTTGCAATCCAGACCTATGCTTGGCTGTCCCTCCTGTCCAGAACACTGCCCACAGCATTTTAGGCTGTTATTAGCCATCATAGTTCTGAGATAGAGGATGACCATCTCCCACACTGACAGATTATTTAAACTGTATTGCACATGCACCACCATTATTTGTCATTGCCTTTTACCCACCATCAGCCCAACCTTTCAATCAATCCTTCACCATTTTTTTCACTTTTTTCTTGGGCTGAAGGGTTTGACTGTGCAAAAACTGCAAAACCAGGGAGCTGAAATGACAATCCTTTAGTTCTAAAAGCCATGACTACCAGTAGCATCTTTTGATGTATACTCTCTTAGTGAGTAAACAATTACTTAGCAATGCTGGGAAAATATATTTCCTTAGCTCCATTTTGCAGTCAAACATATATCCCTTATTGTCCCTTCTTGGCATGCTGCCCATAAGGTTGATTTGCTCTTACTGAATTAGCCATACCCTGATTGATAGACAGCATTTCCCCCCTTTGCTATACATGCTTCATCAACACAACTAGATATCTCTCTAAGTATGGTACCCTTTGCTGCTGCCTTTCTGCCCTTTCTTCCTCAGACCACATAAAACCAATCTGTCAGAAACTCTAAAATTACTTGTTCTGTGAAGTGAAATCTTCAAAGCCCTTCAAATATCTAGTGTATGAAAACTCTTTTCTTTATCCCATTTAGGATTACAGCCAAAAAAAATATTAAAAAAAAAAAAAAAAGGCAAGACAGTTCCTTCCTTGCAAAGAAAATAGTTATTAACCTTCAGGATAAAAGCAGATACAATACCAGTGCTGGACTTTTTTTTCCAAAGAATTGTGGGGAAGGTAATTGCTGAGGACAGCAACAAACAAGTTGTAGAAAAGCAACAGCTCCCTCAAAGATTTGTTACACTCAAGGAAGAGAGTAAAATAAGCATTCTAACATTGGCCTACTTTGGAGCTACCAGAAATCCTAGTTTGCATCAGTGATTTGCAAATGGTTTCTCTCCTGACTCTGTGCCAAGTAAAACTTTTGCAGTTCAGCAGTTGCATCTGAATTTGGTGACTTTCACCAATATCTAAAAGGCATGATCTGAGAAATGTTTGAAGCCAAGCCTTTTGGATTATGTTTAAGTTTCAAGTCACTCAATATTCATTTTTATAAGAGCAATATATTCATAAATTCAACATATTCATATTACTGGCTTTCACTTTTTATATACTCATTGAGACAAGACAAGGCTGATTGAAGTCAGTAGCCCAAAACCAAATGTCAATAAAGTATCAGAGGGGAGCTGTGAAACATACCCTGTCTGAATACTTTGAAAATCTTTGGAGAGTAGGTTCATACTGCTTTGGAAAGACAAACTCTTGTGTTTCTAGCTTCTTATATCTACTCCATATAAACTGTCTAGGAGCGATTCACAAAATATGATGAAAAGGACAAACAGGCAGAAGAACAGGACGATTTGCCCGAAATCATACATCTCCATGACAGCAAAGAGAGAATAAAAAGAAACACAGCCTGAACCACATATGCTGATAAGAGGACTAGAGAAAACAGAGATGCAGTGACACGAAGCTTTCTGAGGTTTAGAAAACACAGTATGCAATAAACCTGTAAGTCAACACAAGTTTTAAACCTCCTTATCAGCATCTAACTTCCTTTCCCTTGCTGTTCTTCACGTTTTGCTGAAACTCTGGGCCCTCCAGGTTCTCTGCACACATTTCTGCTCCCAAGGGTGAAACTGGTGTCAGCTTTGCAACCAGAAGTGGTTGCTACTCTTCGGACTTTCCCCCACTGATTTCTCTTCGCCTATTTGTTCACTTCAGCACTTGCGGGTTTAGACCTGTGGGCCATTCATTTGGGACCTCATCCTGTTGCTGCTGCTGAAGCCACTGACAAAGCTCTTTTTGGCCTGAGGACTGGTATGGTCCTTTTCCAGAATCAGCAAGAGCAATTAATCCCAGTTCCAAGAATAAAGAGAATGACTTGGTCAATGCCTTGTCCAGAGAGAAGAATGCAGGTATCCCACACTGCTGATAGTTCTTATCTTTTTGCCTTTTTTTGCACACAGAAACACAATAGCAGCAGGTAGATTCGTGCCCCAGCAGAGGAAAAAGGGTTAAATCTCAGACAAAGCTGAAAGGAAATTAAACAATATTTCAAACATCTCTAATTGCTGCCCCTATCATGTTACTAGAGCCAAAATAATGCCACTCTTTTAATTTGGCGGTGCTCATTTTCCTGAGTCAATACTGGGCCACACAGATGCAACTACATATTTATCAATTTTCATTATCCTGTTTGTGGATTGAAGCACATATTTGGTCACATCCTAAGTGCTCCCTATGTGCTGGAACAGACAGAAGAGCTTCTTATAGGTTCCTGCAGGAACTACTGGGCTCTGAGTTGTGCTGATCTCATTTGATCATTATAGTTGCTAGATGGCCTCAACTAAGCTTCTTGACAGCTCGTGTTGAAAGAAAAACACTGTCAGCAGGGTCTGGGTTCCCTAAACACAGTTTCCATCAGACCAAGGAATGATAAATCATTTTCTCTTTCCCAATGATGAGGATATCACAAAAAACAACCTACTGCTGCACTTCCTTATTTTCCAAGATGAGGCCGAGAATTGGAAAAGGGTGTGGGGAGCTGAAGTCAGAGAGGTTTGACATTTTCTTTGCTTTCATCTGTCCTCAGATATCATTCACCACTTTGTTGAAGAGCATGAACTGTCAGGTGGTTTGTGTGGCACGTTTGTATGTAAGATCCACCAGTGGTTGTTGCAAAAACCAGATGTGTTTTCTTATGGAGGACCAGTCTCAAGGGCAGCTACTGGACGTTGACTGGGTTTCCAAGGCAAGCACCCCAAGGCTCTGGAGTGCCCTAGGGAGCAGTTTGAATGTGCATCTGACCTCACTGCAACCTGGACTGGTGCTGCAGCACAGTCACACAATTACTCTTCAGAATGCACGTAAATACAGTATTTCCTGATTTCCAAAAGACATTGAAAACACCAGATCATACTCCAGCCATCCAGGGACGTTCCTCATCCTAGGTATTAATCTAGCTGGTGTGTGACCCCATCTCTTTCTTACAGTGGGACAGGGAGGGAAGAAGGAAGCTTTGGATCTGGTGACTTCAATATCTTAAAATGGAAAAGGCTGATGCAATATTGTTTATTTTAACTAAAGGTATTTCCATGGCCCTTATCACTGCAGCATCTGAGCCAAGGCCAAAACTCCACTTTCCTGTCAGGTCTGCAGGGCTGGAAGCAGACAGCTGAGGGATAAGTGCCTGGTGAGTGGATGCAGCTGGAGTTTGTTAACCTGTGAGGCCCACTGAAGCATGCAAAAGGAGGAAGAGGAAAGGAGTGGGCAGTAGGGAAAAGGGTTGAGTGCAGTTCAGGAAGGGGTTTGGTGCTGTCCTTGGATTCTGGCACAAATGGCATTTTTGTTGGAGGGCCTGTCCTGTCTCTGAGAAGCAGGAGGATCTCTTGCCCTGGCCCTTTAGGTCTCTTCTATCTGTTTGTGAGACCCGCTGTTTCTCACCCATCAGCAGTTCTCTCAGCCCTTCTACATCCATCTTGAAAAACATGGAGCCCTGGGAGGAATCTGAGATCTAAAATGGAGTGTCCTTGGTTTGCAAGGCAACTTGGCCCCTCCAAGCCGACTGCTGTGAAGAATGTCTCTCAGCCTGCCCTCAGGCTCAGCTGGAAGGAGTTACTTTATCCTGCAAAACCTGTGGGTTTTGTGAGGAACTGGTAAGTTGCTAGTTTGGCAAAGGAGTTTGTGTTGATGTCTCCTGGAAGAACAACTGTCCTTCTCCCTACCTGGGAACTTAATTGAGAGCCTTTTTGTTCTGCCCTTTGGTCCTGTGCAAAGATCTCAATCTTCAACAGGAATAGCCTATTCCTTGCAAGATTTTTAGGAAAAGCCTGGGCAATTTGCCTTCCATCTTCTCTTCTGGAAATGCTGCAGTCCTTTTCTTCTGAGGGGTCTCTCTGCATGGTTTCCTGCCCCAAAAGGAGCCCATGCTCCATGCTGCCAAAGGTGGATTTTTTCAGTGGAAAATGCTATTTTTGTGGGTAGTCTTGAAATCATTCCACAGAAATAGCTAATCCAGGCCTTGACTCTTACATGACTGCATTCTGCCAAATGCTGTTTTTATAATCACCTTGTGTAGTCCCGCTTTCTTGAGAGTTTCCTGCTGTACCTTGTTACACTAATTAGCTGTCTTGGCTTGACTTGGTGAAGTCCTGTTTAGTTTGTGTGACTTTCCTAACTTAGAGTTTCTATCACTGGAGTTTTCTGGAAGGAAAAAAAGTTGTCATATGTACCAGCAGTAGATGAATAGAAATTGCTTCTGCATTTAAAAAGCTACTGAGTGGCCCTTAGATGCAACTGAAGAGAGGTACTGCTATGTGGTTAAAAGAGATTTGGTGGGTGGGTAGGGAGAAAACCAAGAGTTACAAATTCAGTTCCTGTGTCAGCAAGTCATGACACCTCTGTGGGCCTCAGCTTGCTCTTATAGAGTGAAGATACAGTTTTCTTCTACTCTGATAAGATTGTGTAGTTAGATTGTCAGCACTTTGAATCAGGGACTATATGCTTTTATGTACAGGTGTATAAGAGCCCCTGATTCTGGATCTTAGACCAAGATTATTACAAGAGTAATAATGTGAGAGGCTGTCATGGGAGGAAAAGAGCTGGATTGCTGTGATATTTGCAGTTCCTCTGAATGTGCCTACCACTAGCCCATAGACAGGGAAGACCTGGTCTTACAGGGATTTGGCTAAGTCTCATTTCTACAGCCTACCAGAGGGCATCTTGAAAATGCTTTAGGCTATGGTGGTCTCCTCATCAAAAAGAAAAAAAAAACAATGCTGTTTGATTCCAGCTATCAGTGATACCATGAAAGTTTTGAATTTTCAACAGATAATTGACGCAGTTGGTCACAGATTTATAGGCTGAAATGGGCTTTGTACAAAACAGCATGATGAATAATACGGGACAAAGAAAGTATACTCTATATATTTCTTATTAGCTTAGAAGGTAAGCTAAATCTACCAAAATCAGTTCCATACCACAAATCATGCAAAGTCACAAAGCCTGATTTTTAAACTTAATAAATGTAAGAATGTTGGGTGTTTTGTTTTGGTTTTATCTCAAGTAAAGAATAAACTGTCCACCAGCAGCTTTTGCAGTATGAGTCAGGAGCTAGCCTGAAAACTAGGCCCCTGGGCTGACTTTACATTAGGTACAGCAAAGGCTCTGCAACTTGTAACTAATTGAGGCACAGCTACTAGTATTTCAGCATTTTTCATCATACCCATTTTTTAAAATATCTTTCTCCACGGAAAACACAAAACAGTGTCCGTAATCCACAGGAATTTTTTTTTCCTCTCTTTTTTTAAAAGCAGTGCCTGGCATAAACCATTCTGCCTTTGTCCCAATCCTGAGACCTCATTCCTCCTTCTGCTCACAAAAACTGCAACTTCCCAAAACTGGTCAGCCCCATGGTCTTGAGTCTAAGAGACAGAAAAGAGAAAAAGAAAACTGAAGTGAACTTTTCCCCTAGTACCTCCCTCCTGTATCTGTAATCAGTGGCTTAAGGACAGGGTGTAGCAGGGCCCGCAGCTGAGCACCCCCTTCAGGACCCTGATTCTGCACCAGTGCCATCTGGTAGGCTTGCTTAATTAACTGGGGAAGGTTTGGCATTTTATTACCTACTCCGTCTGCTTTATCCTTTGTATTTTCTTGCCATCTTGAGTTATATCTAATGACACTTTCAAATTTTCTAGAAAAGTGTTTCTCCAAAACAATGGCAATTTAAAGAATGTTTTGAAATTGAAAGGGTAGCTTCCTGCTCAGTAACTGAAGCTCACATTTTTCCCTATGGCATTATTTTCCTCTTGAAGGGAGTCACACATACTTACTTGTTTATTTCTGTCTCTCAATTGCTTTTTTGACTTGTTTTACCACCCTTTTTAGTTATGTGTATTTCTAATTAGTTTTCAGACAATATTTTAGGGTTTGATTTTTTTTTTTATTTTTTTTTTTGTCTTGATCTGCAGATACTTGCTCCTGCATGTGCCCTGCCTCACCTTTGGGCGTAGAAAATGCAGCTGGCTTCTATCAAGACGACCCATCCTTGCATGGGGAAGGTAAGTGCAGCAGTTAAGGCAAAGGTTGTGACTGCTCAGTATGTCTTTCAGTGTGGGGTGGCTGCTTGCTTTGTAGCTTGCTTCTCCATAGACTTCTCCCTGTGTATGCTTATTTTTCTTTTTCCTGGACACTTGTGCTCGACATTGTCTGATATTCCAGAGATTGGTCTTTGAACAGCTGCCAGCCACTCCCCAGGGTACTGCCTTGGCTTTCTTGTGCTATCTGAAAAACAAATAAGAAACAATTAACAGGAAGATCAAAATCACCCAGTGCTTTTGGAATCCCAGAGAGAAATCTGTCTGGCAGTCAGGTACATCCCAAGGCTGACTGGCTCATTCTTTTCTTTTCTTTCTTTCCTTTTTAATTTCAGTTCTCATACTCTCCTATTTTATTCTTTCCATAAAAGGTTGTTGTGTCCCCTGTCCGTCTGTCCCCCAAAAACTGATATAAAACCTTATGCAAACTGATCAACAACTGCTGATTACATTTTTGCTATCTCTGATCAATGGCTCTGCCATGTCCCAGTGAACATTCAGGATAGGTTGGTACTACATGCCTTTCTGCTACTGGCTTACTTGATGGTGATGATGAAACCATTTCTCCTGTCCATGCCTCAGTTTCCTAATCAGTAAAACACTACTTCTCTGTTCTGTAATCTCATTATAAAGAGAATTATAAGCGATAGTAATTTATAATTATGTCAAGTGAGTGACATTCCAGTTATTGTACAGATGGTGAAAATTGTTTTCATAATTGTTATTGAGATTAAAGGTTAATTTTTTCCCCAAATAATAATTAGAACATTGTAATATTTTAGGACAGGTAATAATTGTATACACCTTCCAACAGAAAATTGTGTTCTAAGAAAACTGTTTATAGGGGTCTGCTTTTCCTATTTGTTTGATATTTTTTTTTTTATTTTTTTTTTTTTCTGTGGGATTCAGTTAAGGTATGGAAGAACCATAATTGTTATTGAGATTAAAGGTTAATTTTTTCCCCAAATAATAATTAGAACATTGTAATATTTTAGGACAGGTAATAATTGTATACACCTTCCAACAGAAAATTGTGTTCTAAGAAAACTGTTTATAGGGGTCTGCTTTTCCTATTTTTTTGATATTTTTTTTTTTTTTTTTTTTTTTTTCTGTGGGATTCAGTTAAGGTATGGAAGAACACTCCTTTTTTCCAGAAGAAATGTTATAACATTTTACAGCAAATATCTATTATCAACTATGTCTTTACCTTGTCACTTTTATCAAAATTCTTCATGAGGGAAAAATACAAATTCTCTCCAGTGTTTTGTTTTAAGAATTTTTAGTAAATCTGAACTCAGATCATTTGAAAACCAACCATTTCTCACTCCTTCAAGCTCAATCCTGTCTGGTTTTCTTGATCAGTAGGTAGAAAAAATATCCTGTGAATGGCACAATGCAGCATTACAGTGCTCCTTTTAATTCTCCAGGAAAACTCCATTTAACTCACAAAATATGAGAAGATTTTCTTTAAAAATTATTATGACTGGGGATCTCACTTATGCTGAAACATAGTCTGTCTAATTAGAGCTGACTGAAGTGGTGGTGGGGTTGACATGAATGGGTTCCTACTGGCAGAAGACATCAAGGACAACTGGGGACCCAGATTTTGTGGAGAAAAAAATGTTGCAGCATCAGGTCCAACCTCCCTCCTAACACAGGTCACTCACACACTTCAACAGGCTGATATCTTCTGATGGAGCTACATTTCATCCTAGAAAGATGCCTGAACTTGTTTTAACATCTTCAAATGATGGGGAACATGTTGTATCCCTGGCTGAGACATCTAAACGTAATGTGGTTAGAAGCCATTCTTAGTTCAGCTGACTTCAGCCCTGGGGAATTTTTGGTTCTCTGGTCTCTTTTTAGTGGAATATTCTTTCTTTTCATTACACTGGTGGAACAGAGCAGCCAGGACAGGATCACAGTTATAGGAATTATCATTGTCATCATTAGTCAGGACAATTCCTATGCAGGAACAAAGACCTTAAGGTGGACTTAGCACAAACAGTAGCAAATCTGAGAGGTATTTTTCTAGTGAACTCTGTTGATGAGCTGTCACATTTTGAGCTGGCTGTACCTGCTTGGGAGCAAGGGATCCATATCTGAGTATGGAAGAGAAGGAAGAGACTGCGGTATGCTATTATAAGTAGAAAGGCCAAAATTATTTTTCTCACAGCTAGCCTGGTATATTTTGTTCTGGGCCCAGCATAGCAATGTGGATATTTATATGAACTGCAAGTACCTCTCTGCATGGATGAGGACAACAGGACATACTTGCATGAAGAAGTGACTTGATGGAAGGCAGTTGCACTGGGTTGCTGCAGAGCTGGCAGAGTCAAGACATTTGTGTAGGCTCAGGGCTGCAGAAATATGAAGACTGGAGATACCCAGGGAGTGTGCAGGAGTACGTGCAGAGGTTTGGTCTGTCCAACCTTTGTAGACAAGATCTAAATGGACCTGTGGGCTGGTTGAATAAGTAGAGGGTCCCACCAAGCGTGTTTTTGATGAAGGAGCACATATTAAAGCACTCTCCAAACCTTGCTTCAGTCTTTTTCCAGGTAGTAGTTTTAAGAAAGCCGTTTGGGAAAGTTTTCCTTTGCTAAAGGAGTGAATAGGTGTATCCTAATGGCACTTTGGTACTTCTGGTTTGGCTGAGACTTCTCCCAGATGGCAGTTAAGATGAGAGGGACTATAAGAGCTGTGTGAAATGCTGGTAGTGTTGTCCACAACACTTTCAGACTCCTTTAAGTCACTGCTTTGTGAGCAGCGATTTGCGCTTGGCTGGCTGTTTCAGATGTAAAGCCTACTGAGTTTCTTCCTGGAACATCCCGACACAGTAAACAAGGGAAAGCAGAGGCAAAGCTTTTCCTGTGCAGCCAGCTGGGGTGCCTGTGCTTTCTCACTTCTTCGTGCATTCTTACCCTTGACCCTGGTGTGCTATCCAGTTCCCTCTGTGTCAGGTTCTCCTGAAAGCTGTGATTTCCTTTCCTGACAGGCAGCAGGAAGATGAGAAAGCTGTTGGGCAACCTTTGCTCTGAGAGTACTAGAGGGTTATTAACAAAGCATGCCTGACAGGCAGGGTTTAGGAAATACTGATAACATCAGGAAGAGGGAGGAAAGTAAACAGTCCAGTAGCTTAGGGTGTGTTTGTAATTTTAAAATTGGCCCAGACCAGCAGCTTTGTAAGCTGTGCATTCCCTTGCAGTGTCACTGTCACAGACTTGGTGCTGCATATGAGGTCACACCATTTCCACCAGCAGCTGAGATGGATTCAATACCTTTAACTGGGGCTCTATTCTGGACCAGTCCAAAGGTTGAAGAAGTTTTGAGTTGGTTTCAGCACCACCCACGAGAGTAAAATGATCCAATTTATTCTGTCCTCAGACGTGAGGGTGTGGCAAAAGGTCTTTTTTTCTTTATTTATAAGTCTTTATAAAGTCTTTATTTTCACTGCCTTATAACCACTGCAAGGAGAAGCCCCCTATTTTACAAGGCAATCAAGGCCAAGAATAAAACTTCTGTCATTGACTTTCACTAACCCGGCTTTGTAAAAACCAGCTAGGACTTTTAGCTAGGAAGTATGAAATCTCATCCTCTGGGCAGCTTGCAACTCAGCTTTTGATATAGGCTTTTTCTAATTATCACTGACAGGCAGATCGAGGGTAAGATTATACATTTGAGTTCTTGTTTTTTCTCTTCCCTCTCCTTCTTCATATCATGTGTCAGCTCTAGTTTCCAAATACATTTCCGTGTCAAAGCACTAAACTTCATCCATCATAAGCACATTTGTGCAAGTCCTAATAAAATAACCCTGCCATGTCTCTCTGGGAAGGTGGAGACTCCAGTCGTAATGTAACATGACAATGGAAGCACCATGAGGCTGGCTAGTGAGATTATATCTTTTCCATTTGTGCAGTAACTGTTGTTTAGTGTGGCTTGTCAGTCTGTCAGATAAAGGCACACAGCCATCTATGAGGAATTATTAATGAAGATTCAGACATTTTTTTCTGTTGGAAACGGATCACTTAGCTCTTCATCTCGCTGACTTTTTACATTAGAAAACTAAAAATAGCCCTGAGTTTATAAGGAAAGACCTTCAATATCTGGCAGTTTTTGCCTTTCCTTTCCTGTAGTCTATTCCCCAGAGGAAGGTTAAATACACAAACCCTTTTTCTAATGGTTTGAGCTGAGAATTTCAGAGCCATAAACATGAACACAAGGTGTGCATCTTTCCCTGATAAGCCCATACATTCAGCCCACCAAGCCCCCTTATCATCCAAACAAAAAGCAAAGACTAAAAAAATCCCTCCAGCTTCTGATAATTTACACTTTTGCGGAAAAGGCAAGTTAAGAAAAATAAGTGTTAATCACAGCAGCTTGAATAAACTTGGTGTTGCCAAATGCTGTACAGCTTTCCCCAGTTCTTCCTGCCAATGCAGCTCAGCCCCATTTGAAGCAGCCCTGCTGTCACAAAGCTGGAGAGCAAGGACTCTCCCTTGCACGAGGATGCATTGGGGGATGCTAGGGGCAGGAGAAGCGTGCCGGGGGCGGAAGACTATTACACAGGCAGCTTTCTGCTGATGACCCACATTATAGCTTTATGACTTAGAAAACTCGTTTCTATAGAAGGCTTTGACAGGGCTTGCCTTCTGGCTTTTCAAAATAAATGGCTGAAAATCAGAAATATTATTGGCTATTGAGGTGGGGTTTTTTGCTTCTTCTCACCCACATCATAGAGCATCCAGGAGTTATTTAGATCCCCAGAACTTCTGGGTTTTGGATGCCAAGGGAGACAGTCTGTGTCATTGTAGTATTTTCCCCATTTTCTGTCAGGATGATACTGAGATATTCAGCTGGTGTGGATGAACTGTATATGCCAAAGGCACCAGAATAGATGCGTAACACCATGACACCTTCAGAAATGGGCAGTGAAGCTCCCTGTATACACACATATGTCTAGTGCAGAAACCACATGAGAAATTGGTGATTCTTTTTCGCCCCTTACATCCTGGAGGTTGGGGTACAATTCGTGTCCGAATGCACAATCCTTAGGTGTGCCTCTGCATTGCATGGTGTGAAACTTGCAGTTTAACTCTGAAATCCCAAGAAAGGGAAAGAAGATCAGACTCTTCTCTCTGCCAAAGAATCTGAATGTGGTTCCACACGATTTAACGTAACTAACTGATTCTCTCAGATATACTGGGGCTGCATTCTACGCTTAGTGCTTTCCAAAACCAAACCAAGTCAACAGAGTGCTCTGCAGTGTGAAGCAAAACAAAAACACAAAAAGTTCATGTGTAGTCACCAGACAAAAATTTGCTAAGTACCAGCAGAAATGAGGAGTTAATGGTTCCCATATGTAGCAGCTAACCTGGGCTTTATAAGATTTTCCATGAGATTTCTGAAAAGATTTCTATAGCAGCAAATGAGATCAAAAATTCATTTTCTTGTTAAACTGGACAGCTAATATTCAGGCCGCATTTTCTTCAATAGCTGTGTCTATAAATACAGGCTAACAAACTTGGATAGGATTCCCACTCTGTAAAAAAAAACCACCAGATTACAGCCTCTAGTATTCCTGAGCAGTAAGGCTCTTAAAGCTTTAATCAGTTTCTCAGCAAGATGCGATCTGAAATAATTCAAAAAATATTTACCTTTTAATGCATCTTCTGGAGTTGTAAGTTTTTACAATCTTCCTAAATATTTTTGTATTCATATATTGCAGTTAAACCATGTGCCTTGCTTCTTGTACAGTGTACACATAGCTCGCATTAATTTGATGAATTTGGTGATGCCTTCAACAGCTGTTCCAGTGTTGCCATAGCACTGGTGTTTAATCCTTACTGGGAAGGATATGCATTGTATTGGGCAGTACAAAGCCTAAGCAGGCTGGGTTTGGTTTGTTTTTCCCAGTTCATTTTAAGTGTGTTCTGAACAGCAGGGATAAGAAATATTATTGTTTTCATGTGCTGACATCAATTCTGCAAGAAAGGTCAAACCACTGGAATTCTGTTTACCATTGCATCGGAGAAGGATCAGTAGGCTAGGTCCGAAAACTAAAAGCAACATGTTTCTCCCAATGATTGCCTGGAGTGCAGATGTGCCGGGGGATTTTGTTTGTGTGATTTTAAGGCCTTAGACTGGTAGAAGTAGCATTTGGGGAATTTTGGGCTAGAACTCCTGACAAAGGCTATCTCCCAAGGCAAACTGGTAACAAAAAACACAACAGGCTGAAGCAGCATCTCTGTTTCTCGGTATCCATGCAGTTTCCATGCTGGCATTCAGAAGATTGTCCCTTCCTTGGCCATTTCCATGTTTATGACAGCCTCAAATGCAATTAAGAGGGCTCTTCAGACCTTCCTCACGTCCCCCCAAGAAAAGCTCCTCAGTGTAGAACCCAGCAACTACCCCTAAGAGCAGAACAGAGAATTGCTGCTCCTTTGAGACCACTTGTGGAGTCTGCCTTAACATTTTTGGGGGACTTTTAGCCTCTAGAGGGGTTAGAAGTCTTAACAGTATCAGTAGATAAAACTTGCTACATAATCATATTCTCAGTTTCTCCTGACTCTGAGATTCTGCATAGCTTCATTCATTTCTGTCTGTAGCTTTCTACGTGATCTTCAGGTGGAAAGTGCTCAAGAAATGTGAAGTGTTACTGCTGAAAAAAAAGCCAATGAGAAAGATGAAGAATGCGGCAAAATGTGAGGGGAAACTCTAGGGGTATATGTGGGAGATTTTTGTGGGAGTATTTTGTTGAGTCACCCTATATTACAGTCTGAGCTGGCCTTGGAGATTTCTGTGTTTCTGTATGGCTTTTCCAGAAATAAGTAATAAAGATCTGGGCAATTGAGAGCAGCCTACAGGTCTGGCAGGGGGTGACAAACGGAAAGAGAGAGAGAGAAGTTCTGGGAGGTAAGAGATGCCGCAATGATTGGCTAATCTGGAGAATCCTATGAGACAGTGCTCCATAAAAATCACAGGGACAGCCAGGAAGCTGAAAGCTGGTCAGTTGATGATGTAGGAGGAAAATATGTGCATAGGTTTTCCATAGCTTGCTGTCCTGTGAGGCCTGCACCAAAAGGTGTGTCTGTCATGTCTCCTGGCAAAGCCACGTGGTGACTGCCCTGGAACTGTAGGAGAAGCAGGTTTCTCCTGTGGCATCAGGACCAGGTCACTGAAGTGGCAGAGAGAACTCGGTGCTGCAACTGACGGGAAAGTCCAAAGCCAGATACGGGGGGTGCAGTCTCACAGGATGCTGTCCCACAGCACTGCAAAATGCAAATACTGCATGAGCAATCGAATGCAGCCTCCTGCTGAGGTGTGTGGGGAGGGAGCTCCTGGTACTGTGAGCAGTAGTGGGATGATGAGCCACCAGAGAGTGATGCAAGCTGAGCTAGTGTCTCCAGTGAAGCCTTGGAAGAGCTCCTCATGGTGGACATGCGTGTATGCTTTTTTGGGTTAGGTTTCAATATTCCCCCAAACACTCTTCCTGAGGATAGATGATTTCTTCTAATGTGCCTGAGACACCTCCCTTCCCTCATAAATATGGCTGCTCCTCGGGAACATGGACGTTTCTGTGTGGATGTTTCTTTCCCTCCCTCTGAAGTGGCAGATGAGAGAGTTTCCCTTCTCTAATAAACCCCTTGTCCAGTTTACCTTTGCCCAACCATTGCAATTAATCCAAGTCTCTGCTAACTGTTCTTAATCCTTAATTATTCAGTGACGCTGGAAGGCTATGTTTCTGCAGAGGGGAAAGAACAGCTATGGAAAGCTGTTCTTTGGTTGGGATTTTGTTTGTTTCTTTGTTTGTTTGAGGCTTGTTTTGTTTGAGTTTTCCCATGGACAGTAGCCATATCTTTGTCCAAGGCTGTCTGTATGTGAATAGGGCATCACCAAGACTAAATAACCCCCATTGTTAGCCTTCTGTCACTATCCCTTGGCACATAGGTCCAACTTGGAAACAGAGAGGCAGCAGAGAAAACAGATGTTGAAAATGAAATTTGCAGGCTGACAAGCATACAGGAAGATCACTGTACAAAAAAATGTTTCCTGGATGATCACAGCCAGTAGACAGAGAAACCTATGCACCATAAGTGGAAGAAGATGACAATCTTCAGCATTTCTCTGTTCAGCCTTTACTGCGTGTGTGCTCCTGCCAATCCTGTTACCTCTTCATCTGCAGTGATTCTGGAAACTAACCTTTCCTTCTGAACCTGACTGCAAAATCTTTGAGAGTGAATCAGGGAGTGGGCACAATGTCTTTCAGCGTTTGTTATTGCATTTTGTTTCATCTTTGTGGATCAGCTTTTTTTGTTTGAGCTTTCTTCAGAGCTAAAATAATTTCTTGCTGATTCTGCTGATGCCCCTTGCTTTCTCAAGAGTCTTAATCAGTTCCTTCTATTGTTAAATTCAGTCTTTTCATCCTCCCCTACTAGCCTCCACAGAGCTCCACCCCAATGTAGCCCCTCAGCATGTCTAACATCATGGCAAGCCGATGGGTTTATCATCTGTTCTTGCAGCATAACCTCCTTTCTAGAACTATATGTGCTACAGCCAAGCAGAAAGGGAAAGTAGAGCTTGGGGGGGAACTCAGCACTGCAGGAGGGTGTAGAAACATCTCTCTTTCACCGGGTGTGGGAGAAGAATCAGTATTTTGGAGTGTCTTTAGAGGTAGAGGAGGAAAGCAGGCTAAACTGCATGTGGCCAGAAGCTGTCCTGTCCCGCTGTGTGTACTGTCAGTGCCCGTATGTAACTGAGAACCCGCTTGGAAGTGGAGACAAGTATGAAAAATGCTGGAGGAGAACAGGTTCTGTGTGTTTTTCTGCAGAGCGCCACGTGCGGTTGCACTGTGGACTGACAATGAAATGCTGGATCAATACCAGACAAGCTCCAGATGCAGAGCAGCTCAAGGCCAATGGGGGAGGAGGTGGAACTGTAGGACGTGTGAAGAGTCGGGGTGATCCACTGAGATAATGCAGAAATTCCGTCTGACACCTGAAATGATGTAGCCAGGAAAAGATAAGGCTCTCCCTAGGAGGAGAGACAATAATTGTTTTTTAGCATAACAGATCAGAGATTAGGCACTCCTGTCTGTAATCTGCCATGCTGGCAACAGTAGCTTCCTGTGCTGGTTGCAGTATTTAAATTGAAGACTGCAACTCTCCGCATCCTCCTCCTCCATTTATCTCTGGAGAGAAAGGATTACATTTGCATCCAGCTTAAGTTAATTTTGCACTTGGAAACACTGCTACTTCTTTCTCTGATCATTTCCTTACAGATGAATGAAGGAGACTGGGTAAAGCAAGCCAGAAAGAGCAGCAGAGGCTCTGCCAGCTGGGGACATGCCGCGGGACGCTGGTTTAGGAGGGCTTGCTGCTGACCTTCTGGGAGAGCTTGTAGTGGTGTCTGTAGCATCCTACTCTCTGGTGTAGACAAGGGGAAAAGAGAACTGAAGACAGTGACTAGCAGGTCTCTTTTTCTTCTCACACATCTGCACTCCAGTTTTGTTTTCCCTCGAAGTGCTGTTACTGAGCAGGGTGCTATGTAACACCCAGCTTGCTATATAAAGCGACAGAGCCGAGGAGCTTTAAATGAAAAGTAGTTAGCCTGTTTGGTTTTTTCCCCCCTGAGGTAGCAAACAGAGCGTTGGTCTGTTTTTACATCTGCTTCATGAGTGCACTGCATAGTCCCCACGCCCAGAGACAAGTTACAGCCCAGCCTCCTTCTAGCACACCAGCACATGTACCAGCGTAAACGCATAAGCAAAGAATTGGGTTATTTTCTCTCTGTGAGGTGGATTTATTGGACACCCCCCCTACTGTTCCCCACAAGCCTCCCGACCCTTTTGCCCCCCTTTGGCAGGCCCCTTACACTTGTACTCTGGAAAAACAGTAGTAGCTAACATTTGTGCCTTTGGCAATAAAACCACAGGCCTCGCAAACCCCAAATGGCAAAAAGACATTTCCATTCCAATCCCAGTTTTAAATTAAACTGTAATGAAAAATCAGCAGTGGCAGCTGGGACCAGAGACAGTGATTGTCTCGAGGAACAAAAAAGGGGAAGGAAGAGGAGAGAGGGAGAGACTGCAAGGAAAGCACAGCCTGGTAATAAAGCAGCTGGTAAACCTTAAAGTAAAAAGAAATTAGAAAAACAAATCTAGCAGAGAGGGAAGCAGAGACGCCTGCCCTTCCACGCGGTGCCATAGAGGAGGGCCACAGCCAGCCGTGTCCCAGGCGGGCCCCGGGTGGGAGTGTGCAGTCCTGTGCTGACATCTGGAGGGGATGTGTGGCAGCCCAGCTCTGAGCTCATTGCTCCTGCCCCGGACCAGCCAAATCCACACCCGCCTGAGCTCCATCCCAGCCATAGAAAGACCTCACAGGTCTCCTTGAGCAGTGACACGCATGACACTTTGTCTGCCTCTCTAGACATATACAGGCAGCCGCGAAGCACAAAACCAATAGTAATGCTGCTTCAGAATTTTTGGTAGGTTTTTCAATGAAAAATGGAAAGTTAGCCATCAAAACTCTTGGGTTTGCTTTTCTTGTGTCGGTTCTTCAAGAAGTCAAGGTTTTCTTCGGTAAATAGATGCTTTATTTTGTCCCGGTGGGAGACTAAAACAAGGAAGATAGACCAACTTTGAGAGGGATGTGGGTGTAAAATGTGAGATTTGTTTGAGTGTTTGGTGTTTTTTTCTTAATAGTGTATGCAGCAGTTCAGCTAAAGACCTGACATACATTTTCTTGGCATACTTAAAAAGGCAATCGCAAGAATATAATGCTACATCTCATTCTCATGGACAAAATTATAATATCCATGGACTAAAAATGAATTTATATTCTTTTGTTTTCCTCAGTTGTTATTTTTATTTTTTTTTTAATTTCATCATGCTTGCATGAGATTAAAGGATTAAAAAAAAAATGAGAAATTTCTGCTTAAAGAATTTGCAGCGAGAGAAAGCAGGCCTGGGAGGGGAAGTAGAAGTGCAGAGGAGCGCAGGGATGCTCGAAAGGTCATGCGGCACGTGAATAACATTTCTGAGAAAAGAAATGAGGTCTCTGGAGAGTCAGTTCAGTGCCCCATGCGCAGGACGACACAGCCTTTTCCAGAGCCTCTACCCCTCCGGGGCCCTAGCATAGATCTGATAGGGTGAGGTTGAAGGGTTTGTGGTACTCACAGACAGTGCAGGAGGGTGCCTAATTCATTCCGACAGACACAAGCACGCTGGTAAATTGGGTGACAGTGCACTGCAAATTACTGCACAGGGTCTCACCGCTCACTTGCCTATAGAGTTTTGCAGTCAACGTGTACAGGTGCAAGAGCTACACATCCACGTTTACTGTGTCAGGCTTGAATACAGCCTTGATGTGAGTTGCAAGTTTTAGTCATGTTAATTGTAGATCATAGAAAAAAGTGCTGATTCAAAAAAAATCTGTAGTTTTGCTGATCTTTAATTTTTAGCAATATCCAGAAGACAAATGAGTTGCTAGCTAAGTGTTCTCTTTCGGTTGTCTGCAAGATACATGGTCAAACCGCTACCTGAAATTAAGATCCGAGTCCAAGTTCCTCAAAAATAGGTGCTTAAGTACTTTAGAAGTCCCAGAGTAGTAAGTACCTGAATATTTAGGGCCTAAATTTCTGGACTGCTTAACACCAAAAGCTTTTTCACTAAAGATGTAGGAAAAACTCATGTGTTTAAAAAGTAGGCTGGATGTATTTGAATCTAAACAATTTAAAGCCCATATTTAATTTAGAGGAATTGTGCCTCTATTTAGAAAAGTCTAGGCTTCTGTCTGTGCCTCAGTTATACTAGATGATTGTAACTGCTGTGTGTGTCTACCCGTAGAACATGCTTTAATATGTGTGGCAAATAAAAGGGTCTTGCTCTGTATTTTTGTGATTGCTTGCAAAAAGCTGTTCGGGTTATTTTTGTATAGGATAAGGGAAGCAGATACCCAGCTTCCACTGAACTGATTGTACTTCATTCCCTGGCGGTCTTTTAGGGGGGGAAGAAAGAAAAATTACAGATGAGATTTCAGAATCTCCCACCCCTGTATCCTATTCTCTGATCTCCATCACAAGGCACAGACAAGCAAACCTCTCTTCAGCTCCTCCTCTGCTGGTCTCGAGTGCATACAAGGGGGTGGTGTGGGTAAAGGCAGTCCTGCTAAACAGTGTCTTGGCCACCCCACATCTTTCTACTTGGCTGAAATGCTTATAATGTAGATGCTTCTTTCACATCTGAGTGGGCCTCTGGTGGTGTGGATCGCTTGGAAGTGCACAGAAGAATTTAAATGTTTGTGAACACTTGATCTAAATGATCCTAACACCTTGGGCTTTTCAACACAGTGGACAGGCTTTCTTCAAAAGCTGCATAACTCATGGGATTTTTAGTCATACGAAGTCTCACCTCTGCTTGCTTCTTTACTCAAATTGCCTGTGTTGGCCTTAATATTACTGTTGCTGTGCTTACAGCTGTGGAGAGAGAAAGAAAGAGACATTCAATTAAGACCGCAGCTATGTTTCACAGATGGGTTTTTTTTCTGTTGTTTGTTTGCTTTTTGTACAAGCCATGTTGGGATATTTGCATGATAATGCACTTTTTAAGGTGCTCTTGGATGGGACTGGGTCCTTTTTGTTTGTACAGTGGTTTAAGCCTTTCACAGTTGTGCACTGGCCAGAGGCCAAAATTCTGCTATCTGTTCTGTGCCAGCAACTTCCACTGACTCCCAGACAATGCAGAAGCCCTGGGAGCTGCTTGTGGCTGTCTGCATCTGGGGACAGAGCTTAAAACTCAATCAGTGACTTGCTAATTCTGTACAAAGCTGTAAGCAAAGCCCTCTCAGAAACCAAAATAAACTACTGTGAAGACTTGAAACAGGTACAATCTGTACTGTTGCTACTTTGGTGAGCTTTTGGTTTTCAAACACAGCAACTTGGTTATTGAGACCAACTCTGAGGGACCACAACTGGTTCCTTATAATTATTTTGTGGAACCTCTGTAAAAAAAAGAATAAGATTTCTCTGTGAGAGGTTTCAGAGAGTTTACAGACCCTGAACCATATCAAAGAGGTTTCTGACTTGAATTCCTGAGTTATTTAAATTACAGGAGGTCACATCTGAATCTGTGTTACTTAAAAGATCTAGTGGGCAAAGCTTTTTATTCTGTGGGAACAACTTAGTGCACATACAAACATTCCTGTATCTTTTGATCTATGCGCAGGGCACAGAAAGCAGCACAGCTGTGAACTGGAAGAACACAGAATAGGAATAAGCTTGGATCTGTTTGTAGTTTTAGCAAAGCCAGTGGAAAATGTCCCACCAATATCCCAGAGATCAGGTTCAAGCCTCCATGAGCACAGCAGATAACGCTCATACAGCGGGGTGGGTGAGCGAGATACCCCAGTAAGTAAAGTCTGGAACTATGCTGCATGGAAGGTGACCATTAGAAATATGCTTGGGATCTCTGAGTGCTGCTGGCACTTGCTGTCCTCAAACCAGGAAACTGGCCTGTCATCTGGGGTAATTGAAAGCTGCCCCAGGCCTTGTTACCACTGCTGACACAGTGCTTTCAGAGAATCACAGAACGGTTGAGGCTGAAAGAGACCTCTGAAGGTCACCTGCTCAAGCAGGGGCACTTGTCTGAGCCGGGATATGTCCAGACAGCTTGAGTATCTCCAAGGATGGAGACTCCACAGACTCCCTGGATAGCTTGTGCCAGTGCTCAGTCACCCTCACAGTAAAAAATTTTTTCCTGATATTCAGAGGGTTTTCCTGTATTTCAGTTTGTGCCTGTTGCTTCTGGTTCTGTCACTGGGTACCACCTAAAAGAGCCTGGCTCCAACCTCTTTGCAGCCTTCCATCAGTTACTTACCCCCGTAAGCCTTCTTTTCTCCAGGCTGAACAGTCTCAGCACTCTCAGCCTTTCCTCACAGGAGAGAAGCTCCAGGCCCTTCATCAACTTTGTGGCTGTTCGTTGGACTCTCTCCAGTGTGTTCATGACTCTCTTGGACTGGGGAGCTCAGAACTGGACACACTATTCCAGATGTGGCCTCAACAGTGGGGAAGATAGAGGGGAAGGATCACCTGTCTTGACCTGCTGGCAATGCTTCACTTAATGCAGCCCAAGATACCATTAGCCTTCTGTGCTGCAAGGGCATATTGCTGGCTCAGGGTCAACTTGGTGTCCACCAGGACCCTCAGGTCCTTTTCTTCCAATAAGCTTTCCAGCTGGGAGGTCCCCAGCATAAATGCTGACTCCCTCCACAGGAAAATTGTTTTGTTGAAGCATTTTCTTTGAAAGCCAAAGCCCCATTTTGACCCACCTCCAAGTATGTTGGGACTGTTATTTTTTTTCTGAAAATTGCCAAAAGAATCCAGCTGAAATTTTGCTGGAGACAGTTGACTCCTGATCAGGGAGAAAAATCAGATGGTATTTTAGGAGCTCAGAAATTAGCTCATGTTCTTGCAAATCCAGCAGATAACAGCTTGCTCAGTGCCATTCACACAGCTGTAGGGGAGAATATTAAAAAACTTTTAAATTCTATTTATTAAACTTGCTAGAAAACTTGTCAGAGGAAAAAAGCAACTCTTCAGCAACTCCGTTCCCCCAGCTTATGTGAAATGCCAAGGTAGCAAAAGAAATGTCTGCGACTTTACTGGAGGCAGTGAAGTATTAGAGTAATAGAGCAGGAATTAGGACTCCTGACTCATACTGTCGCTGCCTTGGACTATTTCTGAGCAGCTCTTACCTGAGCAGACCCAATGACACTGCTGCCTGACTCATTCAAGTAATCAAAATGACTAAAAGGCTAATTTGACCTGAATTTATCTGGCAGTGATGCATGATAACAATATCTGGTTGTCTTGCATATAAAAAGTGATTCTGGATAGTTAAACTGTTTTGAGATCTTTTGAGTAAAAATAACTTTGTAATTACAAAGAGCTCATATTTTAGCTAGCCTACTCTGGCAAGTTCTTTGTAAAATACAATTTTAATTTCTTTTTAAAAAAGATATCTTCCCTCCACCTTGAAAATCAAAAAAGGTTAAAAATCTCTATCACATTCTTCCTTATTCTTCAAGAAAATTCAGCTCTGTATCTGAAGCTTCTTTAAGTGCACAACAAAAAATGTTCACAATTTTCTCACCCAACTTTGTAGAAACCCAAAATATAGGTCTCAGCTTTTAAGACTCTTGATCTTCTATTTCACAAGTCATTTCAAGTTCATATCAAACGCAAACTCACTGGTAGGGTTTCTTCTTTTCTTCTTTTTTTTTTTTTTTTTTTCTAAGCTATATTTAAAATGCATCTATTTCATTCCCATTGGAATGATGGTCATCATATATCCATTTTCTTTATCTGACGGGAAGGGGAGGGAATACTTAGACAGAAACAGTAATCGGCTTGAGAAAGCCAGAGGCTGTTTGATATTAATGCGGAGAATGATTAATCAAAGAAAGAGTAGTCCTCCAGTAATAAGCAAAGGATGAGGTCATTAGCTGGGTAGCAGAGACCAGGCGGCACTTAAGGATATTCACTGGGGTCAAGAGTGAATAAGGGAGCTGCAGGAGTTTTCAGTCCTTTAGAACATGGTAATGGCCTTACAGGGTTAGATCAAAGATCCCTCTAGCTCTGCAGCCTGTTTCTGATACTGTCCAGTAGCAGATGTTTAGGGAAGAAGTATAGGAAAAGGGGAGAGTGCAGGGTACTCCTTGCCTGCTATAAACCTTTTCAGCTGTTAATAGGTTAGGGACCTTGTAAGCCTATAAAACATTGTGTTTAAAATCCACTGTGGGTGTATCTGCCATTAAAGTGTCCAATAATTTTTCAAATGATCTCTACTTTTGGCCTCTACCAGTAATGAGTGGCAACGAACTGCACAGTGTAACTGGGCATAGCATGAAATAGAAACCATGATACAGTCCCATCAGTGATGCTGTTATCTACGCCTGAGAAATATCAGAGGCAGGAAGTGTTCAGTGTTTCTCTAGTTCATTTCTTCAGTGTCTGTTGAGGACTGAGAGTGTGTCTGCCTCCCCACAAACTTGACACTACAAGTTTATAGACAGCCTATGAGTTCCAGTAGCCAGTGAGTGCTGCAGGCCTTGTCTTCACTGTGTGCTGGTGCTTCCAAGTCAGTGTCTGAAGCGGATTGGCAAGGGGATGAATGCAGTAGATGGACACTCAAGAACAGGAACAGTGTCCAGAGAGGGAGACAAGTACAGAAGGTGATAGGAAATGGAAGGACTGGGTGATGTAGAGTGTGAACCAGAAAGCTGAAACCAGTTTTGAATGACATGCTGTTTTTATCCTTGGCACAGGCAATCCTGAAAGCAGTTTTGCTTTTAGTGCAGAACAGAGTGATATGGCATGGGTTGTGAGCTGCAAGCCCAGTTCTTCAGGGCTTTGGAGAATCAGTAGATACCAGTCCAGTTAGTCTGTGAGTGGTTCCTCCTCTCTGCAGGGGTTCTCACCACTTGTGTGGTTTGGATAGGAGAGCAGGTTGGCTCCTTGTCCTGTTGAGCACTCACAGACACGGGAATGAGCCTTTTACTCCAAAGATAGATGAGAGTCCTTGGATGCTGCTTCTGCCTGGACTTAAGACATCCACAAGGATTTGAATCCTGCAGCAGTGTCTTTACAGACACTGAAATCAGTGAAACTCTGTGCGGATGCAGGAATTGACCCACTTGGATTCAGCCACTGGAACGGGGGCCCTTCTGGGTTAGAGACACGTTGCGAAAAAATGTACCTTCACAGGTCCAGGGTTCATGTCTCAGCTGTGTTGCACTTGCAAGGTAATAGCTGAATTCATCCGTCTCCTAGAAGCTCCCCTTCCTTTTCTGCTGAGTATATTACATACAAAGCAGATTTCATCGCTAATAAATAATTTTTAAAAGTCAAAACAGTAAGCGCATTTGTTCCATCTATTTTTATCTTTGCCACTTGTTTAAATCTTGGGTGTCTGACACTGCTTAGATCTGTGATAAAGGCAGACAGCAAGAACTTTATCATGCTTTGATAGGGCTGGTTTTTGTCAGCACTCTCTTCTTTGTCATCAGCCTTAGAAGGCAAAAAGCTCGAAACCATTCATAGGGAAATAACCACAACTCATTCTGCCAAAGAAAGGAAAAAAACAAAGAAACACAAAAGACATTAAAAATTGAAAAATACCCTGGAAGCTGGCTAGAGCAGTGCCTTCACGATGAGGGGTACTGAGTCCTGGAAGTGACTTAGCCTTTTACAGGATCAGACCGAAGAGCTGCTTGTCTGCTTTGCACAGAACAAACAGCTGCCTAAATCCTGCCAGAAGAGCACAAGGACTGGAGATGACTTTCTACATCTCTCTCCCCTGCCTCTGACATATACACTAGATTCCAGCATCTTCTGTTTACCTAAATCATATCACTGCTTCGTTTCCCCTTCACTCCTGTGATACCTTGTGAGGACAGCAGCCATCTTCCTGTCTTCTGCAAGAGTCACTCACTCTCAGCTTCTGCCTTCTTGTAGTGAGCAAAGAGCATTCTTTCTGTAACCTCTTCCTTTCTGTTACCTCCAGCAGATTGAGAGGGATGCTTCATCCCTCGAGGTGTTCAAGGCCAGGTTGGAAGGGACTTTGAGTAACCTGGTGTAGTGGAAGGTGTTCCTGCCCATGGCAAGGGGGTTGGAACTAGGTGATCTTTAAGGTCCCTTCCAATCCAAACCATTCTATGAAAGACATCCATCCTGGTCCTGCCCGGTCTATTTTCCAGTGCCATATAGTAAAATAAAGGCAAGCCTCAGATCAGGATCACTCCGCTGTGTGCCACGAATCCCTTAACTGTTTGCCCGGGTTAAGGCCTCATGTTCTCCGTTTACCAAGAACTGAACCAGCAGGATGTGGCTTACATGACCAAACAACAACTCCCATGGATGTCAGAGGAGCGCTGTGAAACCCTCGTGGGTACCTCATCTATGTGGATTGCTCCTGTGATTGGGCTCTTTGCTAAATTTAGACAGAGAAATAACATTTTCCCCCAGCTCAAAGGGAGGGTCTCTGAAGAGAAGGGTAAAAGACTAATTGCTGGGGTTTTTTGGTTTTTTCTAATCTGTAGAAACCCAGGGTCATAGCACCTTTTTGCCTGACAGGCCCGGTTTCTGTACGTTGATGGAATAATTCTGACTTCTCTTATACTATTCCTGTGGTGCATTGCAGTTTCAGGGCAGGCAGCAAGTCTGTGCAGGCAGCAAGCCTGCATTTTCAAGTGTTTGGACTTAATAACTAAAGGAGACCTGTGCTTGGTTTGCAGCTACTGAAGTAGTAGGTGGTTTTACAAATTCAGCCCTAAATGGCTAATGTATTCTGGGTTTTAGGCATACTGTGCCTCCCAGTGGCAGTGGCTCTATTTCCACATGTGTAAATGCCTGGTAGATATTCAGGAGGGAAGAGCCCCAGGTTTTTTACAAATTATTTGGAGCCTGTTGAGGCTTTTGACACGATAGAAGAAAGGTGGCTTGGAGGCAGTGCTTTTGCAGTGGAGAAAGGATTTCCTTGTTCTTTCATCTCTTTTCTCTCAACAGCATTGATGTGATATGAAAGTTTGGATTCGTAGCTCTTACTCTCAAACAACCACTGAAAGCAATCAGTCCTATAGCTCTGCAGTTGAATAGGACTTCTATAAAAAGATGGTTTATTTTCCTCATAGAGAAGACACAGGACAGCTGTGTGTGCTCCATTCCTAGCCTTATGCTTCATAGGTACACATAGCCAGGTCACTCAACAGCTGTGTTTCATTTTATTTTATTTTCCAAAACTGTATTTGAGAGAAATGTTATGAGCTCAGAATCACACTCTCAGCTCCTACAATCAAGTTACTAAATGCAACTGGCCGGTTTCATCATTGTATATGCAAATACCTAATTTGTGCTTGCAATCACATCTCTTGTTTCTATGCAATTAGGTGCACACAGTTTAGAAACCCAGACCTCTTTAAAAAAGTAAACAAAACCTGCTGTAATCGACTGTTTGGTGAGGCAGTTACTCCATGTCTTTATTTAACAAAGGGGAAAAAAAAGAGATAAAGTAGGTTCTTGAAGGGAGGCCATGAAGTTCTTAATATTTGATAATTATCTTTAGGTGGCAAAGAGAAAAATGCATTAAGACACATGCAGTGTTATGACTTGCACTGACTAAAAGTAGCATTTGCCAAGAATATGATGTACTGAAAATGACTGTTACTGTTATAATGCCATCAGCCAGGGTAGCTGTGAAGGATTTGTTTTTATGTCTCTGCCTCTAATTTCATCATGATTTTTAAAAATTCCCAGAGAGTGTTGCAGCTGCTCCAGCATTAACAGCCTTGAAATAGAAATGTGTTACTTACCAAGATACAGCTGCAGAGGAGAAAAAAAAATCCCCAAACAACAACCCCAACATTTGGATTGATTAATCTACCAAGATCATTACCCGTATTTTAAATTCATGTTGTTTAAACTCAAATCTGTTTGCCTCCCAGCCATTTTATTTGGTTATGTTTTTCCTAAAGAGATAACAATTTCCAAGATCTGCATAAAAAATGAAAACTGCCCAAGCAGCTCAGCAGCTCCTGCCGCTTGTTGGCTCCTACTTGTTTCAATATCACAAATTGAGCCACTGAGATTGCTGTCTTGAGGCTCTTTATCCACAATGATGTAAATAACAATTCCTCCTTACTTTGCCCTTTCTGTAGATGCTTCCACCATCTTTGGCCTTTCCTAGGTACAGGGGATTTCATACCATCATTATTAGAGGTTGGAAAAACACAGAGTGTACTTGCACGTGTCCAGGTATATAAGACCTAGGGGAGCGATAGGAGAAGTTCAGCAGTTCCCAGATTGATTATCACCTGCTCCAACACTGCTTTTAGAGAGCATGTTTCTGCTCTCTTTGCATCCAGTGCTATAAAACCATTGCTATGTCATGCATTTAGTAGAGTCCTTCAGTGTATGAGTCTTGCATTACAAAAGCCTGTCTGTAGCTCAGACTCTCTCTGCACCTTGTGTAAGCACAAAGGCACCTCTGTAACTACTGTCATCAGAAAAAGGGGTCTCAGAGAGAGGTGGCCAATTTTTCTTGTCTCAAGAGCTGCTTATGATGTGGCCGAGAGCCTCATGAAACCTGCTGTGAGTCAAGAAATAAGGGGCGAGAGCTCCTTTTCCTGCCAGGCTGGACAAGGGCACCGTGCTGGTCCCTGCTCAGCCGATGGCTATTTTCAAAGTAACCAGTCCCCACTAGCTCTGCACTCCCCTTGGCCAGCACTGATTTCTGCAGGGGCCAGCAGAGACCCCCTCATTGCATGGCAGAGACTGCACACAGGAGCCCTCCTGGCCTGCCCCGCATGTAGAGAGGCCAGTAAGAATGACTCTGAGCAGACCTAAAGGTCCCTGACTCAGGTACCATCCCCACCCAATGGCTGCCTTACTCCCAGCCCCACCTAAGAGCTGGCCCTTCACAAATGAGGGTATGGCAGCTGTCTTGCTGGGAGAAACTTCATTTTGACATTATCTCTGGCTGTAATCCCACACGGGATTTCACATATGGTACTGGGGACATGTGGTTAGGCATGGAAACAAAAGAATAGGAGAAAGCATCCCTAAAAACATCAGCCAGCATGAAGCTGGGAAGGATTTTCCTTCCGACACATCCTGTGAGAACTCACTCCATAGCACTTCCATCCGCAGGAAGATGAGAGGAACGTGACTCCTGAAAAAACCTGTGCTACCACAGGGGTGATCCTGGAAGCACAGCATGAGAGCAGGCAGTCCCAAAAAACAATGTTTCATACCTCCTGACATGCTCTGATATGCAGGGGATTTCCTCCTGCAGTCTGTAATATTCATGGATTTTGGAGAACTCTTATCCCTTCTAGTCCTGTGAGACCATCTAAGTTATAGGAAACTCAGAAAACAGGAAATCTGTGGCACTTCCCAGCCCTCTCACATTTTTCGTGCTGATGGCATAATCCCATTTGCATGACCTAGAGAGAAATACATCTTTTGGTCAAGTGATTATCATGTAGCATTTAATACTACTCACATCATCGACTCCTACAATCACACATTATGCAGCCAGGCATGCTTTACCTCCAGTACACCACTTACAGAAACCCAGCTGGATTAATATTTTATTCCTTATTTAAAAAGACCTGCCCAAGGTTATCTTATCCTGTCAGACTGTTCTTTTCCCGCTTCTGTAAATAATTCCTTTGCCTTCATATTATTTCAGCTTTTTATTTAGCAGCTCTCCATTTCTCCCCAAGCTAATTTATTCCTTGAAGTGCCTCCTCAGTCCTTTTAGTTTGTCTGTTCTTTGCTGATGACATTCATGCACCCTAGCTCAAGTAGGCTACAGCAGCTTTTTCTTCTCTCAGAAGTTGCCTGCAGTGCTTTAATAAGTCCTATAATCTCCTTTTTCGTAAAGAATGCAGATCAGTTTACCTAACCTTTCTAAAAACTGATGTATGTCTGAGTCATCTCTGTTGCCCTCTGGTACTTTTCCATAATATTCTTCTTTTATAAGGTGACCAGAAAGGCATACTATATCTCAAATGTGACCTCACATGTACTTAACCAATGCTATAATAATTTCCTGTGACTTATAATTGATACTGCAATATTAATGTTTCCCAGGATTTTGCAGAGCGGTGAGGTTACATTCCTTTTTCCTTGAGGCTTCCCCCACACTCACTCTTTCAAGCTGGCTGTCCTGCCTGCTGGACCACAGTCTTCTGCTGTTAACTGTCTACTTCCACTATCTCCTTATGCAAGTCTGGACAAGGTATTGGGAATCAGGCTTCTCTTTAACCTTCCTGTATTGGCTGGTAGGCATCCCTCTTAGACAAGTACAGCTGTCGCTTTCCATATACCCAGCTTCATGTTGAGGAGTTAATGTTACGAGGCTCTTTTGTGCTCAGCCCTGTTCCCTATGAGTTTGAATGCTTCCAGACCCAGTGCTGCCTGTGCCGTGATGGCACCAAATTAGGTATTTACTGTTACCGACAGTCTCTCTGGACTGAGTCTTTTTCTTCTGAAGCAGGTATTGGATCTGACTGGTGGAGAATTAAGTGCAGTTGCTTTAACAGTAAGGAAAGGAATAAGTCTGAGAAAAGAACGAGAAATCACTGAGTTTCAGTAGTTGTAGAAGTTCAATGTGAAGTAAACCTATGCTTGATGCCTTCTGTAAAGTTCAAGGAATTCCTGACCACTCACCTCCCAGCAAACCACATACTTCAAAGGATAAAATCTGGCTCTTTGTGCTAGAATATATATTACACTTTTTTTCAAGTCACTCTTGGCTTTTTCAAGTCGGAGAGAATGATTCTATAAAGATAAAGAGTAGAATCTATGGCCTATTACCATTCACTCCCACAGGTATTAAACCAGGTATCTCTAGCCTCAACATTCTTGAAGGCGAATTTCAACATGGATAAAGGGAGTCCCTTTCAGTTTTACAAAGTAATTGGGCACATTTATCTAGACATTCCAGATTGTATGCTCCAAGTGCTATTAACTTACAAGGCAACCACTTGTGTGTATACATAATGTGCTTTTCTGGCTTTTCTACTTGAACAGTAAGTACACAGCTATGCACCCATACATACAGCCTCCTTATATTCATACAATTACATCCCTTGACTAGACATTGAAGCAGGTATGTGGCTTGTTTTGTGAAAAGCAGACTGGCTGGCTGAAGAGGTACCGACTGAGGTTTTGTTCTTACACAGTGTGTATGACAGCGATGCAACCAGGTCACAGGTCTATAGCACATACATAGGTGAAAATATGATTTGTGTGGTGTGTGATTGCAGCTCCCAGTCTATAATCACTTCATCCTGAAGTGTACTTGTTATATAATTATCAGGGGCCTGAGGTGACAGGGCAAAAAAGGACTCTGGAAGAGGTGGAAAAATGACCTGGGATCTATTCAGACAAAGGAGCACTTGCTAATTAATTTCACTGGAACTCTGTGATTCTCTTAGACTTACTAAGATGACTACTCCAAACCACACAAACCTACCAGTAGCTAAACAGGATTTCAGTGAGCAGTATTTCACAGCATTGCAGGGTGACTGAGGTTGGCAGGCATCTCTGGAGATCATATAGTCCATCCCCATGCTCAAAGTAGGCTGCTCAGGACTGTCCTATAACACTCATAGTGAAAAAGTATTTTCTTTGTTTAAATTTAATTTCCTATATTTTAGTTTGTGCCCACTGCCTCTTGTCCTTCCACTGGTCACCACTGAGAAGCCTCTGTCTTCTTTACTTCCCCCATCACACTTACAAGATTCCTCTGAACTTTCTCTTCTCCAGGCTAAACAATCCTCCTTGTGTGACAGATGTGATCCCTTTACCATTTTTGTATCCCCATCTCCAAGTAGAGGAGTTGTTCTGGTGGTAGCATCCACATGCTTTGCTGGGGCCTCCTCAGAGCAGGTGAAGGAGTGAGCACCTACGGCACATGCACACAGGAAAGATAAACTAGGTCTCCTTAGGCTCCCTCAATAGACGGGGGCAAGCTGCAGTTGCTTTGTGCTTGGGAATTCTTGAACTAGTTTTTGGATTTACACAACCAGTTTGATTTCCTGAACCTTTCGTGAACTTCAGCTATGCTTTATTCAGGGATGACTCAAGTTAAAAATATGTACATTTCTCTAGCTATATTTCTGGGAGCTGATGACTGTCTCTCAAAACCTTGGCAGATGAATGCCCTTTCCCTAGACTCAGTCCTTGGCTGGCCTGGATGGGCATAGCTGCATGGACATGAGTGAGTGCTCAAGGGGCTGGGCTATTTCATTTTCTCCCTAACCTTCTCTTTATTCCCTGCTGCTCTTTCACAAACGCAATGTTGGTTGCCCTCTGACTATGCAGCGTGTCACTCCCCCTTTCCTCCACCCTTTTGTAAGATTTTCACCCAGGTCCTTAGCTGTGGTAACAGCTCATAGCTCCATTGAGCTTAGTTTAGTTTTACTTACCAGAGCTGCACGATTTGTTTTAAGGGAGCTGTGCCAATTCATAACAATTGAGATTTAGCCCCCTTTTTTCACCTCGTTACAACACTTCCCTTGTTAATATTCCTGTATATTCTATGGTGCTTGCTGCAAGAAAAACATTCTGCCTTTTCCCAGCAATTTCTTGGTGAATAACGAGAAAAAAAATACCTATGGATAAAGCAGACATCTTACTGAAGCTGTCTGGCTTATCTGGTCAACAGGCAGACTGCTTGAGAGTTAGTTTCCTACTACCTCAGCACACTCATGAGACAATGTGTTTTGTGACTTTTTTTTTTTCTTTAACTACCTGTCTCCAACTCTTTAAAATTAGATTTTTTCTCATTAATTAAGTTCTGTGGCCTTTACAAGAAAATTAAAGGAATATTCTTTTTAAACCAAATTGGTATTTTAAAGGTCTAATAAGTAAAAGTGTGATTTCAAAATTAAACACAATATTTCATCTTTGTCTGCTATGCTCATTAAATATTTAATTAAATTCCAGGCTGAGATGGATTGATGGTTGGGAGGAGGAGGATGTGAGTTGCCCTTGCACCTTCAAAAGTCTTTTATTTGGAAGTCTAAAGGTTTTGTCAGGAGAGTGAGCCTTCAAAGCCCAACTATATGACACCACTGCTTTTGAAGAAACAGTGAATCATAACTCATCTATTCACTCCACCTTCAGCTAAACCTTGTATTCACCTTACTCTCTCCTGGGTCTGGCTGAAGGAAATAGGGGAAGGGGCTTACTGTAGCACTGCCACATGTGTACAGAAGAGCTCCTCTGATCTATAAGGACCTCCAGGCGCAGTTGAGCAATGCACAACTCTGCTTCTTTCCTTCAGTTCAGGAAGCAGGAGATTTTTCTTTTGTTGAGCTCTGTGGGGTCAGAACTTAGTGAATTTAGATGATTCTTCATCATCTTTCTCTTTCCCTTATTCTGGGACTCTCCCTGGCGGCTGCTGTCGGTCTGATCCACTCTGTAGTTGTTAGTTTTTATCTTCTTCCTCCCATGATACCAGGCAAACAGAGATTCACAGTAGTGCTGCCTGCACTGGCCGTAGCTTCTCACTACTTGGAGGCTGGGAGCACGTCTGGTGCCAGGAGTTAGTATGAAGCAGGTCTTGTGAAACAGTGCCACAGCCAATATATTTTTCTTTTTAGCATGCCTACCATTTGTTCATGTCCAAAGTATGAAATAAAGACTGTAATTAACTCATTTTCTAACTACATTATACACAGATTCATAATCAGATCAGACCCCACCTGAAACTAGATAAGAATCCTCTTATTCTGGAAGGCTGATTTCCATTCGAAGTCTATTCCTGATTGATTTAGACCTATTTTTTCTTGTGCCAGCCTTATCCTTGAATGTAAATGGTCATTTCCTGTGAGGTTATGCCTACAACAATGTCTTGACACACAGCAATCTGCTCCACCCTCTTCTCCAGATCTTTTCCAGTCTGAAGCTGCCTTGAATAGGTTTGGCCAGTATTCCAAACCGAGTCTCAAGCCTTGTCTGATGACATCAATGCTTCCTTATTTCCCTTGGAAATCTTTCACCCAGCACTTCTTAGGATTTTACTTGCCCTTCTAGTGGCCATATTATATTGCTGGCTCATAATGCTTCAGTGATCAAATAATATACCTAATTTTTTCTCCTTCTTAGTCATTTCCGACTAATGAGCCAAAGCTTACAGTAGGAGTTCTGTTACTGGTCTCCAAGTGCATGACTTCACAGTACTTAACTTTATTCCATTTTTGTTTTTCTAGTTCTTCCCACTTGATATAGTGACATTACCTTTCAACCTTGTGCAACTGTTAATCACTTCTGCATACACCAGCTCTTCATGCCAAGGTCATCAAAATGCAGAAGATACAGAATGAGATGATTGGTTTCAATAACAGCTGTTGAGGGCTGACACTAAGCAACCTCCCACCAGAAATGTCTCCTGCACAGAGAGACAATTGCCTCATTCCCTTTAAGAAGTTCTCACAAGATCTCTTATAATTTTAAAGTTGTTTGATTTCCCCAGTTAAACCCATATATTTCTATATTGAGTGACATTAAATACACAATCAAAATCCAATTAATAAGAAGCAGATCATTGCCTTGAAAGATCCCTATGTTGCACTTTCTTTTAACTTCATGTCATTAGCTCTTCATTCTAAAATATATTCTTTAACTTTGCATACCATAAAGGTCAGGCTAGCACATTTCTCTACTTGAAAAATGAAAAGTTACCTAGAGTCTGCAGTTGGTTAGCTACACATTCATATTACATATTGTTTATTATCTAGATGCAATGTCAGCATTTCACAAGTAAGAATGAATTCTGTGTGCTAGAGTTATGACTATCGTCCAGAGAAAGTAACAGAAACAGGCAGAATAAGCTGGTATTAAATGCTAAATCATATAGCAGCTCATGAGCTCACCTTTCACCTCTGGGAAGCTGGATTTAATGGAAATCCATTGCAGGGAGAAAAATATGACTTCAGCTCAGCCTCTCTGCAGTTCTGCACACCTCGGGCAATTGGGAGTGCGTGTTGGTGGGGGACGATGCCAAAGCCCATCAGTAAGCTCCTGCAGGTGTTGCAGCTACCACAGGAAGCTCTCTTTGAGGCCTCTAATATCAGGACCTGTCTGACCTCATGGAGTTTAAAAGCACTACTTGCATGCTGATGCTCTACCTTACTAGCCCATGCTTCAGAAAGGGGCAGGGTAGAGAATTTTTGACCATGTGAGGAAGTCTGTCTGTGAGCAGGGAGCCTTCAGCCTCATTTTACCCATATATACTCTACAGCTGACGCGGGTGGACAGCCCACTGGGAAGTTTAAGGCTGCCATGGGCCTTATGCTTAGGTGGCCAGCAGGACTCTTGAGGAGCAGGAGCTGGAGGAGGCAGGGTCAGGCTGCTTTCACCCCACTTGTCACTCCTACTGCAAGGGTTTGGGCACACCTGTAATTTTCTTCCATGCAATACCTGTCTGCTGTGGAAGAACCGCAGCAGAGAGGGAAGAGCTAACCATCAAGGCTGAGTGTGCCCTGCAGGTTTTGAGAACAAAAATGCCCACATAAGTCAGGAGCTGCTACAAGGAAAGAGCTATGGAAGTTCACTCACTCCCCTTCATTTGGTTGTGTACATGCTGGGAAAATACATACATGGGGACAGCACCAATGCTGGATACTCATATATCACTCTTGCTGTTTCCTTCCCACCCCATCTCCTTCCATCATTTGCTGTACAGGGGTTCTGCACCAGACTGATCCTGAGAAACAGCCAGTCTCCTCTGCACAGCCAGCCCTGTCACTCCTGCCTGTTTCGGTCTCCCCCACTGCCCATGGGCTACTATTGGATCATTGCTGGTTTGGCCTGTCAGTTCTCCTTACAACCAAGCGACCTGCACAGTCGTTTCATGTTCTTTATTTTCTGGATTACATTGTTCTCCCGTGTATGTTGCCTGACTGCATGGAGTGCTCTCTCCCTTTCTGCCTTAGTTATTCTAAGTATCAATCACTCCACAACCACCTTTACTGCTATTAACCTTCTTCCTGTCTCCCAAATCAAACCCCATTTCTCACTTCCATATGTCAACACCAGCAACAAGCATCGATTAAATGTCTTTCATTTTTAAAGCACACAGCCTTGCTACCTCTGCTTATATCTTAATGCTTCCCATATGCTTCTCATCAGACTCTAAATTCCTCTGTTTGCTTCCTCTGAGAAGTCATTCTTCATTATAATAAGTTGCCCCAAGTAAATTTATTCATCATCTTTTTCTATGACAGCCACGTTCTTTCACTACGGGAAATTAAACACTGTACCATATGGCCAGAGCAGCAAACTTTAGTACTCACTTGCTCAATTGTTTTAACACTTTGCCGCCTTCGTACAACAGTCTGTTTGCCACTAGTGTGTCAGGCTTCCGCCTGACATATGCATTAGACACATTAATGGGAAGGAGGAAATTAAGTGAAGTTGACAATGTGAGGAAAGAACAGTATGATCCCATTAAGTTCCAAAAATTCACCATTTCTACTATTTTTCACTGGGCTGGGGGAAAAAAAAAAGCCCCTTAAACTAATTCCTCTGAACATGCTACATCATTAGCCTGCTGTGCCGCCATATGACACCTTTCAAAATCAGAACAATGTGAGAATTCAGAAGTCTGGGGACAACATATACATGGCTCTGCTGTGCATCCCTTTTGTGAGACTCATACTGTCATTAGCTTTGCTTTTCATGCTGCAATTGTTCCTCAAGCCACACTAGGTCCTGTCTAATTGATGACACACCATCAGCTACTGCCTGAAGCTTCATTTTCTCCATTGTCTGAATTTGGCTCTCCTGGCACAGCCTTTTTGATACGTATAGCAAATCGCGTTTAATAATATAGGAGGAATACAGACTTCCTTCCCTGGAGTCTCTTCAGATGTTGACTTCTTTAATATCCTTCTTACATATATATGTAGATGTCTTCACAGGAGTTAAAAGAAAAATTAGGGGAAAAAACAGGGTTGAAGACAGCTACAATCTTCTACATATGTATTTTATTTTATTGCAGCAGCATGTAATTGTTTTGCTTTGGTCATTATCTATCTATGGGCCAAATTTTAAACTAGAAGAAGCCATATGTGCCTCTACAGTGAGTAGAATTATATCTGAATATGCCAGGGATTAATTTGGCCCTTCTGTCTAGTTTTTTTTTGCTTATTTATTGACTTTCTACTTTGGTCAAGCAGCTAGGAGATAATTGGTACCTTCAGTTATGCCATATTTCTATTCCTGTTTCTGATTTAGAGCTGGGAGTGATGTAAGAGTGAAGCATCCCCCAGCTGATGACTGTCATGCTCCTTGGGTAGAAGTCTTTGCCCCCTCATACTAGAGGGGATGTGACTCACTGCTGACTGAGGTGTATCCCACTGAGTCTCTGCAGGTGAGTTTCTTGGGAGTTTGTTTTGGTGGAGCACAGGCTGCTGAATGGAGCTACTGGGTCAGTTTGTGTAACTTTAGATTTCTCTGTGCCTGTTGTAACTCCAGCTCTTTGGTTTTGCCTCATGATAGAGGATGAAATGTTGTTCTACCGATCACTCACATGCCTGTGTCCAGAGCCTGGGGACCTCAGAAGTTGTGTGTAGAGCAGTCAGGGATAGTCTCAGCAAGGACGCCGTGCCACTGGGCACAGAAACTATTTTTCAGAGAGAGAAGGGAAGACTATGAAGTCAGTGTGGCATGTGACTCTTGTGTACCAGTGTTATTTGTACTCCATCAAACATCCAACAGGCATTTTTCTCAAAAAATGGTGTTCTGAAATTGTAGTTTCAAAATGATCAAACCTTCACGAAACTTTATTGATTTTTAACTCTGCTGAGCATGAAAAAATAATAGCTTTTACCAGCATTATTCATGCATCAGATAATACACAGTTTCGCATTTTATCAATTCAGTGTTATCCTTTGGGGGCTGAACTTGACTACACTATTATTCCTGCTGTTGTTGTAAGTTAAGCATCGACAATGTTCTCAGCAGTTTATTTAAGAGAAAAAAAAGTAATAATACAGCAAAAAGGCATTTTGCATCCAGTATGGGGTTGCAGAAGGAACTGTGAATAACCTGTGATCTTAAGGAAAAATCAATGACAATCTCTCAAAGCTAGAGATTGGTTTTCAAGGCTGTTGCTAGGGGGAAGGACTAGAAATGTGTCTGCTGGTGCTCCTGGATTTCCAGGCAGATGTGGGCAGCTGCTCAAATGGCAGAAGTCCACAAAGTCCATTTGGGCTCTGTTTGTGTAAAAGCACCTGCTTTTGCCAAGCTTGCTGCAAGTTTAGAGCTCTGCTCATCTAACATAAAATAACAATATCCAAGGACCTCCATTAAATTTCTTCTTTCTGGGTTCAGCACTGGTGTATGGCAACCAATAAAATGAATACCTGAAATAAAATTAATAATAAGCAATAAAATGAAGCTCTTCAAAAGTATTTCCTATATTTCAAATAGTGATGATTTCATTCAGTGCAAGATTTCCTTTATGCTGGTTTCTCTATTATCTCTATTGCTCAGTGTGCAGAGTTTCTGCATTATACATGAAGATAGGTTTGGAAGCACAAAAAAAGCACAGGATTGGGAGGGAGGTCATCTATTGCATCCCTCAGCCTGAAGGAAAGAAGGAAGAATTATACTTACGCCATTTTTGACCCCCTGTAATGGAGACTGTGCCATCTCCCTAGTCAATCTATTCCAGTGCTTTATATCCTTAGAGAGAGACAGCAATTCCCAGTATCTTACCTAGGTCTGCCATGCAGCAATTTCAATCCATTACTTCTCATTATATCCACCATGAGATAACGGGTTATCCCTCTCGTTTGTGAAGCAGACTTTTATGTATTGGAAGATTGTTATCACGTCCTTTCCAAGCCTCTTTTAGAATAAGAAATCCCAATTTATTTCATCTTTCCCTGTAAATCACATATTTCTAGACATCTGATCATTCTTGGTTCTCTCCTTTGGGCTCTCTTCAACTAGTCCATGTCTTTCTGAAAGCTCTTTCCTGTCATTCCTGAAAGAGTTGATGAGACCTTCACTTGAAGCAGTCAGGGAATAATATTTTCCTTTAAGTGCTCTCCATGGATAAGTGAAAAGGCTGCTAAATGGGCTCATATAGCTGTTCTCAAATTTAAAGTATAACCCTCTTTGAATAGCATTGGTCTAGTGAAAAAAAAAGACATTACGCGGCTCTGGAGTGTATTCATTCACCTACAAAATGAGCTGACATTACAAGAAAATATTTAATCTAAAGACATTTCTGAGTGAGTCAACATGAATACACATCCACATGAAATTAAATGAGTCCATTGCATGTGTGCCACTAAATAGTCAGTCAAATAGTAGAGATAAGGTGAATCAGGGAGTTAATGCATTCACTGCTGGTAGAGCAGCTCTGAATAGTATTACTTTCCTGGCCATTGTGTAAATGCATAGTACATGGTAGATGCTGTGTTGAGGAGCAAACAGCCTAAAGAGTAAGGGCAAGCAGTGGTAGGAGATGTCACATTTCATAAATCATAGAATGGTTTGGGTTGGAAGGGACCTTAAAGATCATCTAGTTCCATGCCCCCTTGCCATGGGCAGGGACACCTCCCACTAGACCACTGGGAGGCCTCAAAGCCCCATCCAACCTGGCCTTGAACAATGAGATGAGGCATCCATAACTTCCCTGGGCAACCTGCTCCAGTGTCTCACCGCCCTCACAATCAAGAATTTCTTCCTAATATGTAATCTAAATCTGCCTTCTTTCAGTTTAAAACCATTACCCCTCGTCCTATCACTAGATTCCCTGAAAAAGAGTTCCTCCCCGCTCCTTCCTGTAGGCCCCTTTTGAGTACTGGAAATCTGCTGTAATGTCTCCCCGGAGGCTTCTCTTCTCCAGGCTGAACAACCCCAACACTCTCAGCCTGTCTTCATAGGAGAGATGCTCCAGCCCTCTGATCATCTTTACAGCCCACCTCCATACCCGCTCTGCCTGACATCCTCTTTGTCGGGATGCGTTGCTCCTGAGCTTGGACAAGGTGATCTTGAATATTAACCAGCTTTCTTGGGCCCCTCTTCCCTCCAGGGCTTCATCCCGTGGTATTCTACCAAGAAGAACCCTCAAGAGGCCAAAGTCTGCTTTCCTGAAGTCCAGGGTAGTGAGCTTGCTGTGCATCCTCCTCACTGCCCTAAGGATCTTGAACTCCACCATTTCATGGTCACTGCAGCCAAGGCTGCCCTTGAGCTTCACGTTCTCTCCTTGTTGATGAGAACAAGTTCCAGTATAGCACCTCTTCTCGTTGGCTTCTCTGTCATTTGAAGAAGGAAGCTATCATCAACACATTCCAGGAACTTCCTGGGTTGCTTACGCCCTGCTGTGTTGTTCCTCCAACTTATATCAGGGTAGTTGAAGTTCTCCATGAGGACCAGGGCTGGTGAATGTGAGGCTGCTTCTATCTATCTATAGCCTCATCAGCTTGGTTTTCCTGGTCCAGCGGCCTGTAGCTGAGAGAGAGAGACCTGAAGAGAGAACCAAAACTTCGGAAAGGAGCTGATTTGCTTAGGATTGTTGTGGTAAAGAAGATATTGATACTTATTTTCCTGAGCTTCCCTCTTGCAGTGTCCATGGGGCATTCTTCCTTGCCATGAATGAATCTCTGGCCAGTCCTTGGAGTTTGTGAGGTGCTATCTTTATAGATTTATGACCTTGAAGAGACCCAAAATAGAGTTTCTTCCACAGAATCTGATATATAATGAGCATACAGGAGTCAGATTTGCCATTAAGGATATCAAAGAAATGTTGTGCAATACCTACGTGTACAATTTCTTTTAATCTCCTCTGGCTTTAGATGAGATCATCTCCTCCTCTTCTGCACTCTTACTCTACATCCATACTAGCAATTTGGCATGAGATCCAATTTCTGTTGATTTAAATGGATCAGCAGGGCTCCCCTCAGACTGTAGTAAAGATCTAGGAGAGTGGAGTGTGAGTCAGAGGTTTTCATACTTTGAATAATATGAATTTTCTGATAGCAAGGATTTGAATGACTCTTTCTTGGAACATCAGCTATCTTTGTGAGGAGTTTCTTCATTCCAGTGGGGCTTTCTTGACCCCTTTTTCCCTCTCTCCTTTTTCATCCTAGAGTTAACAGCTTAAACGTTGCAGATGCTAAGGATCTTCGACCCCCAGTGTCTCAAAATTATTTACAGCAATCTGTCTGGATGCAACCTTTGCCCTGGGAAGGAGGAAGAGCTGAGTAGCCACAAATACTACACACCAGCTCCCTTATATATTCTGAAAGCTTGTGTCTTCTAGCTCAGGTGGCCCAAGGTCTCCAGAAGGCTCCGAGCTGGCCCAGTACCATGCTCAGTCTTAAGAGGGAAAAGAAAGCCAGCTCACCACAGAGTACACTAGGGATTCCTGAAGTTTTATTCTCCTGCCATGAATTCTTCAGGGATGATAGCCTTCCCTCTGTTTTTCTTTTGCCAAAACTGTGTCCTCCTTTTAAAAGGCATTCTTATTTGAAATTAAAACCTCAAAATATTTCAGTGTTTGATTGCGGTTTAGCTAGCCCCTCCCAGACTTCCCAAGAAATCTGACAGGCGCACTTGTGGGAATTACTCGGAGCACGCAGAGTAGGGGCCCTGCTCCACGGGAAGGCTGCATGACTGAGTTGCAGCCAGAGAATGGATGGGAAAACAGCCACCCTTGGCTGCTGAATTGGAGCTGCAAAGCTCCAAATCACCCAGCAAGAGCCCACTCTCTCTCCCTTGCTCCTCGCTCGCTTGCTTTCCCCACATCCCCCAACCCTCACTCCTCCCCAGGTCCCAGAGTTTGCAGAGCAAAAGTTAAACCCCTCGGATTTTTGGAAGTTGCCATTTGAGAGAGGGCCAGGCATATTTTCACAGGCTTTTCTAGGCTTGAGGTTTGCTCTGTATTCCCTCTGAGCGTAATTTGCATGGGGAGGAAATGAATCTTGTGAAATAAGTCTTAGTGTGTTTAGATGCTGTTCAGTTCAGTTAGCATTGCTCGTGGCTTCAGAGAGTTGGGCAGCCATAAAGATTGCTTTTGAAAGTGCAGCATTTCCTAGTCATTTCATCCAAAAAAAACTTCAGTACAAAAAAACCCCAACAAAACCTGAGAAGCCAGAAAATGCCCACTGCAGTCAGATTCCATACTACGCTTTTGTTCCTCCAACCAGCAACCTTTTTTTTTTTTCCTTTTCCTTCATTTTTTTCTCTCTAATGCCATATGTACAGCTTGAGGTTATATTGGAATGTATAAATCTCATGTGAGCCACAAAGCATTAAGCCACCATTATCCTTATAATTTCATTATCTCAGTTCCTACACTAAAACATTTAAAACTAATTGAACACCCGAGGTTTTACTGTGAAGTTTATTTCCTAAACATTATTGAAGTACTGTTGATAAAGCCAAAACGTAAAAAGTCAGCACTTCCTAAAACAGCCTGATTTATTGAAGTAGAAATGGGGTTTTTCTATGAATAGCATCCAAATGCCAAATAGTTCTTATCATTTTGTGTTTCCATGCAGTGTATTTCGGTTGATTTCCAAGAACAACTACTTAACTTCCATGAAGTTGTGCCAGTTTTCCTTCCCCTCATAACATCACTTTAAGATGCTTGCCAGTTTGTTCTTTTCAACTATGAATTTACATTGTCTCTTGGTATTTTCTTTGTCTTGATTTAAACTGTTTGGCTTTCCTTGTTCTTGATGTCACAGGCTGTCTCTGATACTTCATTTATGCTGCTAATGGTTCCCAAATGTTCTCATGTTACAATAGGCTATATTTTCAGTAGAAATGTATTTTATATTCTTGATGAAGTTCATAGCATAGAAGACTTGTGTAGCATAGAAGATTAGACTAAATGATCGTTATATTTCTTCCCAACATGTAAAATAAGTAAAATAGTTTCACATGCATACAGGTTGCTTTGTCATTAAAGATAGTTCTGCTTCTACATTTCCTTCTCCAGCCTTATGATATTACAATGATGTTGGATCCAGCTGCAAAATTTGGACTAGAATTTAAGTTTGGTGGTTTTCATTTGGCAGGTTATGCTGGCACAAGCTGTTATTTTTTCCAGAATAAAGAATGGCACTTACGCTTCCAGCATCAAGCACCTTTGCATAATTTATATAAAGAAAAATATATGTAGACAGATGGAAAGATCAGAGGTTTCGAGTTTTTTTGTGTTTTGTACAGGTGGTAGCCACCTTAAACATAATGGAAACTAGCAAAGCAACAATGAAGGAAGCTGGTTTAGTACTGAAAATGTGGTGACTAAACTGAGTAGTAACAAACCCTCACTCCCAATTTTGAATTCAAGTTGGCAAGCTTGGATCTAAAGCTGAGCTCAGACCTTTATCTGACAAAGAGCTAGCTGTGTTGTTTTCTCAATATGGTAAATTGAAGTAGGCATACAAAAGAGAGAGGTTTTTAAGCTTTGTCCTGCTGGGATACTCTTCCAAGTAGTTCTGTTAAGTCAATGAAACTTCAGTTCAAGATCAGCAGGCAGGATTTGGCCTGTTAGATCACCGGGTCTTTGAGCTGCCCATGACAATGGTCTTTGGTAGCTGGTTTACATGTAATAACAGATTGCAAGTGAAGAAAACAAAACTAAAGCAGGTAACCAGTGAAAAAATGAGTCCTTCCCCTTTTAAAAATAAATTGCCAACAGTTACCATAGTAACTGCTAACAGTAGAGCATTTTGACTGTCTTTATTATGAACGGTGAAGTAAAATATTCTCTTTTCTTGGGAAAGCTAAGGGACATTCATCCGAAACAATGGATTAACTAATCATTGCTTGCATAGCAATTCATCTCCAAGACACAAATGGACGGGACATGGCTCAGCTCCTCTCTAGTGGTCGGCTGAAAACTGCAAAGCCAAAGCGTGATTTGTTGTCCCAGTTAGTTGGACTGCCTAGAAAGGAAAATGACATGGTGGACTTGGAGGTTGACCTTCTTTGTCGCCACTTAAAGAGATTTCTGCCAGTCAGATATGAAATTTAGAGGAGGTGATGTGTAGAAAAGCTGAGCAAGTCCTGTTGTCAGAGCTCTCCAGCTGAAACTATTTCCTCAAATTCATTCTCTACTGGAGAAACATTCACAGCCATTCATGTGTTTTCTACACTAAAAACAGTTGCTTTTTCTTTTAGTCTTTGGATCACCCTCCTTATTTTTCCATCCTCTCTGCTTTCACAGCTACTTAGAAGAATGTATTTAAGCCCTTTGGGTTTTGAGTGTCATGGGCCCGGGCCAGGTGAGTAGCAGTCAGCACTAGGGCCTCTCCCCAGGCTGAACCAGTTGTCAAAGCCACTGTACGCTAGAGCAGAAAAACAGACTGAAGGTGAGGGAGCAGCATTCCAAATAGCAGAAACCCAGCAGGCCTCAAGTTGTGTTGATGAGCAGTGGCACTGCAATCTGAAGTATCAGATTATGACATTGAGGCTGGGTTGGGAGGAGGTTAATATTAACCTCCCTCCCCAAAAAACGTAGGCCAGCTCACTCATCTCCCCAGGAGCTCTCACCATATTGTTTCCATAGGAAAACCCACCAATGCTGTTTCCAGGTCAGTTTGACGGATGTAAATGATGGGCCTTCCACCACTGCTACACTAAGACTAGTTGCAGTTTCACAGGTCTCAGTTTTCAGGCATTTCTTCTGAAAATCACTCAGACTATCTTATTCCAGTTTCTATGGGACAGCTAGCCATTTTCATTAAGAGTATGAGCACCAGTGCAATTGCCACCAAAATTACATTAAGCAAGGAGATCCAAAGAGTGGCTGGGTACAAAGACTGAGTTAATCTGCCATTCTTTAAGCTAACTGCTGCCAGTCATGTTAGCAATGGAGAGATAATACAGGAAAGCACGGTCTGTCACTTCTATGGTCAGACAAGTGTCAAGATCAAAATCAGGAAGGCTGGGATCTTCACCTGTTACAAGGAAGTTAAAAGAAGTGACGCTGTCTTAGTTTTGCACGTCTGAGGAACCTGTGTCTTTGGTTTTTAATCAGTTCCCATCAGAACCTTTCTCTAGCCTTTTTGTAGATGGACAGTTTTCTCATTTGAGCTTGAGACCTTCTTAAAGTGAAAGGAAAGTCATACCAAGTATAGTTAAATATCCCTTTCCTTAGTCATCATTTGGTCAAACTTTTTAACCTGAGGTCTGTTAATCTCTCCTCATGAACCAGTGGTCTGTTAATCAGGTTTGTTGCTGCTCATGTAATTCCCTCAAATTTGGCAACATCTTCCTGGCTCTGAGGTGCCCTGAAGAAATGGTAGTGTGTGCAGCTCCTCACCTTGGTGCCAAAGGAGGGGAGATCACTACCACCCTGAAGTCCTGCATTGGTTGCTAGTGGGCATGGAAAATCTGAATAGTTATCAGGAGAGTGATAAAAGGAGAGTGGGAGAGACAAAGAATTCCCAGTGGAGGTGTGCTGTCTGGAGCTCAAGTGAAGTCTTAACTTGGTTTATCATTTGTTTATGTCAGGAAAATATTTGGGATACATGGTTTGCAGTTACAGCTGATAAAAATAGTTTTTCAGAAGAGCTGTCCCAGGGGAGTTACTATAAAAAGGGTGCAATCAAAGTAGGATTGCTTTGGTTTTTTTAAATGGTCAGTTAGGGCCTGATCTAGTTATATACATTTATCATCATGTGTTTCTGCACGTGAAGTGGAACACAAGGCATGATCATAGAAACAGACCACAATTTTTGTTGGAAGGGACCTTTGGAGATATGTAGTCCAATTTCCCTTCCAAAGCAGGGCCAGCTTAAAATTATGCTAGCTTGCTCAGAGCCTTGATGTTCACACTGCAAACGTTTTTGCTAAATCTCTGATGACGACTTCTGAATAAGCAATCAAAGCTTTCTTCAGAGAGGCTGTTGCAGGTTTCCAGGGGGAAACCTTGCAGGTTCCCAGACCCTGGGAAGCTGAATCTACTGCTTTATGAAGCATTAACCCATAAAACTCATTCAGTAAGTGCTCCACAAATAAGAATCTGCTAAGAAGATGTCCCAAAGCCGAGAAGAAAATATCAATATCACACCAGACAGCCATCAAATCTTGTACTTTGGGTCTTCTAAGGTGGTTTTTTTTGGGTCTTCTAAGGTGATTTTTTTATCTCTTTTGCCACAGAAATACATAGATGTCAGGGCACAAGTGCTTTATTGGAATAGATGTATATTGCCAGGATAGAAGTTAACGAGTGGGCTTGATTCTGACTGTTGAATGTGGATAGTGCTCCTTTATTTCAAGCAACCCCGTGTGCTGATGTGTGATCAGAGTCATGGAGGAGACCTGAGGCTACTTTGTGCACTCTCAGGAACTGGCTACCACTTCTGGGCCCAAGGGTGGCAGAGCCATCTCTGGGTCACTTGAGTGAAACTTATCAACCTATCAGCTTCTTTAAAGATTGTCTCTTTTTGTATTTTTGTGATCCAAAAGTTCAGTTAAGGGAAAGCTTTTGAGAACATAATCCGACACCACGTTGCTAGAGCTAATTGGGGAGCCAGACCTGGCTTCGGTTCTGTCTGGTCAGATTTCATGAAAAAAGACTTCAGAATCTCACCAGAGCAGAAGATAAAAGCTGATGTCAAAAGAGACAGTGTGTTCTCTCCTACCTTTCTTTTGATGATATAAATCCTGATGGTTTAATAGTGCTGGTAGTTAAGCAGGAAAGTTTTCTGTAGTTAACTGTTTGCAGTGACAGATATTAATTAGTTTTACTTCGACAGCAATTCTCCAGCAATACCTCTTCTGTGGCAATTCCTATTTGACTGATTTATAAGAGCTTTTTACCCTCTATTAAGAAACAAGTTAAACTTAAACTTAAATCTTATTACTCATAATTGGAGCTTGGAAAAAGTAGTATAGACTTCAGACTTTTAAATTTTAATTATGAGTGCATTTAATAGTCATGAAAGTGAACAGCTAATTGCTCTGGTTTGAACTAGACACAATGTGTGTTCTGTACAGGTTTCATCTTGTAGTTCAGCCAGTGCACCTCAACCCTGAATCCTGTAAATCCAATCTTGCGGGTTTTTTGCAACAGGACAGCCAGTTTGTCAGTGTGTTTTATGAGCTACATGAAAAAAGGAGCAAGGCTAGGATCACCAAATTCTTTCTCCATCCAAAAACAGGCTTTGAGCTTACAGCTGCAGGAGGCAAGCTCATGTAATAGCCCATTGTTCAGCAGCAATCATTTTCTTCTGCAGCTGAAACCTAATACAGGTAAAATCAAGTGCTTGTGCATAAAACTAGTAATTTTTATGTCAGTTTTTAAAAAAACTTTATTATCCTAATAATATTTTTAGTGTTGTATACATTTTCAAATATTTTATGTCTCTTTCTGGATCAATATTCTATCAAACATATGTTCATATTATTTATTTTTCCTTCTTTGGAGATTGAGTGCACTTGGATGTGATAATAACTTCCAGCTTGCAGTACTCAAAATTAATGGCCAGAGTATTGAAAAGCTTGCCATAGATGTTAATAATCCTTTTCTGTGCTGTTTTTGTTACTTCCATCTGTTACCACAGGAAGGATGACTTGGTAATAAACCCTGTTTATACCTTCACCACAAAACAGGAGAGAGGAAATGAGATGTCAGCAAAAATGCATAGTGTGACATGTTCAGCACTATTCTTTGTAACTTAAAGACTCTTACAAATATGTTGTTGTTAATGGCCATATCTCTGAAGAGTTTAGGATGGTTGCAATGGGGTAAGTTCATCCAGGATGCCACTCCTCACGAGCTGTGATATCCACTGAGAACCAAATCATCTCTGTTGTGTTGATTTACACTCTATGCAATTTGAACTTCACCTGCAGGCTGAGATAGGACTACCCTGCAGCATTTCACAATACGGAGAAGCTGTTGTGTGCTTTAATTTGAAAACCAGTATCCAAATGGTGTATTTGTGATCACAAAATGTCCATATTTCCATGAATTGATCCAAATTTGCAAGTCAGCCATCCTGGTGGCTCTGCTGGCACAAAATCGAGATTCTGTTCTCAATTTGCAAAGGTCTGGGCTTTATTCCAGCACCTAGCAAGAAAATCAATACACTTCATGGCTATCCTCTATGTATTTGTACACTGGGGATACCTGGGCCCCAGCAGACACCCACCCTCCTTTATTCCTATCTTACAAGCTCAGATGAATTCTCCAGAGCTCTGAAACCACATGCAGGTGGCTCCAAATATTTGTAGCATCTACACAATGACTATCATTATATGTGTGAGAGAGAAAATCCCCCATCTCTCTGATACAATATGCTTGGGCTTCTGATGGGTTTCTGAGCAGCCCTGAACGTGCTGTAATAGAGACAAAGTAGCTGAGCAGCTGCAAGGCTTCAGGGCCTTTTGTGGGAAGGAATGAGAGGCTGGGAATATGGGACATTTGGGGAAAATCTTACTTGTCCTGCAGTGGGGATATAGGTGTTAGCTATACCCATGGTGTTAGTGATACTATGGTGTTAACTAGGCAGACCTTGCCCTCAAGGCTAAAACATTCCACGCTGGAGACCTCTTCCAAAAGACTATAATAGTCTTAGGCCTGGTGCAAAGTAGCTTGTGGGAAGAAAAGGACACTTTTCACATTTTTTTTTACAGGTTATTGATAGGAGCTTCAAAGACCACACTTTCAGTTACCAGGCCAGTGCTGTCTTCTGACAGTAGCTTCTGACATTGCTCTGTACTTGCCCTGTCATCTTTTCTCCCTCCAGGAAGGCACACTGTGGAAAAAGTGAAGCTCCTATTTACTGGCCAACCTAGATGTACCAGCAGGCCCATGAAATGCTTTCTGCTAAATGTGGCTTTGCAATTGTTAAATCCTTCCTCAGAACAACCAGGGGACCACAGAGATTTTAACTTTGCAGGTTACTCTCCTGCTCAAACCCACTCCCCACCCCCATGGCTTGGTCTGCCCTCAGTGGTCCAAGGTCATGATTCAGAAGAGTGAAGGTAAACCCGTGAAAGTCTGACTTGTCAAGGTACCTGCATGCAAGGCCTTTTGTCCATTGACCAGAACTGCATCTCTTTGCTGTGTCATCTGGATGCACTGCAACTTCTAAAAAGCCCTCAAGTGTATTTTTGAAAACAGTGTGGAATAAAAAATCAAAAATCTTCCAGTGACATCTTCCAACAGCACTTAAAACTTCCATTAATATTATGAATGAATTGAGCACATAATCTGCTGCTGAATCAAAATTTCCAGCACTGTATTCCAAGTGCATTAAAAGCTGTATTTCCATTAATGTAAAGAATGAATCCAGCACATAACATATTGCTGAATCAGACTTTATGCAACAGGTTAGCTAGGAGACTACAGTCAGCTCCTATAACTCAAATATCTGGAGCCTGAATTAATGCGTTAGCCACTGCAATTAAAAAGCCAGCAGTAGGTATGAAGAGCATGTCTGTCTTTACTTCTCTAAACAGTGACATGGACAGGAAGTTAAGAGGTTTGAAAAAATGGCTTTGAAAGTAAACCAGTCACCTCCTTGATAAAACAGGCAGCTATTGCAGTCTGTTTTCTTGGGAAGGTGGCAGAGCATGTAACAAATTTAGTATTTTTTTTAAAAGTTTAGTACCATCTTATTTTGCTTCTTCAAGAAAAAGTACAAGAGAAAGTACAATAAAAGTTTGAGAAAAATACAAGTCTGAGAGAAAGTACAATAATGTGTACATATTGTTCAAAAATTGCCTTGAGACTCTCTCCAGTGGAACTGTGTTCTCTGAATGCCTGTGTCCCTTTCCCTTTCCCTATTCTGGGAAAACCCTTGCCTTGTGAGGTTTATTTCCTAATTTGTGAAGGTGTCTATGTTCTTAAGCAAGGCATTCTTATTGCACTGACAGGAGTTATAGGCAGAGGAATCCTCAGAGATCTCAGCAGCTCTCTCCCAATTCAAGAGACATAAGAAAATCAGGAGGCAGCAGCTCAGTTTGTGAGAGGCAGCAGTCTGGCATGGCTAACAGGTTCCCTGGGAGGGATATACTTTTGGGCTTACAGGAAGCAAAGGGAATTCCCCTTCCCTGAAACTGGAACCTACATTTGCAAATTACCTTCCCATGTAATGGCTACTGACATGGGAGGAAAGAGAAGGGCCTCGGGTGCTTTGATTTAGACACCTCTTTCCCCTCTCTTCCTCTGTCTCAGTGAAGTGCTGCCAGTGGTGACATGTACCTGTATTGTCCCTCCCATGAGATGACAATATATAATTCTACCTAAAGCTATCCCTTACAATTTCACTTCTACTCTGATAAGCCAGGATTTTACTAACAGGTTTATTGCCAAGCTTGATGTCTTGGGGATTAGTATTACTCCATCTCTGTCTTTATTATCAGCCTCATTCTTTCAGTTGCCCTTTATAGTCTTCCTTGCTATTATTTTTTTTCTTTCTGTTATCATTCTGCATCATCTTCTACATTTTTTGCATTTATTTTTTATTTTTACTAATGCAAAATTTCTTTATCATTCATTTTGTATTAGCAGGATTCTTCCATCCAGAGCTTTAATTTTTAGCTAGTCTTGGCTGTCTCAGAAATGCTTAGACATCCTCAGTCAAAAGCAGCTGAGAACACGCAAGCCCTTGCAGGCTCAGACCCAGACATAAGAGGAACTTGTATGCTCTCTAGATATAATAAACTAATTACTTTGACTTCCATATACTCATTGTGGGTTCAAAGGCCAACAACCGGGCATCCTATTTGAGAATTTCAAGGGAGATGGCTGAGCACAGGAGAGCCTGGGAGCAGGTTTCAATTATTTTATTAGACAAAGGGTTAAGAGTCATGCCTGGGAGGAGAGATGAGTGTTTCTTGACGTGGGATTTAGAGTGTAGCAAGGAGGACTTGAGGGCTTTTGATCTGGCATCTTTCTCAAGCATTATCTCACTTCTTTTAAAAAGAAAAAGGGAAAAGAAGAAAGGATGGAAACATCTCCTAGGCAGGAGATTTTGTAATGAATTCTGACACCAAGAGGAGCTTATGAAACACTTGTGTGGTTACAGCTAGCAAATCCTGGGGCAAACAAAAATTAATGTTAAAATGAATTTTTATTCATGCTTTTTTTTCACTGGGAACAGGTCCCCTGTCCTGATACTTCCACCAATGGATCAGGAAACAAGTTTCCATGTTTTGGACAGGCTTATGTGTTAAGAGTTATGGCCTGGAAAGGCCATTAAGAAAATAACTGTAGTAAAACTGTGAATCAATTATAGAAGAATATTTGAAATACGATTTTAGTTTATAGACGCTTTCAAGCAATAAAGTGTGATGAGTTAATTGTCTTATGCTTATTTCTAGAGCTGCCGAGATGAGATTAGAACTTGCAGATTCCTGGCACCTTGTCCGTGCTGAGTCCACAGGCAATTTAACTTCTACAGCATTTACTGTACTAATGCATGGAACATGGTAAGCGCTTTAATATTACTGTTTCAGACTTCTCTTTCCGCACTTTACATATTTTTAGTCTCCCAGTATGAATCCCAAATAACTGCTGTGAAGGAAAAATTTACTGTGAAAGAAAAAAACCTCCAATTATGCAAAATCCAAGATATTGAGTGTAACTGGCTATCTATTCTGTGACATTCCGTAGGGTGATCCTAGGACAAAAGCCTATTCCTATTAGCTCTTTCTATGCAGCTTGGGATGTCAATAATCATTTGAATGAATTTTTCTGATTAGCCTTAAAAACAGGCAGTGAAACTGTTTAATCTAAAACCTGGGACTGAACAGTAAAATGTGTGAAAAATAGTACAGCAGCTGCTATACTTCCAGTAGTTTTTATGCAAAGTTGTTTTCAGAACAAAAAGCTACAAAAGAGTCATTTCAAGAAGTACACCTCAATAGAGAAGAGGTACATGAAAAACCGTAGAAGGGTGGGCTAGATTCAAACACCACTTTCATACTTGTAATGAAAAATGGTAAATACAATCCAGTGTATTCTCCAAATGCTCCCGATATGAATCAGTATGTCCGTGAGTAGGTGTAAATAGAGTATGATAACAATTCAGCTGTATTCCTGCCACCTACACTACTCCAGTATTTGAATACTACAGAGTTATTAGTAGGTTTTGTCTCTCTGATGTTATTCCCCCTCCTCCTCATAAGGTAGGGAAATATCCTTTCTCACAGGTAAGTAGGTGTTAAGCCTGACAGAGAAAATGGGGTTGTTCAGTGCACTGGATTATGTGCACACCACTGGTGTGGTCGGCCCGTCACTGCCAGTACCTACAGAGCTGATTAAATTGCCTGCATAAGGACACACAAAAAGTTGATCCAGAAGCGTAATTTTCTGACTCAGAGCTGAAGTATTCTTGCAGAGCTGATTTTCTAAATAATCTTATTGTTTCTACCAGAACTAGGTCCTTTGCCTAGTCCTGTGAAGAGGAATTGTAGGGTTTGGTCTCCATGCAATAAATGTATGGTCCTGAAAGGCATTCCTTCATGGACATTAGGGCAATTAAAGCCTTGAAAAGTCCAGGAGAGTTTCTTTTGAGGCCTTCTCCTGCAAAGACTTATGTTTACTCTCTCTGTGTTGCTTACAGCATTAAACACTAAACTTTTCTCAGCAAGTTTTGCTGGTGAGACCTTCGTATGATGAAAACAGTGAGGACATGATGGCTATTCCTGTACCATAAAACATTGAGCATTACTTTTTTTTATACCAGTGCTATGCCTGTTAAAATTTGTTATATCCATTCTTTGACTGTTCAATGTAATTTCATGTTCCATAAGTGTCAAAGTGACAAAGCTTGTCTGGTACTTAGCCTACATTTTCCTTTTTTTAGAATAATTTTTGTATTTGTAAACATAAACCCATAGACCACACTAAGTCCTTTCCTTTCTTGATTTTCATTTGTCTGCATATTTATCGCCTCACCCATAGCTGTCATCATGTCAGGTTATGCAGTGCAAGAGCTTTTTTAGCTTGTTCTCTATTCACTAGATTCTCCCTGTCCTATGGCAATTTTAGCTATGTTTTTACTGAATAAGATTCGTCTGTTGGCTGTCTCATGTATGTTTTATTTCAAGAGACATTTGCTGTCTGGTATTTCTCAGCTCTCCGACTGGTTCCTCTTAAGGTCCACGAAGGTTTCTAGTTCCAGAGATGCCCTTTTTTGTAGTCTCACTGCTTGAAGCAGGGGCCAAGAGACAAAATGGAGAAATAAAATCAAGTGTGTGCCTATGAACTACTGTCTCCTATTAGTGGCTTTATGTAACGACCTCCTATTAGAGGCTTCATGCAGCTGTCACTAGAGATGTTTCTGAATCGAAACCTTGGAATTAAAATTGTGGAACCCTGAGGGGGAAGGGAGTTGCTACAGATTTGAAACCTGCTGCTTGGGTCCCTCTGGCCTCTCTCCCCCCAGTTTCCTTTGAGGCACGTTTCGTTGTGAAATAAAATGTCTCCAAGGATGCAGTGTTGGTGCCCTCTTGTGGGGGGAAAAAGAGATACGAGGCCAGGAAAAACATTGTGAGACATGAGCAGGGCAACATTGAAAACAGATTACAATGGATTATTTTGGCAAGGGGTAGAGATGGGGAGTTCACTCAGTTACTCAGAAAGACTTAGTTCAAGGATTTATTGGTGGGCTCCAGAGTGGTATTGGCCAAATGAGATTTCAACAGATCACCTGGGTCAGGTCTGCCCACCTCTCAGCTGACATGCATGACATGGCACTGTGGAGCCCAGCCAGGGTGTGTTGGTGTCAGTGCCACCACAGGCAGTGTGCTATCTCCTGCAGACAGCCAAAACCCACCACAGCGGTGGGGCAGCTGCCTTAGCATTGCTTCACCTGGGCTCTTGGGGCCTGGCCATCAGCTTGACCCCAGCTCAGCTCTGATGCAGCTGCGGGTTTGCAAAGGGGATTCAGTGCCCTCTGACACTAATTTCTTTGGACTCCACTATATGGCACAGACATACCTTGCTTTTCATTGACTCACATGGGCCACCTCCAAAAGGGGACTGTAGAGCTATTTGTTTTGTCTGTGTAATTCTTACTCATGGCATTTTATGCCTGCATCTCTGTGCTCTGGCTTTTCAAAATTCCTTTTGATTATGAAAAACAGAGTCCATAAAATGTAACAAAAAGTCTCCGCATTTCAGCTCCCTGCATTTCCCATTCTTTTTTCCATAAGCTAAGAGGCCATGGTTTGTTTGTTAGCAAACAGTTTGTGTTCTATCTTTTTATGAAAGCATGAGCACAGACCGTTGTATTACATTAAAACAGCTGGGATCTTCACCTGAGATGCCAAGCTTTTATAGGTTGACCTGCAGTCAGTCGTGCCCTTGCCAGTTCTCTGAGATGTTTTCAGTTTCTTTCAGCAGTTAATAGTTCTGATTTTGGCCATTTCAGGAAAGTGCCCATGGATGGTGAAAAACTTCTTGATGCAAGGATTTCCCTGTGGTAATATATGGGAAAAGGTAGTTGCATCTTCCTGAGGTAACAGGCTATTAGATTCTATTTTCTTTAAGCACAGGAAAGAAGGTTGTAAGCCAGCAGAATGCAGCATTAAGAGATATTAATGGGATAGAGAACAGCCTTACTGCATCAACATTAAGTAGCAAACAAGAAGTCATAAACCTAAATCTAAAGCCTTCTCCCAGACTTGAGGATTTTAAGATTTCCCTCAATGCTTCTGGCTTCAAGATTTCTAAAAGATTTCCAAACCCTGGCTTAGCTCATTTGCAGGTTCTAACTATACTTCTTTAGGCACATCCCAGGCTCCCCATTTCAAGTTCACTAAACTTAAGGGGCTATCTTTTTAAACAGAGTCCTGAAACCTACTACAGACTTGGCTAGGTTTCAAGATTCACAAGCAATAGCTGTACTGTATGACCAATCACCAGGGTGGTGGCAAGGAAATCAGTATTATAGTTCTAAAATAGCTATGAGTAATAGGCAAAACTATTGAAAGTAGAAGGTACAGAAAAGGTATGGCTGTCATTCAAGTAAATGGAGAATGCCATTTCTTTAACAGAGAGACAGAGAAATAACTTTTCATGCAAGTGGCATGGGAAATGATGTACAATATTTCAGGAACCACTTGCTTTTTTTTTTAGGCCTGCAGTAAAGGCATAGTGTGTTTAAGGTAACCTCCATCAGGCACTCAAGAACACTCATTGTGAAATGGAAAGAGGGGAAGAAGGACACAGGCAAACTATCATGCTACTGTCAAATCTTCCAACCCCATCTTTTGATCTTCTAGGGGTTGTTTTCTCCCTAGTCCTCCTTTTTCACTTTCAGTAGCACTAATTCTTCAGTAATGATAGAAGGTCTGCCCTTTCTATCTCTGCTCTTTTCTATGGTAGGAGTTCTGCCACAAACTTTCTTCCAAGGCTGGTCACCCTTTTGGCATCCAGTTTGGTCAAGCCATCTGCATTTCATTATCCATTATATAAAGTCCTTCCTTGAAGTATTTCATTACAAATGTCAAAGTCTTGTAGCATCCTTATCAGCAGAGTGATGTGTGTCAAATCTGTTTTATCACAATCTGCCACTGGGGTTTTTACACGTGTAACTTTCATTATAGTTGACAAGAGTGATATATGCAAAAGTCCCAAAAGTCTTTTTTTTTAATAATCTGATTTGTGGAAATACCCTCTGTATATTACAGTGAGACAAAGGCAAGATTGAAACAGTGATACATATTTACAGTCAAATATGATATGCCAAAATGAAGACTACTAAGCCTGCTTTACAAACAGTTAGTTAGTCCATCGTCCATCTTGGGCCAACCAAGAGGACATTCCATAATTTCAGGGGTCAGATTATTAGATGGACAAGACAGCAGCCATAGTGGAAGTCAGCAGCTGCATTGTGTCACTTGAGAAGTTAGAGGCCAAAACATGAAAAAGACAGAGGAACTCAGGAAAGGACCTAGTGAAAATTTGAATCAAAAGGTAAAATTTTGTACAGAATCTCAGAGGTAGTGAGCTCAGTTCAGCTTGTCACCAAACACCCACTCAGAATCAACATGCCATGCAGTACTCTGGCCACAGGAATGCTTTTACTGGCAAAGCAAGAAAATGCATGTAACAAGGCACAACATACATTGTTCTTATCCATTAAAGACAGTGAAACTATCAAGTTAGCTGCTGACTAAAAGCTTCCAAATTTGTAGTCGGCTTAGACTGAAACGACAAAAGTGGTGTCAGGCTGGTGCCACATACGTGGGAGTGCATCAATGCACAGTCTGAGTTTACAGGATATGAGGCAGTAAGCAGTTGGGTATCAGCAAGTAGAACTAGGCCAGGAGCTCTAATCTATTATAACTATAAATTGTTTGGCTGTTTCCCAGGGCTTTGTAGACATGAATTTTCTTTCTGGGTTCAGTTTGCACAAGCTTCCTGTTCCTCTCAGGCAAGTTTCATGAGCCAGATTCTGATCTTCATTTATTCTTTGTAAATTCAAAATAATTCAATTGAGCCCGACATGTGGCAGTTGTTCAAAACTATCCTTGAAGAGCTCAAAACGACATGCAGGGTGCCTTATTTCTTCATCTGTAAATAGAGGAAGGACTTTTCTCTCACCTTCCATTTTGCCTATTTGGTATTGTAGCAGAAACAGAGTTCTACGGCCATGCTGGTGAAATCTTAGCTGGAGTCTCTATCTGCTAATACAATACAAACAACAGATCAGTACTCCCAAAAGATTTGAGCAAGATGCAGTTTTTAATTCCAACCACCATGAGAGCAGAGAGCCACGTAGCCCTGGCATATGTGAAGTAGTTCAGAGGGGAACCTGACCAGAAGGATTTACCCACACAAATCAAGGTTCAGGAATTTAATTCTGAAAGTGATCAATTAGCAAAATAAACTTTCAAAAGAAGTGATGGGATTTCTCCATTTCTTGATGTTTTTAAATCAGCCTGCAGATGTATTTCTGGATGTTACGTTTTTATCAAACACAACCTTTTTGTCCTCTAAGCACAGACAAGCTAAAAAAATTCCATATTCCATCTGGTTAAAGAAATCAAATTAAATAAATTATTGTGTTAAACCTTTCAAGTTGCTCAGATCTAAACAGGGGAGACAAAACATAATGGAGACTCAGACTGAAGAACATACAAGGAATATTCATACAAGAACCTGCAAAAGGCCAGGCAGTAAATTGCTCTAGGGTAATAACAATATAGTGTCTATATTTCCAACGCACACAATTTTAATAATAAAAGCAAAGAGAGACAAGAGTTGCATAAAGTAATGCAATCCCATTCTCAATGTCTGTGTGTGCTCCTAGCCTTCCTAAATATGTAACAAAGTGCATTGCAAAGATACTTTTCAGTTAAGTGTTCGGTCTGTACACACTCCAGAGATCAAAATGTATGTTTTTCATTCAATGAGGGCTGTTCGAAAGCGAGTAACCTGAATTCCACAGCACATCTGAGTAGTCTGTAAATCTATTAAATTTTTTATGTTGAACCTTTCAAATTTCCCAGAAAAAGTTACTTTAGATATACTAAGTCATTTTTAGTATTTAGCTATATTTGTTAGGGGGAAGGAACATACATGAGCAAATATTGGAATCATCTACCTGAAATGAATATTTTAATCTTGAAAGTTCTGTAACATAAGAGGAAAGGTGACTATGTTTTCAAAATCAAAATTGGGACGCTTTTGCATTGACGTGTTTTAGGATTGTGAAATGAAAGAGAGAGTTGCTTCTTGTAAAAAAATGAGTGTATTGAACACACTGGAAAACCTTAAGTATATCAGCGGTATATGTTTTTTTCTGAATAAGTATTTCCAATAGTTAAGTGTCTGATTCAAAGTTTTCTCTAAGCACAGAAAAGTCTTGTTAACGTTTACTCTCGGAAAAAGAACAACTTAATAAGGGCTAGACTAATCTGCTTATTTTCTGGCTTCCAAATACCAGAGACCCATTCCACTGGTTGGTTTATTTTGTGATACAGACAGAACGTTGTGTCTTGTGCAAACATGATGTAGCCATTTATTTTTAAAAAGCTTGATTTGAGAAAATAAGATGTAAAAGTTTTTGTTCCTGCACAATGAGAGTATACCACACAGTCTCAGCTTGTACCAACATAAAAATTCAGAGCATACAGGTGTTTTAATACGGAACTCACATATGTTGAATTGTACCATAGTACAAGAATGGGTCTATTAATTTGGACAGTATGATCTCAGTTTCAAAGATAGCAGAATCTGGCATGTAAAGTAATTATTTCTGAGGAAGTGAGAAAGATATAGAATGAAAGGGGTTATTATATATTCTTTGTGTATTTGAGAGTTCTTTGTTTAAAGTAATTTTGTCTGCATTTTTTCTGGAGAAGACTATAATCAGTTGGCTGATTTTGTCAAGATCTTTAATTGTGAACAGAAAATTATAAAATACGCTATTATAAAATTACTCAGGTTTGCAAAATTCCAGTGGATTGATTTCTTCTCAAACAGTAATACCTGTGCTCTGTTTATGAATGGCTCTGTGCCCAGGTTATTTGTGGTCATGTATGGCATTTCTCATTGGTGTTAGCCAGGCAATGATTCTTTATGCCAGGACCTCCTGAGTAGCAGGAAAAGATAGAGCTTTGAAGAAAGTGTCTTTGTTTTAGTATTCTCCAGAAGATGCTTTGGAGAAGCTGAGATGAGAAGTTAGAAAACAGTAGGTCAAAGAGAGTTTTCTGTCTTTCTGGAGTGAAACTTGCAGGATTGCTGGGAGCTTTTGGGTTGAAAGCAAGTTCTTGGTAGCTGGAATTAGGGAGTGGGGTAGACAGTTATGATTCCCCTCCTTTTCCATAGCAATTGCTTTTAAGCAACAGTCTCTTCGAGGACCATCTGCTCTACCTCACTGTACCCTTGGAGGCAGACAGCTTTCAGGAGTGGGCAAGTCTTTGCAAGTCTTTAGTTGGAAGCCATAGCACATGGGAGGTCTCCTCCATGAGCCTGGCTTTGATGTGTGGGGCTGGGCACAGAGCTGAACATGAAATACTTAACAAGTCATGAATGAAGGAGCCATCAACTGCATCAGGCCGAGAGAAGGTGTTTTGTGCATGTTCTAAGCTATGTAGCAAGTCTTGTTCTGGGTGCTTTGACAGTGATATTTAAGAAGCCCCATCCACAGTTTTTAAATTATGATAAATTGGTAAGTTGTAAGTTAAATTATGTAAGATCGGTAGGTTGACAAGAACTGAAGGATGATGGTTTCTGAGGGAGAGAGGAGATTGCCTCCTGGGTAGTACCAGCTCTACAGAATAAATAATCTGTACTAGGATGTCCTCGTGGGCATTACGTTTCAGCACAAAATTCTTCAGGGCCCAGTTATACTTCTAGAACTGAATTCTGGAATAGTGAAAAATACACAGAAAAAGCTCAGTAAAGTATCTTTTGTGAGTTACTTGTCACAGTACTTGGCACTGTATATTTTAGTTCTTGCTGTTAGGTAGGAGCATTTTAGAATTGCTGCAAAGTACCATTTTGGCAGGAGGTCACAGTGACCAAGTTGCCTATTTCTGTGATATTTTAGATGTGTTTGTCATGTTGTTACTTCCCACCTGCAGGTAGAAGAAGATGCTGTAGGAAAACAGGAATCAAAAGAACAGCTAGAAGTGACCCAAGACATATGAGAGGAAGCAGGATAAAATGACAAAGGCAAGATATAACAGCAGAGTAAGGCGGGATGAGGGGTCATGGCATAGAGACTAGTGCAGGGAATTTGTTACAAAATCTGGGTGTCAAGTTGCGCAAATAGGCCAGCCAGGGAAGTACCTTTATACCAAATTAGCATGGCAAGGAAGTGAAGAAAAAAAAACGCCCCAGACAGTCCTGCTAATAAGTCTTATCTCTGATCTTGAAGGCTTAAAACAGTTTACTTTCCATGCCTGTGTAAGCCATTTGTGCTAGTAAATCAGAAGTGCGTGCTCTGTATCCTGTTACCTTCAGATCTGCCTCAATAGCCACAAGCTGTGTAATGCCAAAAGACATGCCTCTATCTTAAAAAAAAAAAAAAAAAAAAATGTCCACTGTGAGTTGCTGAGACAACAAGGCTAAGCCAGGTGTCCTTGACACTGCTTCTGGCCTTCGTCATTTAAACCTTTCAGGGGAGGGCTGCTTCAGAGGTAGAGTGGGGTACAATAGTACCAGCTCAAAAAAGATAAATACCCATTATTGGAACTGTCACGTTTTGCAGATTTATGTCACAGACATTAATTATGAGTTCTATATCTTTCAGGGCACCTCATTAAGCCTGAAACGTAACATAGTCCATCGTGATGATAATCTGATGACAGAGCGTGTGCTCTGAAGTCATTAGGATGGTTTTGACACTATAAAGACATCCTTGGACAGAATGTGTGTGTAGAATGCAACCACAGCTACTAAACAGAGCAAAAGAACTAATCTTTGCAGCAGCTGGCAAGAGAATTGGCTTTATGAATACGTGGCATGGACCAGCACCTCTTTTTTGCTTGCCACGGCTCATGAGACTACATGTCAGACCAGACACAAGATTTGGCTAGGTAAGTGGTGAAACTGCTGCTTTGTGGATAGAGCAATCTTACACAAGCAGAGCAGCAGATGAGAGGAAAAAAAAAAACTTAAAAAAAAAAAAAAAAAAAAACAACCCTGAAGGTCCTTTTGATCTAAATTGAATCTCATTCAAGTCTATATAAACCCTTACGCCTGTGACACACAACACATGTTACGTGGCCTTGTTCCATTGCATTCACACTGATGTCCTGTGGTTTCCTTGTCATTTTTTGCAATCGAGTCACATGAAATATATTATTGTCTACCTTGTTCTGATAATCTTGATACCACATTTTCCTGTTGCACAAACATCTTTTTCAGGGTGATTTGATCTAAAAGTTTAAACCCAGCAGAGAGGAAACAAAATGTGAGGTTTTTTTTAAACATCCTACTTTACCACACAGAGAGCTTATGCTAACTGCTGCATCCTAAATTTAAGTGTTGGGATTAAAGTGGGGTAAAGAAATGATGTAAGGAGCTGGACCATGTCTTCTTACAGCTCTAACACCATCAGTATCCTCCCAAAGATACAAGTTACTTTCATTTTAATTAGAATAGTAAATTTATCCCTTGTGCTCCCACTCGAGAAGATTTCTAGTAACTCCATGATGGGTGCGCGTCACACAGGCTACCACGTTAGACTGGGGTTTAAGGCTTGAATCCAGATTCCTGGCCTACACATTCATTTCCACTCTGCTCTTCTCCTTGTGCGGGAAGAGGGCAGGCAGCTGGCACACTTGTGCTTTTTGGCTATGGGAAACACAAAAGTAACTGGCCCAAACCGTTTGGTTCAAGAACTGGAGGGCGTTCTGGGGCGCAGCTGACAGAGGCAGCAAAGCCACAGTAAGAGGCACCTTACTGCTGTCAGTTTGCCTGTTCACAGTACGGAGAGGTCGCCTAGCCCTTGGCTGTGCTCACTGCACCATTCTTCACTCCTCCCAGTTAGAAAACGTGACAGGTTGCCACAGCTAAAAAAACAACATCCATTGATTGTCCTATGACAGAGACAGGATGAGTTAAAACAGAAGCAGCAACTCTAGATGAGTTTTGGCTATTCGTTCAAGGTAGCATGGATGTCACTGAAACAGTGACTCAGTTCGTGTGTTTCTTGAGTCACTTGTGCTGAAACTGGGAGAGTGTGTGCCAGTAAAGCCTATTTCAACTTTGGTTTTTAGTGATCCGAGCACGTTCCTCCCTCCCCCACTCTAAAACTAGATTGAGACTGATATCTGATAAAATCAAATTATGAGCCTTCCTGAGAAGAGACCCTAGACCAAGATTTCTCTAGGTCTCACTTCATATAAAGCCTTATAGAAATATAAAAAGCCATATGAATCCAAAGCAGCACATCTGCTACAGCAGCTTTTCCCCTGTTTTAGCTTTCTGGGCTGAAGGCAAGATTCATATCCTGCCCCTAAATCTTCCACTCTCTTGAAAGCAGAAGCTGTCTACACCGTAAATGAGCAAAACAGATTTCTAATACCCATGGGAATGGGGTGGGCTGTGTCTTACATCATCTTCCGCTCTGATGTGTCATATTAAGCTCAAGGTACAATCCTGTTCCATAGGCAATAGCACTTCTGCAGCTGAGTGATGTTTGCTGTGGTCTGGACTCTAGTGAGGTCAAGCTGTGGTGCTACTGCACGCTGGGTGCTGGGATGGCGTGGGAGGCTGGCCACCAACTTGGCTGACTCTTTCTTTCATCAAACTGGGGCTGAGGTTTATGTCTCCTAAACAGCTTATGGTAGTTTTCCCTCAGTGACCTAAACTGTAAGTGCACATGTGAGAGGAGAAACTGATTACCATTGAAAGTAGGAAGTAGGAACGGGGAGACACGGGTATAGTTGAACTAAATCTCCTACAGCTGTGAGCTGTGAGCACATTCTAGGTCCAGACTGCCCTTAAGCAACCAGCCGAATTCCTTCAGATAGCAGTACTGAAACCAGCTGTTATCATTGCCAGTGACACCTGACAATAGGACTAGAAAAACTTGGCTTCTGCTCTGGGCTCCATTTTCTGCCACTGCCTTAGAGCTACCAGGGCTTAAATCTTCTAAAGCCCTTCCATAAGAAAAGGAAAAAAAGAAAGGGGAAAAGGGAAAGAAAATAAGAAGGGAAGGGTCTTCCTTTTACCAAGAGAGGATATGTGAGTGTGTTAGAAATCAGAAGAGCCATGAAAAAGGTTATGAACAGACGTAGGCCAGTGACATTTTCAAAGCAGATGGAGTTATTAGAGCGCAGAGAACAAAGCACCAAATAAAAGATTAGTGGTGAAAAACATTGGCTCTTTTTACCTTCAAGAATTATAAAAAGTAAACTACAAACATGGATAGGGTTTACATGGTTGATACTGGTACATCTGTAAAAGGAGTAAAGGAAATAGAGAAGAAGGAACTTGAGCTGGGTTAGGCCATCATAAGACAGGTTAGTTTTCACCTTACTGATGATGTGTTGTTGCAATAGTAAACAGCAAGTGAAGGCTGCGAGCAAGCAAATAGCAAGTGAAGTAGCTGGGGTGGCATGCTAAATCCAGCAGCTGGATGGAAGTCTCAGAAGTGTGTGATGTTTGGACAGGGATGATTTCAGGAGACATGATAAGTGATGAGAGCTTTTACTTTACTCTGTGCAGCAAAGCCTGTGCTGGAGTGTGCCCATAAATTGTGAGCTTGGGTTTTACAATACCATTAGTTAAATCCTCAAATCTCTCACATTCCTGGGAAGAGGATTTAGTGGAAATATACTATCTGTACAGCTGGAACAACATCTCTGAAGAAACTGCTTTTCAGATCTCCTGAGGGAGGTAAAAAATGGGCATAATTTATGATGCACGGCTATTATTCATCCCTTCAGGAATTATTGTTCCACATGAGCAAAGGTAGGACAGGTAGGCTAAGTTGCCTGAGATACTGCTGAGCAGTGAACAGATGGCTGGAAAAAAAATCTTTAACAGTGCTTATATGTTTTCCAGGGATGGTAAACTGGCCCTTATTTTAAGTAATTCTGCCGAGGGGCTGTTCACAGAGAATCACAGAATTATATGGGGTTAGATGGGACCTCTGGAGATCATTCAGTCCAACATCCCTTGCCAAAGCAAGTCCATCTAGAGCAGGTTGCACAGGAACATGTCCAGGCAGGTTTTGAATGTCTCCAGAGATAGAGATTCCAGCACCTCTCTGGGCAGCCTGTTTCAGTGCTCTGCCACCTTCAAAGTAAAGAAGTTCCTCCTCATGTTTAGATGAAACTTCCTATGTTCAGGTTTGTGCCCATTACTTTTTGTCATGTCACTGGGCACCACTGAAAAAAGACTGGTCCCATCCTCTTGACACCCACCCCTTAAGTATTTATAGGCACTGATCAGAGTAAATAAGGCCATCATAACATTTCTTCTTGGTAAGGTAACAGTTAAGCTAAATCCTAAATCATCAGAAAACCTTTGGATTTTAAATAAGAACAGTTATTGGTTGTGGTCAAAGTTATAAAGATCCTTCCATATGCCACAACTATTGCACGATATGCCCTTCTGTGTGTTTCTGATTCACTGTGAAGAACGCAACAGGTGTAGAGCACTGTGCTGGTTTTGGCTGGGACAGAGTTAATATTTTTTCATAGCAGCTGGTGTGGCACTATGTTTTGGATTTGTGCTGAAAACAGCATTGATAATACAGGGATGTTTTAGTTATTGCCAAGCAGTGCGTACAGAGTTAAGGCCTTCTCTGTGTTTCACCCCACCAGCGAGTGGGCTGGGGGTGCACAAGAAATTGAGAGAGGACACAGCTGGGACAGCTAACCCCAACTGACCAAAGGGGGTTATAGGACCATAGCCATCCATACCACACGATGTCATGCTCAGCATATAAAGCTGGGGAAGAAGGAGGAAGGGAGGGTTGTTCAGAATGATGGTGTGTCTTTTAACACATTACACATGATGTAACCATTACACGTGATGGAGCCCTGCTTTCTTGGAGATGGCTGAACACCTGCCTGCCAGTGGGAAGCAGTGAATGAATGCCTTGTTTGCTTTGCTTGCCTGCACGGCTTTTGCTCTACCTTTTAAACTGCCTTTATCTCTACCCACTAGTTTTCCCACTTTTACCCTTCCAATTCTCTTCCCCATCCCACCAGGAGTGAGTGAGAAAGCAGTTGTGTGGTGCTTAGTTGCCAGCTGGGGTTAAGCAACAACAGATACAGATCTGACACTGTCTCAAAAAGCTGTACCCTTTTTGACAAAGAGCCTGGAGATTGCCAAGCCTTGTTTAATGGTAGGACATTTTGAATAACGTAGATTCTGTCGGCTCAGGGAAGTGTTTGTGTCTGAGGTATAGTAAGAAAAGGAACCCTAAAAGAAAAAAAAATTAGTTCCTATTACACATGTCCTCCTGAACCCTTTAGAAGCAAGGTCAATAGGCATGGGCCCCACCATTTGTGAAGAAGTAGCTGAGAAAAAAGATGAGAAACTTTCCCATAGGTAATAGAGATTTATGTCAAATGTGGCTCTCATTCACTGTGGTTTTGAAGTGTGTGTCAAAGTCTGAGCTAGAACCATTTCAACTCTTACACAAATTAGCAGAGAAAAAGCCTCTGTGTAAAGGTCCCTACTGTGTTGCTTATCACCAAATTTTTACTGCTGAGAATGGCATTGATTACATGGATTTAAAATATGACCTGACTCCCTACCAGGAATGTTCCAATCAGTATTCACTGGTTAAAGCAGGGAATCTGGGGACAGAAATTTATTTTGGAAGGATGTAGAGTGACCACCACTGTTAACGGGTCCAGGTGGGAAGTTTTTGACAATGTTATAGGTACAAACCATAGGAGAAGTTGCCTACCCAGGAATATGGAAATTGCTCGGCTCATTTGTATTTTATGAAGGTACTTCAATATGAAGAAGACATTCTTAGACATGTTTCCCCAAAACTGGATCTCTTGTCACTTGCTCATCCCAGAGTCTTCCATTCCAAAAGTATGTTTACATTGATAAATCTTATTAAACAGCATTTCAACCTGTGGTGTAAAATCTTTGCTGAGTCCATCCATCACTTCTAGAGCACCAAAGACAGCAAACTTTGGAGTTAGCAGATACTTGGCAGGCTGACAATCTTCCTGTTCTGAAAGAGAGTGTTAAGTTTCTTTTTTCCTCATCATTTGGCTTAGGCTGTCCCAGGCATTTCTGAAGCTTGGAGAAGTAAGACTTGGCTTTACCATGTTCATATAAACCTGTTTTTAGAGACTAGCTCTCATTTCAGCTGCTGGGGAGTTTTCAATGTGATTCTGGTATTTTCTCCTTTGAGGAGAAGGCCTTAATTGCTACAGCTGATGGCTGGGTACCAGGGCTGCTACAGTTTTATAACCTAACTATTGCTTAGTCAAAAGACAGTAATCGAGGGATGGAAAAATTTTAGCATTGAGCTGATTAGCCCCTTCCTTCTCCCAGATGTTTCTCTCCCTCCCTGTTTTTTTTAAAGCCTTTTTTTACTCACACATTTCATGTGCTTCCACATCTTTTTCAGAGTGCCAGTTGGTGACTTGTCAAAGTTATTTTAAAGCACTGAGGGCTTTTCTAAGACTGTGGCCACTGTATTTTCCAAGCAGGAGTAGAACAGAGTTATTCTCCACCAGGTGCAGAACTGGACAAGAAATTCTAAGAAAGCCACAGTTCTCTTCACCTTCCTGTAGCAAGCTCAGCTTTAGGAAGAGGTTGCTCCCAGCCCATCTTGATTCATATCCAGTTGACTTTTTTTTCCAAAGCTAAGTGACTGCCAACCTGCAGAAGAAAGGCCTTCTCTGAAACTAAAAGTCTTGGGGACAGAATCGCTTAACTCCACCACTACATAGCCCATTCTTTGTTGGCTCCTGAGAAGCCTCAGGAAAGCAATTTGACAGGCCTGGTTTCATTTACCTTACCAAAGGTTGCAGCCTGCCATTGATCCTGGCTTGTTATATAAAGACCTGTGTACTCTGTCTTTAGGTTAGTAGAAGGTCAGTTTTTCACTCAAGTGAAGATATTTTGGGGTAAGTACATGGCAGTCAGATACCTGTGATGTATGTATTTGCAGAGGTATTTTCATTTTAACCACTTTCACAAGCAGAGTCCGTCAAATCATCTGCAATACTTGTGCTTATTTAGTGTCTGGGAAATAATTGATCATCATTAACAGCAGTAGTCAAGCCTCCTACAAAATCAATGACAGAATATTTGCAAAGCAATTCTTCAGACAAAGGTTGCCAACTATTGAAACATCAAACAGTATTTTCAAGCAAGGCTTAGCATTATCCACACCCTTTCTTATGAAGTAATTTTACCAGGTCTCCTGGATGCTTTGAGGATGATAGGAAAAGGATACTTCGTTTTCAGTCAGTGGAGGGGATTTAACTCTTCTGGTGATAAACCTCTTGTCAAATCATGTTCTTAGTCTGGTTAAGGGCTTGTATTTCTCATGTTAGTGTCCCTCAGACTTGGGTTTCTCACAGAAAGCAGCAGTTACGTCTTTCTTTTCAGGGTTCTTCTCCTGAGGACCAAGCTGTATTCAAGAACAAACTTCTTTGAACTGCCCAAATCAAGGGATTTTCCTGAGTAGCATACTGTAGAGCAATCCCTGTGGCACTCATATAGGCCTTTTCTCAACAACTTGTACATGGTTTTTCCATCTTGCCAAGAAAAACTCTGAAGAATTGGTCTGTCAGGAGCTCATATGTGAGTTCTCCTAAATTATCACTCAGAGGAGGGTTTTGTTTTCTTTGACACCTCAGATATCACCAAATCTGTGTCACAATTGTGGTAGGAATTTTGCAACTGGTCTGATAAGTTGTGTCATTCTAAATTAGCATAAGTAGCAATAAACCAGGCTACGAAAAACATATGTATAATTAATGTATGGAGCAGTGAATGTCTTTGGCATGTTGCTGGCATGTTTTGAAGGGACACCTCTTCACCCTCTTTCAATGTTATATCATCACATGACGAAACTGTGTATTCTAGGTAAAACTGACATCAGAAGAATTTACTAGCATCTTTCACAATGCTGAATTTGGGGAGGCTTTTATTGGCCAAATTTACTGCACAGAAATATTTTTTGAAGTTTACCTGTTTGTTGTAGAGTGGACTTCACCAGTTTCCTGTGCTTACATTAATGTACTCCTTCTCTCTAGTTGAACTTATTAACATAGTCCCTTTCTTTTTCAGGGGTTGTATACGGTGAGGGAAATCCTGGGGTCTCTTTTTTCTGCCTGAGATGGAGCTTTTTCATAACGGAAAAGAGCGAGTTACATTTCTCTTCAAAATGACAAACCTTGTAGATTTTTTAGCTATCCTGTAACCTTTGCTCTGATTCCCCAGGAGGGCCATTTCCTCACTCTTTTCTGATGCTGTCTTTTGTATATGTGCTAGAGAGGGAATATAAGTGTTAGCTGCTCTGACAAATGGCATGAGGGAGAAAAGCCTTCTCAGAAGACATGTTTTAACTTTGGCAACTCTAGATTAATTTGAGAAAGTGTCAAAATCATGATGATTGATTCTAAGATATCCAGCAAGGAGGGTATAAGTCAGTAAAATCATAATAATGGATTTCTTTCTTGGGTTTGGGCTTGTAATAAAAGCACATTGCATTGATTGTTTCCCTGAAAAAGAATATCCCTACAGGCCAGAGGCCACAATAGTTGAGCTTTCTTCAAAAAAGCCACAGGCTCCCTGTCAAATTCTAGCATTCACAAATGGTCTAGACAGTGTGCTTTAGAGATGCAGAGATACATAGAAATAATCTGTGCCTTGTTCTGGTAAGAAAATTGTATGTTGGTCTCATTAGCAAGTATCACTCTGTTTTGCTGTTGTAGGTAACAAAATGTGGGGGGAAAAAATCTGTTACATTCAAAGGCTGTGATTTTCCCAATAGCAACTGCATGACCATCTAAAAGCAAAGGCCCTCCTTTAACTCTGTCCTTCAATGCATGGCAATTCTTAGTGTTCTCTTTGTGTGAGATATACAACAGCGGCTGTATTGATGGGGTTGAATATGTTTGTCCATCTGTGATAGCTGCCTGGGGTAAAGTGCTCTGTTTCAGGTCTTTAAAAATATAAATCGGTACCTAGCCATGCAGTGACATACCAAGGCTATTTACTGGTAAGGCTCTGAATATTGTGTCCCTATGCTGTATCTTTTCTCTTCCTTTGTAACAAAGAATTTCTTCATCACTGATGTGATCTCTTTCCTATTTTGGAATCAGGCCCACCTCAAAATACAAACATCCCGCTGGCAGCAATTAAGAACCATGTTCTGCAAATCACAACTTTTAATCCTGTTGTTCTGACACCATTCTAGAAACCCTGCTTCTTCCCAGGCATCGTGCTGTCAATGTATTCTTCCCTCAGTAAAGGACCAACATAATGAAGTTTTTTCATAATGGCAAGAAAAAATGTGGCAATATGCTTTAGAGCCTTCAAATCCCATGTCCTAAAGGAGTTTGCCATTTTTCACAGGCAAAGAATTTGATCTATGAACCAGAGGCCCAGAGGCTTTACTTTTATGCATACCAGATCACCCTCCCCAGTGCAGACTGCTCAAGTCTACATTGTCTTTCCCCTCATGAAACTGAAATAACCCCAGTAACCCTGGTAACTGTTAGAACGGGGCACTATGAAAATATAGCCCACCAACTTTGTGGCTGTAAATCTTTTACCAAAAGCTGGTAGGCATTGTTCATCCTCAGATTAGTAACATTCTTCCTGTTCTGGAACTATTAAAAAAAAAAAACAAAGTAATGTATCTCTTTGTCTCCTCATCTCATATACTCAGAATTGTAAATAATATAATTTTCTGACTTTTCCAGGTCTTTTTGGAGCACAAACCAGAAATCATTGTTTATATGTCATCCAGAACAGACTGATTATAATAATGCATGTGTGCATATGTGTGTACATGCAATAATAATTACATACTTTATATATAGTATGTATCTATATATAAGACGCTGATTATTATTTCCTTATCATCTGTAACTCTAGTACACACATGAGTGGCATCTATACTGAAGTTTTCAACCATCGTTCAACCCAATTCTCAGAAGCCAAAACCGCATATGCGTCTAAGCAGTTTTTAGAACAGCAATACCATGTACAACTAGGACATCTCAAAGGCCACTCTGTGCTGTCTGCATCATTCTCACCCAGAGAGAGACAAGGAGAGACCAGCAATCATGGCTCTAGCGGCATAATATCTGGTGTTATTCACCAGCCTTGCTCACTGAGGAAATCTTTCATTTCTGACTAACATAATAAAGCTCCATATATACCAGAACATGAAAACACTCTTGGACGACATGGGAGTGCCACACATGAAAAACCAACCAAACAGGACCTTTATTTCATTGGGAGAAACCATCTCAATATCGATCTGCACACGGTTTTGAAATTATTTCATGTTACTGTCCGTTGACTTCTTTTACCAGATTACCCCAATTCCTCATTTTTGATCATTCTTATAGTTGTGTACCATCACATCTCCAGTCAGCATAACAGATACAGAGGTGATTGCCAAACATAGATTATTGACTGTTATCTTAAGTCCACTAGACATCTTCTCTTGTTATGGATTATAACATATTAGAGGGTGTGGAGTCAGTAATGCCTTGACCCCACTTCCCACTGCTCAGATTGTTTCCACAGAGGTAGTTGGTCCTCAATGCAGGAACCTGCCCTGCCCTTCTTCCAGTAGGGCACCCCTGCCTTGAGAGACCCCCCAGTTTCACTGACTGCATCCACGGAGGGGAACCACAGGCAGGAAGCCCATACTGCAGGATGCAAGGAAATAGCTGGAGCAGAGTAACCCGTAGCATACAAGCCTGAATATCATTCTGGCAGATCCAAATATACCTTGGGCTCCAGAATATATTGGGTTCTCCAAATCCACCTGTCATCGCAGGGGGAAGGGTCTGTGCCATAGGGCAGTTTGTCTTAGGAGTAATTTCTTATGATGGGGACCTTGCCATGACAGTTGTGGCTCCACCTCTACAATGCTCAGACATATCTCAGGAGGCAGGGAACAAAGTTATCTTGTTCAGCTTTCAGCTCAGCTTGGCACTTGGATTAGCGGTGTCTATGATCTGGAAGAGAAAAGCAGTGGTGAGCCTGTGGAGTGAAGCAGTTCCAGGCCAACCTTGTTCCTCTGCTAGCAGTGCTGTGTCAGCCAGATCCAGGAGCTTGATTCCTGCTTTGCCTCCTGTTTGCTCCAGTTTAAGATGTCCACAGGAGTCACTGAAGTCCTTAATCATGCAGCGTGAATTCTTGCTAACGAATTCCTTCCCATAATGATACTCTGAGTTGCCAATATCCGAGGGGAGAGTACTGAGCTGTGAAACTGGAGAAAGAAATTTGGGATCTTTTGAGTTCCCAAGGGAAGTTCATAGGCTCTGAGCTAACTGTGATGAGGAAGTGCCTTTTTAGTTTTGATATTGTCTGCGCCTGAAGTAAGTGGACTCCGGTTGCCCTTGATACACCCATCACAGTTTGTACTTTGTGGTAAACAGGTTTTGACGCAGGGTTGTTTGTAGTAAAAGGTGAAGGTCAAGATCAAAGCTGGGTGTCAGTGCCCTACCAGCTCATGTGTAATGAGGACACAGTCACTGTGGCTCCACAGTACACACAGAGGCAGCAGCTGAAGTGACACCTCCCTGGCTGCAGCCTCTCAGCCAAGTGAGCATTGCCCATTTACAGCTGGGTGAGCTGGGAGCAGGTGGCGTTCAGAAGGTGTGTGGAGATGGGAAGGCTTTTATTATTTTATTCTATTTACACTGTGTGTACTGGAAGGCCTGAAAGGAGGGGTCAGGGCCTTGCTGAATCTACACAGCATAAAGCTTACTCACTCAACTGAAGAAACTCCAAATTAAAGGCAGAAGACAAATATGAAGGTGCAGGAGGGGAAGAATGAAAAAGAACAGCAAAGAGATCAAAATGATTTGTGAGAAATATCATTTGGCTCCTTCAATTGTTCTTTAGGAAAAAAAAAAAAGTGAGGTTATATATGTATTTATTTTGGTAACATGACAGGCTTATAAAAAGTACACATCAGTTCTATGATCCCCAGAAACACTTCTGGATATTTGATAGATGAAGTTATTTGATCATCAAAGTCTCAGTGTGCTTAGATAAAATACAACTTTGAAAAAGAGATTTAGTTTGTAGGGTTTCAGTTCCTGGAAGCTGCGTGGTTAATCATTCATTTCAATATTACTAATCTTATCTTGGTAATGTTGAAATTAATATTCTCAAAATACAGCCAATCTTGATAAAAGATTCTGACCTTGTTTCTTCCCTGAAGATAAGTCTTGCTGAAGTTGCTGATTCTGATGCTAGGCTGTCAGGAGAAGCTGTCTGGGTTTGTTCAGAAGGCCGACTGCTAGTAGCAGTGTGGGTTTGCTTTGAATACAAGCGGGGAGAGGCTACCATCTTCTAGCAGATATGCTTACTCTGTGCATTTAGCGTTGTATATGTGTAGTTTCATTATGAGACTATTTCGTTTATTTCTTGTTGCTCATGGCCCTGCGGAGCAGTAACACATTGAGAACTGCTTTTTTGGCTGTCCTCACCAGCTGAACTTCCAAACAAGGGTTTGATTCTCTGCATGTGAACTCACATTGCTATTACTTTTATTTACTGTCATTTATAAGCATCATTATCTGTGACATGTATTGCAGATCTGTGTAGAGATCCTAAGCATTCCTCTCGATATGTTCAACAGACTATCCTAGAGTTATCAACAGGTGCAGGTGTCAGCAGAACTGTGCTGTAGGTCCAGTGACCAGCTGCTTTTCATGCTCTTTGCATTGTTTTTCAACCCTTTTGATGCAGCGGAGGAAATGTGTTAGAAATCTGTGTTGGAAAAGGGGCGGGTGTCAGAAACTGTTTTCTGCCACTTTCAACCCTCTGGGAATTCTTCAAAGCTCACAACAGTCAGTTTAGTATCAGGCTGTTCACTGTGCTGAAGTCTCTTGCTGGTAGCCTGAGAAATCTGTGGCCCTGACAAAACTTGAAGAGCCAGAGAAGGTTTGTAAAGAAAGTGAGTTCTGATTGTCCAGCCCTTACACAGGACCCCAGAGAGCTGCCTGGAAGCCAAGCTCTGAGGGACCTCTGAGAACAGCAGGAGAGAGACTTCAGTGAGAGTTTTACCACAGCAGTGCTGGAATTGGCCTGCAGAGTTGTTAGCAGTGACCACCTAGGAACCAGACAAACACAGCTTGACTCTCCATTTTGTTTGAGTTCATTTTACATAAGTTGCCTCTACAAATAAGGGGATTGAATTTGGCTCAAGTCTTTAAGCAAACTTAATGAAAACCACAGAGCTTCATCAAATGTTTGACTACAATGCAAGCACATCATGAAAGGACTGTGAAATTTGCATTATTTTGATGTCAAATCAAAAGTAGCCAGATGTGGCAAAAGTATTCACAGACTAACTGTATTTTAAGCAAATGTGACCTGAATCTCAACCTTGGTTAAGAAAGTCCAGATTATTTGACTTTTGCATAGTTTGGAGTTTCACAAAAGTTGGCCCACTGTGAAATAAAGTGGCTTTGCAAAGCATTATTTGAATACAAGTTCTCTAAAGGAATGAGTTTGATCTCTCTTCATCTGTTTAGCCTCTTATAATTTTCTTTTCCCTTCCTCCCTCAAAGGGACTCAGTTCAGTTGACATGCATTGAGCAAAGCTTCCCTAAAATGTAGACAAAGGATAGCTCTCTTCGGGCTTTCAAAGCAGGTCTCATCTCTTCCACCCTGCTTCCTGTATAAGCAGAACTACGTGCAGAGCCCTTTCTCCTCTTCCTTCTCTCCACAACTGCGGAAGACAGAGCAGAGGCTCCTTCAGGGGAGGAAATTAGGCAGCTCTATCACAGGGTCCCAGGTGGGAATTCTGTAACCCAAAGAAGTGAGGAAGTAGAAGGGAGAGAAGAAGGAGACAGACTCCTCTTTTTCCTCCTACACATGCCTGAAACCTCAAAGCTCCTTCCAATAGCCAGACCCCCATAACTCCAGTGACTCCTGTTTCCCTCATTGCACTAAAACCTCCATGCCAGCTTGAATTTTGCTCGTATGTTTGAGGGGCAGTAACTGGGCGTAGCTTGATATTTTCCTTATAATGGTATTAGTCTGACACAGGAAACACTGGCAACATGTGAGATACCAAACAATGATGTATAAAATGGTTGCTAAAAAACCTTCCAAAATTCTGAATTCTCATAGGTGTCGCCTTGCTCTTGGCAGATATGGGTCACCATCCGTCTGCAGGCACAAAGACTAGCCAGCATCCAGCTGCAAAATGCCTAATTAAGGTAATTTGTAATTGTGTCGGTGGCATGTGGCTTAGCCAATGCAGAGTATTTTACTGAGCATCCTTCTGGCTATCAAACAGCCCCTCCCAGGAGGGGTGGTCTAAATATCCTGTAACAGGCTGAAGATTCATTGAGGGAGAGCGATAGTGTGGGAGAGAGAAATCTCTGTACTCCACAAGTCACTAGCATTTGCCTGAGGAGGGACTCTCTGGAAGTTCTGATTCAAAATCTATTTTGGTACTTTATGCCTGAATTTTTCTCCTGAAGTTCATTAGCAGTCCTTGGGATGGCGCTGCAAAGGTGCAACCATTAGGCTGCACGCTCCATCCCCTCTCCACCTCTGTGAATCCCCTGGTGAAGTACTGTCCCCAGGCCCTGGGAATATGACACCACAGTACTTCAGTCAGCTGTGGCATCCACTGCCCAAGCCAAACAGCTGGACGTTGGGTTGGAGAAGGCTGAGTGTTTCGGTTTCTCAACACTTTGGTAGATCTCAGATCACACAGGACACCAATATCTTGCTGGAGAAAAAGCCGTGGTCTAGGCACGTGTCATAATCACGTAAAAAAAATCCCTTTCTGACCTTAAATCCATTCATCCTGTGACTTCAGGGATCTACCGTATGCAGGCAAAAGAATTGCTCTTTTCTGCTAATAGGTTCTTTGGGCAAGATCTCTGGACACCTCAAAGTGCAGACCCAGGCACCTGCGGACTCTTTAGTACCACTTAAATGCCTGAAAAATGATCCTTGTTGCTCTTGCTCTAGACTCACATTCTTTGTATTTGCCAGCACCACAGAAAGCGGAGAAAGTGCAGCTTAAAAATGACTCAGAAGTGATTCCGTGGTATGATGCTCTGGTTAGCCATCAAAGCGATCTGCCTGCATGTCTACATTTAAAAAATCCACTGCGTATGTTTATTCCACTAGCTTAGCTGTAGCAGCATTTCTCTGCATATTTTTCTTCACAGCTATTGCTTTTATTGGTGTCTACTAACCAAACACTGGTTTTTTTCATGGAAAGGGAAATGGGTCACTGTTACTGGAACGCAGTTCAGATCTCTGAAAGACGCTTCGGCTAGTTGTAATTATAGAAGCAGAGACGTGGTCTGTGTGCTGAAGACATTTGGGGTCACTTGGAGACTTGTGTTTGAATTGATAACTGCACTTAGTGACAGGAGTTTTCTTAAAACATAGAGAAGCTTCTTTTCTCACCAAATAAAACGTATGTTTTCACCATCTTGAAGAGAATATTTCTTTTACTGAAATTTTCAGTGGAAACTCTGAATCATGAGGCGCTATTCATCATGGGTGGCCATCTTCTTTAGTACGTCTATGTTTTCCAGTAAAGAGCACACTTTTTTTCCTTAATCTTTAAATAGAAAGATAACCAACACACTTAGCAGGAAAGACAGGGATTGTTCGTCCGGGCTGGATTCCTTATGGAGATTAAGTTTCCTTTACCTTGAAGCTGATGAGACAGATGTTGAGGTAGGAAATGCAGCAAGTCTTGCACTCCCTCGCTATGGCTCCTTGGCCAGGCCAGCCTGTTGCAGAGTGCAGAGGATGCCCCTGTGAGGAGCTGATCAGCTTCTTCACAGATGGAAAAGCAGTGGGTAAGGGATAGTGTTTGGGAGGGCAGTTTCTCCATCAGACTTTTATATAAGGATGAAGCCCCAGGCCACGGAGTCTTCTGTTGAATAAATATATTGTGCTTGAAAGAGATCCCTATTCACTGGCTGCATGTTTTAGTCAGTCCCTTGAGTAAAAACCATGGCTTTTTGGAAGCAAAGATACTTTTTCCTCTGCCCATATGCTGTGAGATTTGCTAATTTTAGTCTATTGTAGTCTGTAGAAGTTACTGCCTGGCTAAGGTTTTGTCAAACAACTTGGTGGATGCCAAGTATTTTTCTGGAATTTACCTGTCCTCACAGACAATGCTTGCAATCTCTTACTTTTATTGCAAATGGGGGCTATGTCATGGTTGTGAGGTGTTGTAACTCCCCAAATCTTAAATCCTTTGATCTTGTTTATCTTCCTTACACTCCTGGAACCTACACATCTCTCTAACATGACCATGGCAATCTCTTTAATTTCTGTTCCATCACCACTGTATGTCCAAGCAGGGGCTTTGCCATGCATCTCCCCTGAGCTTCCCCTTTCTTTGCAGAGTAGCTACTGTGAAGTCCTGCTACTGATGCCCCAGAGCCCTTCCTGTGCTGTGGGAGGAAAAGTCCCTCTGAAGCACAGGCCTTAAGAGGAGCCATGTCACAGGTAGATGTCCATGGAGGTGTGGTTGTGAGTGAAAAGCAGGGACATAGCCAAGAGAGGGGAAGGAATTGCAAGCATTGGTCTGGCTTTCAAGGATGTAATAGATAGCAAGAGCTACCTAGGTATATCTCGGTTTCACGAAGACAGCAGTACTAAGCTCTGTTTCCAGAGCCTGACCCTTGTGGGACTCTGTTGTCCCTTTGTCTCATGGTTATGGTCCTGCCCAGATATGTGTGGTAGCCCCATGCCAGTTTGATCAACAGGAGGATCCACAGATAGGAGGATTAGTTAAAGCTGGCACTTCTGCTGGCACTCAACCAGGTGCTTACTACCACAGCCCCTGTTTCAGACACAAAAGAGCCTTAGTGAGCAAATCCTGTCTTTTTTTTTTTTTTTCTTACAAAGGGAAAATGATTTGATTGATTAGACAAACAAAAGTACCTTCTATTTTGTGAAGGAAAGTTGCCAGCAAAAGGTTTGAGAATCCTAGTTTTGAGCTTCATTCTCCAAAATTTGGCCTCGGTAGAGCTTGAAAAGCCGATGCAGAGTTCTCACACTCCATAGATTATGTTCAGTTAAACTGCCACCTTTGGAAGGCAATATGCTCCCTCCTGCTGCTGCTAACAAAATTTCTTCTTTTCCTAGTGTTTCAGACACATTTTCAGAAGAACCCTAGGGCAGTAAATGAGCCTTCCTCCTCAGCAAGGGGAAAGGGAATACCCTCTTGCAAGTCTTTGCACAATCCAGACATTAAATCCTAGCCTCAATTCTGAGAGATGGCAACGGACTATATAAGCTGCAATGCATTGGGACAGAGGATGAAATATCATTGGTGATGGATTGGCCAACAGTATACTATACTATACTATACTATACTATACAGGGAGGACTGATGCAGGATTTAATATGTGGAAGATGTTTGGTATTTCAAAGTTGTTAATGTTTGCAGTTTTTAAAAATTATTATGCTTGATGTGTGCAGCAGCTAAATCTTTCTTGTTGATAATCAGAGCTGATTTATCTCTTTGTAAAAAATGATCTCAAGCTGTACCAGATCTTATGACTCCCACAAGGAATTACATAGCTCAGGTATACTAATTTAGATGAATTTCACCCCCCAACCTCATCTTCATATCTCCAGTTCATACCTGTCCAGTACATTTTGCCAGAAAAGCTGTTTTATCCTTCCTATTCCTCCCTCTTCTCCAACCGACCTCCCACCCTGAATTGAACTCATAATCATAGCATAAATCCAAATCTCAAAATTTCATCTCTCAAGGAAATGGGAAATTTTTATGACAGTGGGCAGACTGCTACAGCAATGATGGACTGGACAACACAGGGGACTTGGGTATATGGAGTGTCTCATTGCAATTAAAGTCAAACCAAAGGCAGACTTAGATCCAGCTCACCAGTAAACCTTGTGTGGGCAGAAGTTCCCACTAACTGTGTTTTTTTTAACTAAATAATTTCAATGAACTGTATTTTTTTCTATAATTATTCTTGCTATATTCTTCTGCATGGAAACTTATAGATACACATGCATAAGGGACTTATCACACTGTAAAACACTTTATGAATAACGAAGTTCGACATCTTCAGTACAAATCCTCATTTCATTTTGTTTCCTTTATGCTAGTTCAAGAGCCTCTTTTCCCAACCCTTAAATAAAGTTTGTTAAAGTCTGTAAGAAAAATGATAGAATTTCAAACTACTTGAGCTTTGAAGTTAACAAAATACCTGTACTAAGGGAAAATGGCTCACAACGTTTCATAGTGTCATTTCATTCCCAGTGCTATATATTAGGTACAAAATTGCAATCTTGAATCTAATCATTAAACTCCAAGAGCATTCAGATTTGGGTTCATGATTCAGGCTGGGAAGACATGATTGTGAAATACATATTGAGATTTGGATTTCAAACCATCTTAAGATATGCAGGTGTTCAAATTATGATACCCTTGTCATTTATCCTTCCTTAAATTTTGCAGTATCCGTAGTTGTCATCCTTAACATCTTTCACCTGCTCACATTAGGTCATACTATCTTTTTAGCAAGATGAAGCTAGCTCAAGTTGTAAATTTTTATTTCAGGTCTTAACCTTCAAGGAGATTATGAGTAGTTCTTTGCTGTAGGTACCTATTTAGTTTACTAACTTACTGACTTCATTCAATCCCTACTGGGAAGATCTAAAGGGCATTACTGAGTCTAAATACATGTGGGGTGACTTATAGCAATAATAAATCAGAAAGGATGAAAGCATTTTACTGATACTGAATCTTATGTTGCATGTTGTATGACAGAAACTGGTTTTACTCTAATACTGATGATAGGGATTCAGCTCCTGGAAAAGCCCTAGCCTTAAAGTATTTTTTCAGTCATATTCCTCATAAAACAATAGAAGACAAAGATAGAGAAGAACAGATTTTAGAAGCCCCTTCATGGACTGCTGTACAGTTGTAAAATTTCCATTACAATTCTAAACCATTATGTAGCAAACAGAGAAAACAGAGGTTGAGACTGTGTCTTAGTAGTTTATTTTACCCTCAAATTTCTGATTCACTGGACATTATTTGGATGTTACTCGTGCTTCTGCTTGTCTTGGAAACGGATTTCATAGAATAGTTGGCTGAAATATTCTTACTTGATTTTATTCCTGCTAAAATGGTCTTTTCCCAAAACTGAGAATTTTCAAAGTGAATTTTTTTTTTTAAATACTGACCCGTGAGAATATCAGAGTTTTTGTTTATTCTTATTGGCTCCTTTTTTGTTTTATTTTATTTTTAATCCTTTCTTGTCACGCAATCTATAGACACAGCTCATGTTACATTTTTCACAGTTTTTTTTTTCTCATTCTGCCATCCTTTATCTGCCAGCTCCCTTTGATTTGGAGGTATTGAAGAATGGCTGAAAGAAACTGAAAAAATGTCCCAAAATAATCCTGATCATTGTCTGTATACTGCATAAGGGATTAAAAGAAAGGAAGAAGAGATGGGACAATACAGGACTTCTCATGAAAAAGAATTTCTCATGAAAATAAAAAGAAGCAAACAGATCCAAACTGTCTCCCCATTGCACTGTGGATTTTATAGAGCTTATTTCTTGCACACAACATGCATGAACTTTCTTATGGATACATGTGGCATAATTAAAAATAAAAGTTTTATTAAAAATAACAATATCTTTTTCCAAAAAGAAAGCAGTGATGGGACCTAAGACTTCCAAAAGCATTGTTACAATGAGTATAAATCATTTATCTCTCCAGAGCAGAATGTATGCATTTTGAACTACGTTGTTCAGACTTTCATCATTTCTCCTTTCTCCAGCAGCATCTCAAAGCAAACCTCAAGTTTTTCCTTCTTTCAGAAACTTGAATTTCCTTCTCAGTCTGGTGAAAGGTTCTGGGTGATAGGACTCTTCACTGTTACCTAGGATCTTGCATCCGGCATTTCTCACAGGCAGTAGGGTTAGCTATTTTCACCAATAATTTCCAAAGACAATAATTGTCAAAGACAATAATTTTCAAAGGCACTAATTTCACCGATATTTTTTGAATGGTAAAGTTGGTGTATTTGTGGATGTACACAGGAGAGTTTGTTTGCTGGAGAGGTCAAGTAATTTGGCAAAGGTTATATGGCAGAACGATGGAAGAGAATGTAATGTTACCCAACGTGCCAGGATGCCCCTCTACATCTCTGCCTATGAGCTGGTTATCAAAGCAGGGTACCCGCTGTGAAATGGGTAGTCCCCGCTTCATTTGATGCCTTATTCATTTCCCCTTTGCTCAGTGTCACAGTTAACAATTTGCACCTTCTCTCTGCAATACTTCCCTGTATTTTGGTGTTTGTTGAGGCAAAGACTGTTCTTGACATAACAGCTATGTCCTCTTCATGCCTGACAGTCCCTGTTTGCCTTATCACATTTGAAACCAGCCTTCTGTTTGCCAGACAAGCAGGCTATGTATCCTTCACAATAGTGTCCTCTGACTGATACTTACTTTTTCAATGAGTTACAGAGACACTCAGAATCAATGCACCACTCTGCTTCCAGCAGCCCAATGGTGTCTGGCAACACATCCAGGACAAATTCCCAGCTGGTCATTTATAGTCAGAATTTTGATGTATTACACAAGGAGCATGAAGGATTGATCATTTCATTCATACTGCAGGCTCTAAGCAATTTGAGGCAGGTGAAGTAACCCCTGAACCCACTGGGGAAGTAGTAGAAGTTTCATGTCAAACCATAAGAGGAAGATAATTGCAATGCAGAACCAGTGAATACATCAGCCTTATGGACTGTGTTGTATTTCTGCTATAAGACATGAATAGGACAGTTCATCCTAGTTTAGGGACTGATCCTGCAGGTTTGAAGTGATTTAAAGAACAATTTCAGTCTTGAAAATAAAATATTCCTCTGTTAGTAAAAGAATTCAGAATTTAATTAAATAAGAGGAGCCCCAAGGTTTGAATGGTAAAGATGTACTGATAGCACAAATATGAAAAATACAGAGGTGAATACCTGAGGTACTGTGTCACAGTGAAATCTCTGCTGTGCTTTCTCAGGTTTTGTTCCTCTGCTGTCCCACAGCTTGGTGCAGGAAAGCATGTGTACATACCACACTCTCCCAGCGTGCTGCTAAGAAGTTTGACAGTGAATATGAGGAGAAATTTATAACATCAGGCTAATCTAGCCCTAACAAAAGGGCATGTGCAATAGATGAACAGTGCTTTATGGTTGTGCCACAAGGATTGGCATTGGAGGTAGTCCTTTTTTTTTGTCCCCAATGAAAAGTTTATCATAAAGGAGACTGTAGAAAATAAAAGTTCCCTCTGTAGCAGGACTACGGGAATCTACTGTCAAGCTAAATCACTACATTTTCTTCAACTAAAAGCTGACATCTTTAACACATTGTTAGCACTTCATGCACAGGTCGGTGTATCAGGCGGTGTGCCAGTTAACACACAAGGCTAGAGCAAAACACAGCTCCAAACAGTACTAGAGTGGGTGTCTCCTGCCTGAGCGCAGGACCATCATGAGAGCTTAGGGAGGCCAGGAAAGGTGAGGAAATGCTGATTTCTCGTTGTACAGGTTCAAGTAGCTGGAAACCTCTGCTGCAAGAATTTCCATGCCGCAAGAAACTTATACCTGAAATAGGAATAGAGAATTAGTTAAATGCAACCCCAATATATCTGATCAGTCCAAATTCTGCTTCTGTTCTGTAACCAAAACTGCTTCTAGCTACTATGCAAGGCTTAAGCGGTTAGTGCTCTACAGATTATTTCCCCATAGTCTGTAACAGTCAGTAAATCTAGCAAATCACTTTTCCAGAGAGATTTTGGGTGCCACTCATCATCTGAATCTGAATAAAAGTTTCACATCTCTTCCTGATGCATAAGATCATTACTTTGCACTGCTGCAAAGCAGTTGCATTTCTAAGAATCAGCCCACCGTTTTGATTCAAAAGGTTTCCAGAGGTTTTGCTTTGCATTTCCTCTTCCTTGCTACGTGGTAGCATAAACTCCATTAACCTTGTCTGGTGAGTAGGACTAAGAAGTGAGTGTTCCCCTGTACTCAGCACTGGTGAAGCCCCACCTTGAGTACTGTGTCCAGTTTTGGGCCCCTCACTACAAGAAAGACATTGTTGTGCTGGAGCATGTCCTGAGAAGGGCAACGAAGCTGGTGAGGGGTCTGGAGATCAAGTCTTATGAGGAGAGGCTGAGGGAAGTGGAGTTGTTGAGTTTGGAGAAAAGGAGGCTGAGGAGAGAATTTATCACTCTGTACAACTACCTGAAAGGAGGTTGTAGTGAGGTGGGGGTCAGTCTCTTCTCCCAAGTCACAGGAGAGACAGGTCAAGAGGAAATGGCCTCATGTTACACCAGGGGAGGTTTAGATTGGATATTAGGAAAAAATTTTACACTGAAAGGGTTATTAAGCATTGGAATAGGCTGCCCAGGGAAGCGGTTGAACCAATATCCCTGGAGATACTTAAAAAATGGGTAGACATAGTGCTTAGAGATATAGTTTAGTGATGGTTTTTGTCATTGTTAGGTTGACAGTTGGACTAGATGAGTTGACTAGATGATCTGAAAGGTCCCTTCCAACCTAGACAATTCTGTGATTCTATGATTCTATGAACAAACTATTGTAACAATCCCGCCCACCCACCCACCTAGAATCAATGGGAGGCACAGCAAGGAGCCCTTCCCCTCCCAGAGAAAGTCTTGCAACAGATACAAGCAGAGGTACAACTAGGCTTAATACAACCTCAGATTCTTGTTTTTTTAGCTTCATTCACTGCTGCCATTGGCATGTATTCACTGTTGTACTCATGGGACTGGGATTCACACTGCTGGTTCTGCAAACAGAGAGAAAATGCCATGAGTTAAATTTGCGGTCACTAATCTCGACCATTTCTGCCTTTGTTATTTAAGCAGGGCAGGTACTCTGTTTTCAGTGGGAATACTGAAGTCAGAATAGACAGGCATTCACGTAGAAAACTTGGAATAAAGCAAACTGAAAATGAAAAACACACATTGTCCAAAGGGAATAGCTAATGTCCATGATCTCCTTTCTTTCCTGAGCCAACTGGTTCTTTGTGTAAGTGGTTTTGCTCCAGAACAGAGCTGGAATTGCTCCACAGATGATTTGTTTCCCCTTCTTGAAGAAAACAATCAGGTGAATTGCTTACTGAAGTAATTTTGCTGACCTGTGCAGCATTTCTCCTCTTTCCTTTGATTCCCAGCCTTTAAATCAATAAGCAATTCTGTCTTAGAAAAATTAATTCTGAGCTGCTGTCATCAATTACTGAATTCCAGTGGTAAATTAACAACTTTGTCTCTTTGTCAAAACACATCACGTGCTGAGTGAGTATGTGCCTGTCCCACCCTCTAAATCTCATTAAATCAAGTTCCTTATCAATGATCCTTGGAAGGAGGGTTCTGCAGAATCTCATAGACTTGCTTACCTTGTTCCTTAAGCAACAGGCTACAACACAGAAGACACAGAAAATCATGGCAAACATGATCAGGCCAATAATTATCCATGACATAAGTCCCAGTGAAATGCAGTCTTCCTTATCTGGAGATGGGGAGGCAAAAAAAGTCATTACTTATAAGTTCCATTTTTTCCCCCTAGAGATAACTTTTCAAATTCTTTCCCCTCTTCTCTTCATATTAATAAAATGGCAAAAGTGAGCTCTGGAGAAGGATTTTCCTGAGGTGAAAAGCCACCTTGGAAAAGTGTATTCAAGAGGAAGCAGAATATTGCAGTTTTACAGAAGGAGCGGTGAAACTGTTGGTACACGGGGCTGAAAGTGTAGATTGAAAAGAAACCAAGCCAGGCTTGAGAGCATGATGGTACTTCAGATCTGAGCAAGGCTTAAGCTTACATTCAGTGAGTACCACAGGCGATTAAAAGGGCAGCCTGAAGAAGGCTGGACTTCGGCAGTCATGTTTGGGTAGGAAGCCAAGCTGGGGGACACAAGATTACCCTTGCCCAGGCAATAGCTGTGAGCATCTGGCTATCCATACCAATGGAAATGGACAGCTCTGGGAAACACTGCAGACAAAAAAGGATGTCACAGGAGAAACTCTTTTAAGTTCAGAGAGGGCTGAGAGATAATTGACCCAACCACATAATTGTAGCCTTAGCATTACAGCTTCTATCTTTGTTTAATCCTGGTCCTGAGAGGTAGGTAAAGATAACAAGGGAAGGACAAAAGGCAGTACCATGTTTCAACTGAACAATATGGAGAACCAAGAAGAGGTGTGTGCAAAAATACTATGTGCGCAAAAATACTATTAACAATTTCAGCTTAATATACCAAAGAGCACTGAGTGAAAGGCAGTTCAAAATTAAAGCCTGTGCAGCGAGCCTTCTGAAGTTAGTCCAAATCCTTCTCAGTAAAGGCAAGAAATTCTCAGCAGTTGTGGATCTCTTCTGCTCTAAGAAGGCTCTAAACCTCAAGGCTTGCTTCAGAGGTGAACACCATCTTCTTCACAACAGTGTGGCATCAGAGAGTTCTGTATATCACTACTAGCACAGATATTAGACAGCCAATGCTTTTTTTACCCTAGGCACATGAAGACAGCTCTCAGAATAGATTTTTTTTTTCTCCCATCTAGAGGTAACCTTAACATTAACATTTAGCAGCTTGGAAAATGGACAATGGGAAATTTCTGCTGCAGGCAAAGGTGGGACTGCAGTACTTCAGAAGATGCAGTCTAGCTAGCCTGGGTGCCACCAACAATATGCAGAGCTCAGCATGGCCTGCAAAACCTGTCCATGAAGATGAATAATTACGGAGAGGCCATGCTGAGCAGTCTGCCAACACAGCTCTGCTGTTACCAGCCCCCTGCTTAGTAGTTTCAAGCTGACTCAGAAATATCTGTGCAAACTCAAGTCACAGTTTTCACTGCAGCGTAGCTATGCCCAATGTCCATTTATCAGTAAACTGAAGTGAGGGGAGAAGAGAAGTAAACTTACCTTGGATGTACAAATAGGTTTCTTTCAGACGGCAATCTATATAAGGAGGGGGTACGAACATCTCCAGGCAGTAGGTATAAATGTCAATATGTTTTCTTTCCAGATTTTTAAGAATGAAAGTGGTGCTGCTATTTGAATGCTTTGTCTCACAGTAGGTGACATTACTCTTCGGGAAACTCTTCTCCCCATTCAAATGGACTGCACAGATCTCCTTCTTTTCATGCCCTCTGAAGAGGGTCATGCTGAACTCACTCACATTTTTGGGGTTGGGGAATATGAACTTGAAGTTTCCATTTTCAAATTCCACCATCACCTGGGAGTCAGAGACATGAGGCTGATCTGAAGAGATGAAAACAATAAGTACAGTCACTCACATAGCAATGAGGAGAATCCCTACTCAGAATAGTCTGGCTGTGGAAAGCAGCCTGTACAATGCGATACCAGTGCATCATTCTGGTCATGTCAGACATTACCAAGAAAATAAATGACATGAGATGAGAAAATATCTGGCCTGTTATCCTATAAGGCTAGAGAGGTCACTGTTAACATTGGATCAGTGAGTTACTTGATAATGTTTAAAGGCCCACTTGGACCAAACACTATATGGACATATAATCCTTGCCTCAGACTGATTGTCCTATTCATAGATAAAACAGGGTGGGACAAAGATGATGATAATTATCTCTGCTTTATGGTTCATAATCTGCACCCTAATGATATAGCTGAAAACTTAAAATGGGATGTGACCCAAAATTCTTACATAAGTGCCTTAACCGCAAGACCTGTCCTTCCTTTCTAGAGTAGATGGTGGTTTGAGGCATGACATAAAGTTTAAACCTAATTAGATGGCTATTGCACCTTTATCACTAACATAATGGTAGGAGTAGAGGACAAATGTCACTGTGTGCATGCACCCACATCTAATCCAAAAATCACATTTGACCTTCCCAAAAACTGTCTGGAAAATTCTCAGATGTTGAGCAACTCTCATTTTGCAAATTTCTTGGAGAAGAAAAAGAAAGGAAACTGACCAAGGACCTCCTGCTACTTTGCAGTTTGCCTTTGTAAAGTCAGTGACCAATGGCATGAGAAATTCCCTCAGATAAAAATATTTTAAAGTGACAATATATGACAATTTTTTTTCTTCCAGGGCAGTACTTTCTGATCTAGAAAGGTATTTAAAACCATAAACCAAATTAGGTAAATGTTTCTTACCTATATTTTTGCATGGTCTTGATGAGCAGCTATCAACTCCTGAAAAATACAAAATTGTTTCCAGTTTAAAATTCAAGAAGAGAAATGCAGGAAGAGGGGCTGAGCCATCCGGTGTTTTGTGCCATTAGCCTATCTGATCCTGTTTGTACTACACTATAAAATCATAGGATGTGATAAATGCACAAAATATAAAAATCAAAGTAGAAAGAAAATACATTGAGCAAGAATATTGATCATACATACAGCATTTACAAATTCTCAAAACACCTCTGCAAAGTAATAGATGAACTTCATAAATAGAAGCTCAGTTTAAAGTAAAATTTCCCCCAAAATACTGAGGAAATCTGTCCCTCCCCCAAAAAGAGCATACTTTTGGTTTCTCATGAATCCAGAGTCTGCAGTGAGCCAGTATTGTACTTCATTTCCAGACCAAAATGTTCATTTCGGCCTATGTTCTGTTTCCCCTGCTGCTCAATGCTGCACCAAAACATCTTCTTATGGCACATCAAGAATGAATATCTGGAAGACGTTCCAACACATGCACTAAGAAAGGGTTCAAGCAATGCATACAGTTTTTTTCCTGTTTCAATAGAAGCTTTTCCTCTTCATGATTACCAAGCTCCATTCAGTTCATTGTGCATAGGCAGCCTCGTTACGAGAGACAGGGACATTCTTAATAATCGTTCTGGATTTGGTTTTTAAGCCGCTGCCTCCATCACCACCCACTATGGCAATGCTGAGAGCGGAATTTCCTGGCTGGGTTGGTGGCATGTTCCACTTTGAAATGGTTTGTATGTCAGTACTGGCAGCACAGCACAGTTTTTCATTTGATAGTGTTTTGTTTGGAATTTTTCTTTTTGCAGTGCCCTAAAATTAAAGATACAGACAGGTATGCAGACAAGTAGAAAAAAAGTGTATCTGCTTTTCCTGTTTTCTGGTAGCCTGAGTAAGTTCTTCAGAGACTGCTTAGACTGAAATGTACTCTACATCAGGATTTTATGATGCTAAGGAAATAATGGGGTACATACTTAAAACCAATGCACCATCCTATTCTTCTTGTTACTGCTACATGGTACTGCAGATCCACACAGAGCCAATCCCCAGCTGTGCCAGGTATTACACTGATTATACAGTATAAATAATCTTTTTCTCAAGGCGTCTGTTATCTTTAACATCCAGCCTACATATGCACAGGAACAGAAGATTATTCTCATTTGGGTACTTTTGTATGCTCTCAACTCTTTCTGGACGAAGGCAATATTTTAGTGTCCATGCTTTTTCCTTCTTTGAATTCTTGCTCCCCAATTACTACCATTGACAAGGGCATTGCAGTGAATGATACTCATTTAAAATATTTTTAGTGTGACACATAAGCTAATGGACTTCTGGAAGACACTTTGTGATGCTTAGTCAGAAAGCAATAGAAACAGTTATCCCTTTTTGATTGATTTACCCTCTTCCTAGTTAATCACATTCTTCCTGCTTTACTGTGCAGAGTCAGCACCCTTATCTAATTCAGGGACAGTTCTAATATCTGTATTTCTCTCAGGACCATTACTTAAGTGTGTGATAACAGACAAGGTATTTGGCATCTTGTACCACTGGTGTGAAGATAAGACGGACAAAACACACAGCTCGCCAACACAGAGTGAAATAGAGCTCTAGATATACTGAAGGCACAGATGTAGAAAGTGCAAGCCCTCATAATGGTGTATAGTCTGAAAAGCAGACTGGTGAAAGAAAACAGCTGCTATGAGAACAGGATTTGAAATATAAAGGTGTTTGGAAATGCTCAGTAGTTTGACGGCCCGTAGTTTGGTAACATACAACTTTAAAATTAGGCCCAACAGTAGACAAATTATTTAGGGAAGGGAAGAAAAAAACAAGTGTATTGATATAGCAGAAGCTCAGGAGCATGGTGAATATGTAAACTGACCTGATGCTTTTAAGAAGCATCCACCTGTAGCTGAGACCTCTACAGTTGTCACTGGTCATCTGAGAGGAGAGGCAGATGCTGACTCTGTCGGGGCAGCTACGGAGCCATGCAGTGCCATATTCCCCCAATGCCCCAGAGGAGCACGAGGCTACCCTGCTCTGAGCACTAAAGAAACAGTTTTGAATTTCAGTCCTCTGTTTGTCTCTGAGAATAGTTCAATTTTGCAGTTACCTAGTGAAATGACCCTTTCATAAGGGTGGTTTAAAAAGTTTGTCAGAAATCATGGTTTTAAGCCTTGTTTTTAATGGAAAAGGGCAGAGAGAGGTCATTAACTATGTCGTTCATGTGACCTTGTGGCAAACTGAAAGATTGTTTTGTCCTCTCAGGCCCAGAAGCCTTAACTGCCTATTTTAAAGACAGACTCAGTAATGTATTTCTCTGAATAAGCATTTGGGTAAATGCAATGTAATTAGTATTCCTCTGAAACAAGTGACAATATAGAGGAGTGTGCTTAGCATAGTACAAAGGGAGGGCATTTAAAAATGAGATTAATGGCGCCTGAGATTAAAACACAAAATTGTCTACATGGATGACTGCAACGGGTGAGATCTGATATGAATTTCCAACTCAGTAGCCATTGTACATCAGTCCATAATGTGCTTACTAAAAGGTGGTTTATTCCCCCTTCCCTGTGCCTGACTGCTGTTCTCCAATGCCCGTTTATACCAGTTTATTCCTAGGTAATCCTATGGACCTGTAACACTCTGGTTAATGGCCAGACACATTTGGGATGTCAGCAGTTAAAATGCTTAGATTTGGCCGTAAGGTTCCGTTTTGGTATTTTTCATAAAAGAGAAAATTCAATTGCATATGAAGATTTTGAGACTAGAGGAAACAAATCTTTCATTCATTTCATAGCAGTGTCACACTGTGGAGCTGCTTAGAGTCGTTCCTGGCTCACCTCACATGAAGCAGACTGTCAAGACAGATATTGTAGCTCAGATGTGAATCCAAGAGACGAACGTGTGTATGAAAGTAACATCTTGCTATGTTAAACTATGAAAGAGTGTGTGTGTTTACATTCTATGTATGTGTGTACTTACAGTCATGTACATTTCTGTCTCCATTTAGTCTTTACTGCAGTGGAAAAGCACTTCAGCAGAAGTTTAGGAATTTCTGTGGTAGTGTGCTTGGACACTGAAGCCAATGGGAGGCGAGTGATTTTCATTTTAATAGGAATGCAATTTAGAGCTTTCTGCTTGCTCTTTGGCAGACCCAATGCTATTTGTAAACATCACCAATCCATTATGAATCTTGGTCTTAACAGAAGTTTAAAAACCACTTTCAATTAATTTTAAACCTTGAGATTTAGGGTAGGAGAACATAATACTCTTGCTTGGTTTTCTTGCTGTTTGTTTTATCTGCCCCAGCTCTCAGAAAACTAATTAGCTGATAAAAAGAAAAAGTGTAATTTCACTTGGGTGTATTTGTCTCTAAAGATGAACAGTAAGAGTGCAGACCCTGCCTTTAAAATAAATACATTTGTTTTATTAATACTAAATTCATAATGAAACCACACAGTTTTTTAAGTTGCTTTGACCTTTCAAGGCACTATGAAAGATGACACTGTCAATTCAGTGTCATTAGTCATACGCCTAAAACGAACATTTTCCTATCTTTCAAGAATCAAGGATTAAGAGAGGAAAGTGGTGCTTCTGAGCAAGGCAAGTAGTGGCTAGAATTACTCTAGGGAGCCATCTATAATCTTAATTGTTTCTATTCTATAACATATTTTGTGAAATATGGAAACTCTTGTAAAATATACCACTAACACTGTAGCCATTGTTGATAGTATTTCAGACACCCTTCTAAGAAATGACCATGATTTCCTCCTGTGTTGACAACAGGAGATCTGTGGGTGAACACTGATAAATGCTTTGCAAATGTTGTTGTGCAAAAGCTCATGTGCAATGTTTCATAGCAAGGGCCTCAAGTGCTGTACAACAAAATTCCATTGCCTGTGCTCCTCTACAGACACCAGAGAGGCTCCATGCTCTTACAATTTCTTTATCACAACTGGGTTATCAAATCATAATACACATATGCACAAATATATCACCTTCTGTTACCTATTTACATTGAAAAAAAACAACTATTGGTAGATCACAAATAGAGCTTGCTAATCACTAAGTCAAAAAACCCCAAAATCTCAGAAGTTACTCTGCTTTTACAAATCCCAAAACTTTGCTGCAGTGCTTGGCAGCGCTCTCTGGAGTGCTAGCTTGTTCTCTAAATGAGAGTAATTACATCATGATGAGTCTTACATCAAGCTGATCTTTTCTTTTTAGCAAGAATAATAATTAGCACTTTTTATGCTGAAAGCACTGTAAGGTAAAAAACCTGAGAGACACCATTTCTTGTGACAGGCAACCTCTTTCTCCTGCCATCTCCTCTCCGTAGCCCCCTACCCAAATCCTGTCCTCCATATTCGAAGGAAGCAAGAAAGAAGAGAGAAATGCTGGTATCAGAACAATTATTTGTGTGCTTAAAATTGCAGCCTATTTCTTCACACAATGAATGGTCTTTTAGATAGATCCAGCTACATGTAAAAGCATGCTGGTCAAGTATGCCTGCTGAATTACCTAGCTGAAAAACTTTTAACATAATTCATAGGATTTTTTTTTAGTAGAGTTAAGAATACCTTTTCAAGGAGAAAAAGAGCTGCTCGTGTCCCTTTAAAGACACTGATCTCAATCCTCCTTCCCTGTGATTTCACCCATCTTTTCAATCTATCTGAAAACTCAGTATACTATCGCTCTATTAGTTAACCTTCAGAAGGGTATCTGCATTGCCTTAAGAGCTGGAAACTGGTTTTTATTTAAATGAAAGCTTAAATTTTATATGAAACCTCAGGAGTACTTAAATTCTACAGGGGTACTTGAAACCTATCCTGAACCACTAGAATTTCAGAAGCAAACATATTCAATAGACCTTGGCATGACCTTCAAAGGAACATGTTTAGATGGTGCTTAGTACCTGGGTGCACTAAATCTCAGGTCGTACTTATATGATGTGTCATACCAAATCCTTGGACAGTATATGTATTAAAAATAAGACTCTTCCTAATCAGTTATTATTTGTATTTCCATCTTGGCCTGGTTATATGTGTGTTTCAAAGAGGCTACAGATAAATATGAGCTCTGGTATTTCACTTTGCGTAGCTGGGTTAAACACTGAATCTTGTAAAATGTTGCCTCCATGTTTATGGCTGGACTGAGATCGGTGCTGTCGCTGTGCACCTTCTCAGACACAGCATTAGGAATGCTACGCTTCCTTTTAAGTCAGTGTGCATTTCAAGCCTGTAGGAAAATGAACTCATCCACTCTTCCAGGCCATATGCATTTTTCATAGTATAAAAATTTCCTGCTCAAACAAGAGCAGGTTTAATACCAATAACTTACCTTCTCTTCATTGAGCCTCTCACCATCATGCTGCTATAAGACCTTACACCCAGGAAGGAAAGCTGGCTGGAGGGCTACAGCCTAAACAGCTAGAGGATAACACTGAGCAGATGAGCTAAAGAATATAAACAATGAAAACTTGTACTTCCTCGTTTCAGAGCAAATGCCCTGTGCTGGCAGGAATTCTCTCCCCACTGACTCTAGAGATAATAAAGTTGAGAGAGGTCTTTTTGCAGCTGTTTCTCTTAATTACCTCTATTCCTCCAAACCCTTGCTATCATGCCTCATTTACTCTCTCCCATCATTGGGTGAGTTATATTCCATAGAGACATCTAGTGCAAGAATAATCCAAAATGCTACTTACCATACAGGGCTTCAAACTGAAAGCAGAGGACACAGAAAGTTACAGCAACCGACTTCATGCTTGTCTGACACAGAGGCACCAGCCTTCTGTCTACTGTGAAGACGGGGAAGAAGTGATGGGTAGAAAAGGAAGTGGTTTGTGGGCAATAGGGGAAATTATATGATAATCAAAAGGGCTTTGTAATTTAAGCCCTGAATACGTTATAGCTATGTCAGCATTAGCTGTTGCCCACACCTGTGGAGTTTTTTTTCTACCTCATGGCTTGCTGTCACAGACAGGAAAATGAAAGATTTTCTGACATTACATTTGATGTTGACTTCTGCAAAGCCTGTTTCTCGTTAAATCTATCATGATAGAGGCTACAGTCATCTACAGCACGCTTCTTGCAGATGGCCCATGGTCAATGACTTGTTCCTTAAACTGACTTAGAATACACGCATATTTGGAACTCGCAACCTGATTTCTCCCTGCCAGTTTAAGCTGGTCTTAGGTAACTGATGGTCTTGCTCTATGTGGAAAACATTTATCAATAGGGTAGGAGTCTCTTGTGTGTCCTGGTCCTGGAATTCATTGGAAGAACATGTCCAAATTGCAGAAGGATCCCCTTAGCCCTGTGACTCCCTGAAAGCCTAAGAATTCCAGCCTGGTGGTCAAGCTTTCTCTGCATGGACATGAGAAACTTCACACAGCCCTGTGAGAGGAGGAGATCTGAGCCAGTGCCCTAAGGCCTTAGTCAAAATTTTCTCTCCTTCCTTCTCCCAGCTTTTGTGTAGCATACTCTATTCTGGCCTGCTATCCATCTGTATTCTGGGAATGTTTTAGGACCCTTTGGGATAACATGTTCTACAATCATTTAGAACTGGCTATGTATTGATGCCTATAGTACTAATTTTAGTGCAGATAACATGCTGGAAAAGCAGCTTCTAAATGATGTTTAATATATTAGATGCAGTTTGCATTTCTGATTTCACAGAGAAGACACAAAGGACTGATAGTGGTGCCTGACAGACATTCCTGGGTTTGAGTCCTTGCAATGGTCATGCAGTGGTACCAAATAATTTGTGAATAATGGGACTGGGTTACAGATTCACTCCTACTTTATACTGTGTGAATAAATCTTCATGTGTTGGTTTACTCTTCCTCAAAAATGTATTTAATTTCTTTCACTACTACTGCTAAAGATCTGTTCACACGGACACTGGCAGAGTTGTACTCTCTTTGAATCTTTGCAAAGCCCTGCAAATCTTTGCCTTTTGTTAAATTAAAATCAGAGCTAAGCCTGAGTCAAGTCAGGATTTGATCTAAATTTTCAGCTCTGGTCTCCGGAGCCAAACGTAAGCAACTCTAACTAGGGAAAGTTTCTGAAGTATATTTTTAATTCTGAAGCTCAAGAGTAATATATGGAGGATCAAGCAATGATAAAGCTGCAAAAGATATATCTGACTGTTGAGCTTTGCCTACAAAGTTATCACCCATATTGGGATCTATGGAGGTTCCAGGTAGGACCATCTTTCCCACCCCCCATGACAACTTATGGGAAGTGCTGAAGCAGCAGAGCAGCCCTCTCTTGGGACAGGACATTTATTGCCCCTCAAGTAAACTTAATACAAGCAGCCAGAAAGGCTTATAGTAAAAAGAGCTGTTCCTGCCCCTGCTGCTGCTACAAAATTAAGGGAGGAAGACAATAACGTGTGAAGTATGCCTACCCACACCTTTGGGAGGGTGTGCTGACAACACTCCAGATTGAGTCCCCAGAAAGCCTACTGCTGGCTGGGCAGGCCAATAAAGGTGTAGGGCACTTCCTCTGAGCAAAGTTTTAGCTACTTTTTGTGAAAGTGAGCTTTAAAACAAATCAGTATTGTCAGGGTTCAAAAATGTGTTGTCTTTCTTAAAAAATTAAACATTTTTCCAGGGAAATGATCTTGATAGAGAATTTATTTTTCACCAATATAGTTATTTTGAAGCAACTTGCTCCTGCCCTCCCTCTCTGTGACCTTATCAGTTAGAATCATAGAATCATAGAATTGTCCAGGCTGGAAGGGACCTCCAAAGGTCATCTAGTCCGACCCCTCCCCACAGTCAGCAGAGATACCCCCAACTAGACCAGGTTGCCCAGGGCCTCATTGAACCTCACCTTGAATATCTCCAGAGATGGGGCCTCAACCAGCTCCCTGAGCAACCTGTTCCAGTCCTCCACCACCCTCACAGTAAAGAACTTTTTCCTAATCTCCAATCTAAATCTTCTCCCCTCCAGCTTAAAGCCATTGCCCCTCATCCTGTCACTACAGGCCTTTGTAAACAGGCTCTCCCCAGACTTCCTGTAGGCGCCCTTCAGGTACTGGAAGGTTGCTGTTAGGTCTCCCCAGAGCCTCCTCTTCTTCAGACTGAACAACCCGAGCTCCCTCAGCCTGTCCTCGTAGCAGAGGTGCTCCAACCCCCTGATCATCCTCGTGGCCCTCCTCTGGACTTGCTGCATCAGGCCCATGTCTTTCCTATATTGAGGGCTCCAGACCTGCACACAATACTCCAAGTGAAGTCTCACCAGAGCAAAGCGGAAGAATCACCTCTCTGGACCTGCTGGCAATGCATCTTTTGATGTAGCCCAGTTATACCAATGCAGAGGTGATAAACACATCTGTTTCCTTCCTGCGGTAAGAATGGCTGCCCCAAGCATAGCTTGGTTGGCATAGATCTCACTACAACAATTTGAGCAAGTCCCAATGTCCAGTAAACAGTTTTTATTTGTCCTCTCTTTCTCCTCTCATTATAGCCTCAAGTCTGGAATTACTCCTTCTCCTTTTCTGCTTCCTGGCACTTGGGATTGCTAGAGCACACTATTCCTTCTGTTTCAAAAGGGTCCAGCCCAGGGTATACTTTGGGATATGTCTGGCAGCACTCTGAAGTTTGATCTAGACAGTGATTTCTATTGGTGGTCAAGTGTATTTGATGATGAGCCAGCAGAGGCTGGGACATTCACAGTATATGTTCACAAGCAAAGAGACACAAAGTTTAGTTCAGGGCTGAGTGCAAAGGATGCTCACCTTCTAGTCCCACACCGACAGAAACTCCTCCATTGCTTTTCAGTCTTTCTGTCTTTGCCTCCCTCCTCTGTCAGTGCTTACCTACTTCACAGAGACATCGTGACTGCAATTTAGAAATGTTTCTTGCAAATACTACGGTTAGTTACAGTTAACCACCTGGGACAAGCAGGCTGTTTCCACAACACGCTTCCTATAACTGCAACTATTTTTGCTCACAAACACGTGTTTCCTTTTTCCATCCTCACTCATTTCTCTTTGTCTTGATTTTCACTCTCTCATCCACATACGCCTCTCAGAGATGACTTCTTTCCTCCTCTAACCTGACTGTCCCCCAGTTCCTGTCTATCCTTCTCCTCAAGCAGAGGCTGCCCTTCAGCATGTGCAGTAACTCCTTCTGGAATGTGGCTTCCTTCCCCCAAGCCCCATTCTTTCCTCATGTCCTACCCCCAAACTACCCTACAGTGATAAATTCTTTATTCTCCGATCATGTCGCTTCTGACTTGCCATCACTATTAACAACCTGAAAAATCCTTATGGGCTTTTTTATGTCTTAAAAATGTATGCAGTGATACACCCAGTTCCAAAGAGAAATGGGCTTGCTTGTTCCTTGGTTCATACACCATTGTTCTCTACCACACAATCTTCAATGCTTCTCCCTTCTAACTCCAAGCAACTCAAAAAGCAACATTTCTGCCACTTCCCTAAGGAGACCGATTCACACCAGATTTTCCCTGTGATGCACAATATATATTTTTCTTTGCTCTGTTTAATCACATAACTCCTATTATCTGTTATCACCCTAAACAATGCCCGTGTTAACAAAATGCTACTGCATTGTTTGCTAGGAAACAAAGGTGGTGTTTACATTGAAGTAGCTTGTTCGGTCTCACCAGCAGTTCTCCACTTGTACTTGTGGATGATGAGCAGTTGCCCACAGGAATATAAAATATTCTCTCAATAAAATGTTTTGTGATTCTTTCTGCAGAGGCTGCTACAATCTATCCACACAAATCATATTCTGCTGTCTCCTGCTGCTTCTCATTCTTTGCTTCAATATCTGGCCTATATTCTCATGACTCTGGGTCATCCCCTCAGGGCTGGAGCAGAAAGCCTCCACGCTCATGCGTTTTCATCTTCTGTCCTCTTAATTGAGAAAGGGAGCGATGTCTTTCACTGTGCTATTTTTAAGGTTCTGTGATGGCTTTAAATCCCACTTCCCATCTGCATCACTCCCTATTAGGGGTGTAAACAAGTTGCAGTCATTCAGGATGTAGAGATTTCAGCCTGAAATGCAGCTCATGTGCTCCCTCGTTTGTTCTGATGCCTCCTTTGCTGATATATTGGTCTGATATCTCCCACAGGCCCATGGGGCACACTGTAATATTCTCTCCATCAACGCACCAACAGAGGCTACCAGGGATCAGCTCAGCAGCAGAGCAAACACCTCGCTGCAGAGAAGATCTAATGAGACAGTCTTCTTTGGAGCATGTGTGTGGCTTTGCTTCTTGGTACAAGCTCAGGTACCCCATGAATCACGTGTTTGTTTGGTTTTTTTAATCATGCTTGAGAATATTTTGTTGTCATCAACTTTCTTAAAAGAAGAAAACAAACATGTATGTTAAGGAGTTAAGCCTACATCTAACGCATGCAAGAACATTGACTTAAAAATGTTAGGCAACAGGCCCTAAGTGGCAAACTCAGTCTGTCTAAGCAGGTTGTCCAGAGTGCTGGTAAGTGCCCCATCCCTGGAAACATTCAAGGTCAGACTGGACAGGGCTCTGAGCAACCTGATCTAGCTGAAGATGTTCCTGGTCATTATAGGGGGGGTGGATTTGATGACCTTTAAAGGTCCCTTCCAACCCAAACTACTCTATGATTCCAAATGCCGCTTCAGGACCTGTGTCGAATGTTTTGGACTGGCTGGCTCAAGGCACTGAGAGCCATCTAGGCAAAAGGCTGTCTCTATCTGATCTCTGGAGCCTCTGCATATCCAGCCCCTGTGCCTGCCACAATGCAGTTACCTAAAGAGTACCTAAACACTTCTCCAGGACACAGAGTATAGATAGGAATGGACCAGTTAGGATCATGTGCGTATGCTGGTGGGGTGGGCTGCAGACTACAGGATGGCCATGGAAGGTTTGCTATCATGAATAACAATAAAGACAACAACCATGTTCCTACCCTTCAAAGCAGGGCAGGGAAGAGGACTGGCAGGGAAGGGAAGAGCTCCGAGGACGGTGAGCAGTACGTATACCTTTCAATGGCATAGGCCTGAGTGTGCAGGAGATATTTAGGAGATTACCAGAGCTGTAAGTGGCCTGGCTTCATGGGCAGTGCTCCAGAGAGAGGAGGATACCTACTGAAGCCATTGCAGTTCTATGGCCAACATGCTGTTGAGTGGGACTTTGCCACCAGCACCGCTTGTATCTAGGTTCAGAAAGGAGATCTTCCAGAATGGGTAGTAAAAATGCAAAACCCAAATGAAGTGCAAACTTGGGGACCCAGACTGTCACTGTCTTCCCACATGCAGAGCAGCGTATAACAGATAGATGCTGATGAGCTGGGTGACCATGAAAGTTATTCTGCTTTTGGATTTGAATTAATTGTCTTTTGGGTTGTGACAGTGATGAATTAAACACATTCTGTAAAATTTTCACACCCCAGCTGTTTCAGAGCTCGTAGTAGGACGGGGGCTCCTGTTATGTGGTTATCTGGTCAGCTGCCTCGGAGGAGCTAGGACTGAAAAAGCCACATACTGTGGTGGTACTTGGGGTTTGTGGTGTGATTTTTATCTCAGCATTGTTGTGATTACTTTTTAAAGGTAAACTTTTGCTACCACAGTGTTGACAGTATAACAAAGGGGAACTTCCCCCAGCAGAACCAGCCCCCAGAGCTATGATGCATTTTTGCAGATAGGAGGTAAATCAAATGCCATGCTGAAAATTGCAAGGACAGGTGAAGCAGCACAACCCTGGCTTGGACTTCCAGAAACACCGGGGTGGCTGAGGACATACACCCCACTGTCTGCTCCCAGCTGACCTGAAGTGTTTTTGAAAACCCTGTCTTTCAAGTGCTTTGAGGCCAGGCTCTGCTGTTGGTATTAGCGGCTTAGACAGCTGAGGCGCGGGTGGGCTGGGAGGAGCACAAACGACGGAGTCACGGCTGTCTCAAACACACAACTCTCTTCTGTGTCCGCCGTTCAGTCTCTCACAGGTTACAGCCTTGGGAACGCGCTGCTCGGTGCACGTAGGCCAAAGCCAAGGAAAGCAGGGCGCGGCCGCTCGGGCAGTGCCTGACGCCGCCCCGGCCGGTGCCCGCCTCGGAGGCAGGAAGCTGCGCGCGGGTCTCC